>NW_024502347.1:445998-581166 GCF_017590055.1 Onychostruthus taczanowskii
AACCATAAACCACAGCCCCAGGGCGCGCGGGCGCCGGCGGGAGCGCGCCCGCCCCACCCCCTCCTCCCGGTCCCGTCCCTCTCCTCGCCCTCATCTTAGGGTTTGAGGTTTTTTTTGGCTGGCCCCTGCGGCGTGGGGAGACTCACCTCCCCGCCATTCAAAATGGCGGTCGACCCAGCTTAACCCCGTCGTGTCCCGGCAGCGCTGCCTCTCCCGCCCCATCCGCGGCTCGGGATTCCGCAGCCTCACCCCCAGCCCGCGCGGCCGATCGCCGAATTACCGAGACCGTCCCTCCCTGCCTCCTCCCTCGCCACCGGGGGAGGCGACAGAAAGATTTCCCCCCGCTCCCACGCGCGCTCGCGCCCAGCCTGCCGAGCCCAACCGAAGGGGGGGGGGTGGCGCGTGTGTGTGTCGGGGAGTGACGGACACCTCCTCCGCTCGTTGAGCCCCTTTCCCCCCCCAATACATGGCCCATCCACCCCCCTCCCCGTTCCCCCAATGGTTGCATCCGTGACGACATCATCATGGCAACAGCAGCTGCAGCCCGGGGCCGGGGCGCCGCCGTCGCCGCCGCCGGGGCGTCCGCGGGGCACGAGCCCGCGCTGTCCCTGAGGGGCGCGCGGCCGCGCGGGCTGTAGGAGCGCGCGGGGGGCGCGCCGCCGCGCACGCGCCTAGAGCGGCGGCATCAGGCGGGGGGAGCGGAGACACAGACAAGGCGCGCGCGGGGCTGCGCGCGCTCTCGCGGGCGGGCGAGGAGCGGCAGGCGCGGGGAGTGTTGCGCTCGCGCGCGCGCTCGCTGCGGCGGCAGCGGCGGCGGGCGGGGGGAGCCGTGCGGGCTCCGCGCTCGCTCCGCGCTCGCTCGGTGCTGTGCTGGTGCCTCGGCGGCGGCGAACAAACATGTTCTCAGTGCGGATCGTGACTGCCGACTACTACATGGGCAGCCCGCTGCCCGGCCTGGACCCCTGCCAGTCCCGCTTCCGAGAGGCCCCGGCCAAACGGGTGCCCGTCGTGAGAGTCTTCGGCGCCACCCCGGCAGGTAAGGGATGACCCCCGCCGCCGCCACCGACGGGCGGGCGGGGACGTCCCCCCGCTGCGGCGCCGCGGGTCGCGCTGGCGCCGGCCCCGCCGCCGCCCACCCCGCTCCCGCTCTTTGTGGCTGGGNCGCCCGGCGCCGCCGCTGCGGCGCGTCTCACCTGCCAGCGGCGGCCGCGGCGACGGCAGGGCAGCGGCACGGAGCGGGGACCTGCCCGGGTGTCGCGCCGCGCCCGCCCGGTGGCGGTGGGGGCTGCGGGGCCGCCGGGGCTTTGTGCGGGGCTGCCCCGGGAGAGCGGCGCAGCTGTGCAAACACCGGCGCCGGCCCGTGCCGCCCTCGCTCCCGGTGCCCACCGCCGCTGTCCTGCCCTTCCCGGGAGCTCTTGCTGCGGGAGGGCGGGCGGACGAGGGGAAGCCGCTGCGCGCGGGCACAAGTGGGACTTGTGCGGCACTTGGGAAGTGGGGGCTCGCGGCGCGGATCGCGCGCGGCCGGAGGCAGCGGTGCTGCACTGCAGAGAGGAGCGTCCTGAGCGCCGGCCACATGTTGCCCCCCGAGACTCCCGAATGTCACATGCCGCTTCTTCGCCGCCTCTTCGCCTTGTGCTTACAGCCGTCCCACGTCTCGGATGTGCTTCTGACCAATACAAACAAATACGTTCTCGGAACAAATTTCTAACAGATTAAATACTTAGGAAAATAATTTAATATGTATTGTAGTTTGCTCATACGTTAGATATTAAATTGGAAAAACCCCTGGCTTTTGAGATATTAGACATTGTAAGCATCATTGCTTGTCATCTCTTTACATTTACACTGTGTAATGCTGACCTTGGGAATTAAGGTATTTTTGCATATTTTATTGACTGGCATGTTGAAAATTATCTATTCATGCACATACATTAAATCTTAGGCAAGACAAAAAACGTAATAAAAGAGCACAGCAGAGGTGTCTTTCCCTTCAGGCAGTTATTATAGTAGAGCAGCTTTGTATTTTTTGTTGGTTTGTTTTTTGGTTTTTGGTTTTTTGTTTTTTTATTAATCCAGAATTAGCTGTCTTCTCTGTTTAAGCACAGAGGAACGTGACATATTCAAGCTGTTGTGTTCTGATGCAACTAGAGCTCAAATTATTAAATGAATGAGTGGGATTAATAGACACAATATTGAAATAGTGGGACCTATTTTATTGTAGCTCTAATTCTGCATACAAAGGAGATATTATGTAATAATATTTATGTAATGGCAGGAGTAACTATTTCATGATTAAAAAATGTAGAGCCTGAGGTTGTTGGCAGGTAGCAGGATTTTTGTGCATGCGTGCGGTTAACTCATTAAGGCTTATTTTCTTTTAAGAAAATGTTTAGGCTATGCCATATCATGAATGTGGCATCATAAAGTAAACAGTGAAGTAGTTTAGTTGTCCAGCTATTAGGAATACGGTAGGAAATCCCTGGCTTCCCCAACCATAAACTTTAATGTCAGTTTGCATAATAGAAGTGTTTCTAATTTGTCTTCGTTAGCGAAAACAATTCACTAGAGTCTGCAAAAGCAATGTTATTTGTCTATATTTTTTTTTGAACTTTTAAATTTTTTTAATGTTTTGTACTTTTAGTAATGTTTGCTATTAAGCTTCATGAGCTTCTTACTGCATCTCTGCACTGTTTTGGGTTTTTTTTTCCTTTTTAGAAAAGCAGAGAAATGTAATTCTTGCTCTTCAAAGGTGTTGGACCTAAGCACTCATTGTCAGAAGTACTCTGATGGTGATTCTCAGGCTATTTCTTGAGAGCTGAAATTTAAAACGAAGTGTAATCACTTACATCTACACCGACATTTTCTGTGAGGAAAAAGAAATCGTGAAAACAACTTCTAGCTTACTGTCTAAAAGAATGGGATGTCCTTATTGTTTGGCTTACGGGCAGTGTGATGCTTTTCTTCGCTCGAGTTGGTCTGGGTGGGAGTAACCCTTTCTCACTGGGTTTAACGTGTGTGCCTTGCCTCCAGGAAAGGTGCTCAATTGCCTTGTCGCCTCCATGGTAGCAGCCTATTATGGCTGTATCGGCTGCTCCACTTCCAGCATGATTAACTGTGCACCACTCTTATGTGTTTATAGCTGTGTGCCCAAGCTGTGCTGGTAATTGGGAGTCAGGGTCAGAACAGACTCCAAATGTCACCTGCTGAGTGAACGGGGTGCGATTGGTATGTGGCAGTGCCTTATGCAGATGTTCAGAAAGCCAAACATCTGGCACTGCTGTATCATTATGTCCACCAGCAGCTAAGGACAGTGGTCCTGAAGGCACCCACCTGTGCTTTCTGCCCCATCTTGTGGAGATACTGCACTCAGGGAGGTGTGTGATTGACAGGGATTGCCAGTGTTACCTCTGAAGGCTTTTATGTAATCCAGTACTCAACAATTAATTTGTAAAGGTTTACTGGTACAGTCTATAAAATGAAAGTGGCTTGTGGTTGGGGGAGGAAAAAGCCAGACGTCTAATTAAAAGTAATGGAAGGATCAGCTTCTAGAATGGACTGTGCATAATAACATTTGACAACTTCTTTATGTCTTTTGAGGAAGAAATCTTGTTGTATTTGGTGAGGTTATGCAAATTCTGTCATGATGTCGTACATCCTTGCATAATAAGAGCTTGAAAGGTGAATAATCAAAATTTTGTTTAAGTCCAGACTTAACTGCTATATTCTGTTATTTTGTGAAATAAAGAGTAAAATTCTTGATTACGATAGCAAAAGGTGAAGTGAGCTGGTTGAGCCATTTCATTCAGTTTTAGCTGTTTAAGCAGACTGGCATGTCTGTTGACATAGTGACGTGGACAAAAGTATAATTTCAGAAATGCTGCAACACTGCCATGGTGGTAATACAATGAAAGCAGTGTTGAATTCATGCTTTATTGTACAAGAGCATAGATATTATCTGATACACCAGTATTTGTATCTCTAAGGGAGTCTCATAATATTGCTGCTTTTACATAAAAACAGTAGGTTTTAATTCACTGGGTAATGCTTAAGTATGAAACAAAGTCACATTCTATTCTCAGGCAGTATAGTCTGGTAACTAGTATTTTTGTAAATGCTCTTTGTAAAAATAGAAAAAAAAAACCTTGAAAAATTACAAGACCTGTTGTTTAGATTGAAATCATAATGAAAATTTATTTTTATGTTAGTGTATTGCTCTTAGTTGAATTGTCAATTCTTGAATTGTCATTCCTGTTGCTAATCTGAATCTTATTAAGATTTTTGCAACCACATAAATACCTGAATTTATAGCTTCAAAACAGATATATTTAAGGTAAGACATATCTGTAAAAATCATGTATGTTTACAGTTTAGTTTGGGAAGAGGGAGTTCCATAGATCTTAGTCATTGAATCATGGAATATGCTGAATTGGAAGAGACCCATAAGGATCATCGAGTCCAACTTCTGGCCCTTTGCAGGACACTCCAAGAGTCACACCATGTGCCTGAGAGTATTGTCCAAATTCTTCCTTAACTCTGTCAGGCTTGGTGTTATGGCTGCTTCCCTGGGGAGCATGTTCCTATGCAAGGAAAACCTTTTTCCTGATATGAAACCTAAACCTTCCTCGATGCAGCTTCATGCCATTTCTTTGAGTCCTGTCACTGGTCACGAGAGTGAAGAGATCTGTACCTGCACTCCTTGGAAGGAAGTTGTAAGACCACAATGAGGTCTCCTCTCAGTCTCCTCCAGGCTGAACAGACCAAGCAGACCTCAGCTGCTCCCTATGTGGCTTCCCATCAGGACCCTCTGATCTCTGATAGCTTAATGACTCTTGTTCAAGTTGCTGCTGTCCAGAGCCCCCAGGTCCCTTCCTGCAGTGCTGTCAACACCCCTCTGGCCATCCTGTCGATGCTCTCTGATAGCTTAATGACTCTTGTTCAAGTTGCTGCTGTCCAGAGCCCCCAGGTCCCTTCCTGCAGTGCTGCTCTCCAGTGTCTTGTTCCCTGATCTAGAGACAAAACCAGGATTGCTCCATCCCTGGTGCAGAACCCAGTGCTTGACCTTGTTAAACCTCATGTGGTTGATGGTTGCCCATCTCACCATTTTGTCAAGGCCTGTCTGCCCTTGAAGGAGTCAGCAGCTCCTCCCAAATGAGTGTTGCCACAAACTTACTTAGTATTCCTTCAAATCCTTTGTCCAAGTTGTTAATGAAGGCGTTGAAGAGATCTGGGATAAGGACGAGGCCCTACGAAACACCACTAGTGACTGGATAGATACCATGTCTGTATTATTTTCATTCCTCTGAAAAAGTATGTGGAATTTAATTCTATTTGCAAATCAAGCACTTTAAGTCACCCTAAGCCTCATTCCAAATTTATATTAAATTTAGGTGAGCTCAGAAGAAGATTGCTATCTCATGTTGCTTCCATTTAGCTAGTACTGTGAAGATTTCTTTACTATGAGGTCTCTTGTGGTGTATGGGGTTATTAAAGCTTTCTTTTGTTTCCTGCTAGCTCTTGGCTATTTCAGGCTCTTGGAGACTGTCCTCAAGATTTCACTGACCACTTCAGAACATGTACATGAATGCTCAGTTGAGTGTTTCTGTCAGGTGCTTATTCAACTGCAGAAAGAACCAAGCTGTAAGTCCATTCATTAAAAAATCAGGGAGACTAGATGAACTGGGTGTCATTTTAGGAGAGACATTAATAAGCAAGCTGAGGTTGCTAAATTATCACTTCACATAACAAAACAAGCACAAGTAGCTAAGGATACTACTCATAAACCACATAGGAGATACCTGTTGGTGTGTGATAATGAGTATTGTCAAACAGATAGTTGAAATATTAGCAAAAAAAAAAATTTTGATGTATGATTTGAGGCTGATATGTGATAAATTTTACAAAAATAGGTGCACATTTTTAAATTGCTTTTGAAGGGTGTTAGGCTGAGAAATGTGTATTCAGTTGACAGGAGGGCCTTTGGAGAAGGCAGGTTAGGAATTTACATAGGAAAAAGCAATGTGTAATTTGAGGAGTAATATGACTGCTGTCCTCAACTGCCACTTTATGTATTTGTCTTGTTTTGAATTTTACATTATGAAATCACTGATCCAAGAAAGACTCTTATTCAGGGCAGCATAAAAACCCAGTAAAAAAAAAAAAAGGATGTTTTTAAGTTACTTTTGCATGCTTTTGATTACAAGTTTTTCTGAGGCTAAATGTAATATAGGGTAGGGGTTTACAGTCAGCAAAATCTTAATGTATTTCAGGTAGACATCTAAGTTTGGTGCTTGCACTTCTTGGTTTTCTGAGAGGGGGGAAGAAAAACAGAGGCAAAAGCTCCAGCTAAAATCTGGCTCCCTTCCAGCAGCAGTAGCTCTGGTATGACTCAGTGAAGGGGCCTGCTTATCTTCTTTCTTCTGTTCTTCCCCCTCCCCTTTCCCCCTTCACTGACCTGGCTAGGCTGTATATCTGATCCCATCCAGTGCCTATGTCCTTCTGTGCTCTCTTATTGCTCATTTGAGAAGGACTGAACTCATTGCAGGATCTTGCTGCTTTCTATGCTCAGCTCATGATGAACTTTTCCTCTCCCCATTTTCACTGCCGTTTCAGACACTGGCCCCCCCAGTGGTCCTTCCCTGTAACTTCCTTAGTTCGTAGTGTTCATGAATGAGCATCATTCCAGTTGCTGCTACTTCCCATATTTCATTTCCCAGAAGCAGGTACTACTTCTTGCTAACAGTTCCACTTTCTTCTGTGGCTTCACAGTGAGAAGATGCAAAAGAGGATATAGCCATTGTGGTGAGGCTTGTGCCTTTGCTTTACCTTTTCACACCCTTTCCCAAAACATACAGCAGCATACAACTCTTGATAAAGGGTTATTCTGTGGGCTACAGCATGGCCTAAAAGATTTTTGTGTTACAACACAGTGTAACTTTACTTCCAGCTTAACATTTCTGCACCTTGCACTGACAGACTTCTCATACTTCTGAAGAACTGTTTGAAAAATTGCCTCATGTATTTAAAAGGATATGTTTTCTAAATTGTTGCGTTTTGGTGAGGATGGGGGTTTGGTGGGGTTGTTGTGTTTGGCTGGGTTTTTTAGAACCTTCTGGATTTTTTTTGTTGTTGGTTCTTTAGGGGTTTTTTTAAGAGGCATTTGTTACGTACTTTGTACAGATTGCTGAGTTGTTTGAGCATGAGAGGCTGCCTGAATAAACTGAGATTCTGCTTCGCTAGCATGGAGCTTAAGTAGCCAATTTCATACTTGTCTATATACAACTTGCTAAAATTCTGTTTCTTAAATAAACTTTTAAATACCGTGACAGAATTCATGTTCTAAATAGAATCCAGATACTGGGTTCATAACCAATATAGTGCACCTCTTGGTCAAGTCACTGAATATTTTTGTGCTGTTGTAATTCAGTGGAAAAAATACATACATAACTGACCCTACATCCTTAAAACTCCATCAGCTGCAGACTTCAAAGTGTCCCACAAAGTGGTTGCATCTATATTGAATCTGGGATTGGTTTGTATGATTAGTCTCCCTGGAAGTAGACCAGGAGCTTATCTGTCTCAGCTATAATTTCCCATACTGTTACATACTTCTTAAGGGTGCTTTTCGGCTGCTGGTTGAAATATATTCTTTTTCAGTGTGTAAAATAAACCTCCTCAAAATAGCACACTAGTCTGAAAATAGTTGTCTCTCTTAATTTTACCAGAGAAGCACATGCATATCACAACTGAGGTTGGCAGGATGAGATGATGTGTAAACACTCAGTGAGAAACAGCTCCTGCTTAGTAATTTTTGCAGTCTGAGTAGACAAGATAAATCTCTGAAAGAAGGAAGCAGGTGTGATAATACCCTGCTACAATTTCTTCTCAGTCTCTCATAATCAGAATTCCAGTATTGATCATTTAATAATACCCTCTTCTACTAACTCTTGTCATTACCTTGGTTTTGTCCTTTACCCTTGGTTGACTTGATTGACCTTTGTGTGCAGCAGACCTCTGAGAAGCATGATGGTGAACATATAAACCATCTGGAAGGAGGCAGTATGAACACTCATACTGAAAGATTTATGGTCCATGTTCTGTCTCACAAATAAAGCAGCTGAAATTTTTGATAATGATTGGACAGTGTCACTGAAGGTCTCATGTCACAGAAGACCTGCTCCTCAAAATCTCAGGACAATTGGCAGTTGAAAAACTTTTTCTTCTTTAATTACACCTTAAAGAGACTGTTACCTCCAGCTGTTGTAAAGCCAGTATCTCATCCTCCTGGTCTGACATCACTGGATGTTGAGGTGACAACCGATGGACTTGCTTCTTTTCCTTTTCCTGGATGTTTGCCCCTATATTTTACAATTGTGTAACAGTTTTTAAAGTGTTTTTAAGTTATATAATGGAGTATGTGAGCTTGCAAACAGGTAGTATTTTTCTGCCAGTGATATAGTTAAGACTGAGAATAAAGCCCAAAATATACAAGAACCTAAACAAATAACAGAAAAGTTTCTGCCAGATAGAAGGACTGTCTGAAACATCACTTCTTGCATAGGCTTCATTCATGCATGTTTGTTAAGGCTCTTTTCTTTCAAGAGCTGCTTTTTGTTACAGGGGAGTTATGGAATGCAGAAGTTTGTGTGGTTTTTGGCAGGGCATTTCAATAAAACTTCACACTTGCTGGCTGGGCTGAGCCATATGGCTTATTAAGGAACCATTTGATGTCTGTATGTTGCAGCCTTCCTGTGATCAGTATGCAGACAGCCATTTCAGATAACTTCTTCCCCAACTCATATATTTGCAGTCTGTCATGTTGACTGCATGTTTATGAGTTCATGTTATGTTATGTTACTTTTGTGTATATGTGCATGCCTTCACTGGTTTCAGGTTGGGGAGTCATCATCCTTGGAGGCACTTAAAAGTTCTTGGGATGTGGTCCTGGGCAGCCAGCTCTAGGTGGCCCTGCTTGGGCGGGGAATTTCATCCAGGTGACCTCCCGAGGTCCCTTCTAACTTCAAACATTCCGTGATTACGGAGATTACTTTTGTCAGTAGTGAGTATCCAGGTGCTCTGTGGAGCCTGTTTGTGTGTCCAGGTAAGCACAGTTACATTCAGACAGTATGGAAAAGTTGCCAGGTAGCTGGCTGTCTTTGAGCTGATTGCCTTACAGTTGTGAAAGTTACCGGAAGGTTTTGGTGGTGTCAGTGAAAACTGATTAAGATTTGGAAAGAAGAAGGAAAGAGAGAATATTCAGTATAGAGGTCACTGTTAAGCTGTGTTTGTCCTTTAGTGACATGTTTTTTTCCTAAAAATTAGAGAAAAAGTAGGAGCAGCCCTGCTTATTGATATTCAGGTTGTGCCTCTGTGCTGTTTGCTGACTAACCAGTGTTTACTACAGAAAATCTGTATGTCCTATTTTAGGTGCAATATCAACACACGGTACTCAGTATGAATATTGAAAGGACTCTGGAATGTTGCACCTAATCCATAATACCTGACATTACACCTCAGGGGAGGTTTACAATAGAAGTTTTCCGAGTTTCGTATAATGAGATGTATAATGAGTCTTTCATTTTGTGTTTGAAACTACCTAGGTGGCTTTCTGCATAGCACAGATCTTATTAAGTAGTGGGAATTGGAAACTGATTCAGCCCTCATGTTGGCAGGTACTGCCTTCAGATCAATAATGAACAAATTTTTATTTCTACCACCCCTATTATGCTTATGAACCAGATGAAGAGGCTATTTTCTGGAGTTCTTGATAGCGAAACTTCTGTATTTTCTTTTGAAAAGTTACATATCTAAGCTAGCTAAAATGTTATTAAATACTTGATGAATCATTATGTTTTTGTGTGTCTTTGTCCATTGACCATTAAGCAAATGAATATGTGGCATTCACATTTGTAAACAGTGAAACCTATTTTGCTGTCTGTAGGAAATCAGAAGAGATTACAGGCAGATTCTTACGCTGAGGTAAAATGAATCTATGGTATCAAATATTTTAATGCTTGAGCTGTTTGAATTAGCTTTGTGGAATTGACGCTTAGCCATTTTTACTGGGGGCTACCTGTTTATCTGTTTCTTACAGTAGAAGTGTGTTTTCACTCTCAGATTAATGTTCATGTGAGAAGGGACATCTCTAGAAATTGTCTAGTTAGTCCGTCTAGTTAGTTCAAAGCAGGACTCTAGACCAGCTCCAAGGATGAAAATGCCACAATCTGTCTAAGCGACTTACAGTGTTTGACCACACTCACAACACACCAAACCAAACCAAACAAAGAAAACCACCAGACTTTTTCTAAAGTTTCTTGTGTTTCGGTTTGTGCTCATTGCCTCTTGACTCTGCCCCAGTCATTGGGTGCCACTGAGAAGTCAGACTCACTCTTCTTTAGTGCTTCCTGTCCAGTCTTTATATGCATCAATAAGATCTTCCCACCTTCTCTTCCTGAGGCTACAAAATCCTGACTTACTCAGCCTTCCCTTGTGTGTCCAGTGTTCTCAGCCCTTAATTATCTTTATGGCCTGACTCCAGTATGTCCATGTCTAGTGCTGGAAAACCAAACCTGAAGCTAGCACTCCAGGATGCATCTCACCAGAGCTGAGTAGAGAAGCATCATGCCCCTCCACCTGCTGGTGTTATTCTTCCTAATGCTTCTTGGCCTTCTTTGTGGCTGTTTGTTTACATTCAGGACCCTTGGTCCTTTCCCTCAGAGCTGCTTTACAGGCAGTCTGCCTCCAGCCCCTCCCCAGGTTAAGACTTTTCATTTCTCCTTGGGGGGCTCCATGAAGTTCTGCCTATTGAACGTCAGCAGGACCCTCTGGTGGGTAAAGCACTCCTCCAGATTTTATCATCTGCAAACTTGCTGAGGTGCACCTGTTCAATGTCTAGGTCCTTAATGAAGATGTTAAACAACGTTGGCCTGAGTTTTGACCTCTAAAGTACACCAAAAATGACTGGCCTCTGTGATCCATTATTGCAAGGCTGCTTCTCCACACTTAAGTTTCATTCCTCTCCTTGCTGCATGACAGTCAAATCTGTTTTAGAGATCTCCAGTGCGTGTCTTGTTACCCCTTCTTTTTTTTTAACATGCCATCCTCTGAGATGGAAGTATAAGCACTGCATCTTAATTCTGATTACAGCAAGGTTTGGTTTGTATCATTCATAATATTTCTGTAAGATATGTTGGGTATGTTATGGCTGTGTAAAAGTAATAAATCCTGGATCTGGATTTTGTGGGTTTTGATAGTATGTTTTACCTGATGGAAAACAAGAAAATTTGGTAAAATAACTGAATATAAGTCATCATGTGACTAAAAAGGTGTTCTGTATTGGAAATACAGTTTTGAATTGTGGCATGTTTTTCATACTTGAGAAGAGTGACATATGTTGTACATTTATGCCATGGTAATTCAGATCGTTCTTTGTTCTGGTTTCTTATGGCTTTTTGGGTTGTGTTTTTTTGTTGTTGGTGGTTTTTTTTGATGTTCTTCAGGAACTGTGCACTGACATGTGCATTTGTAAACCTGCAATTCCCTTGCAGAGATTAATTTAGTGTCTTTGCAGTACAGATTCCTGGTTTCAGTCTGATGCATTTAAAAAACCCCAAAAAACCCACAACAAGAAAAGCCAAAAAAACCCCAGAAAAACCCCATCAACACGCTTTCTGATAGATGGGAAGAACAGAATAAAGTACTGCTAAGCATTTACAGATTGTGCCAGCTTGTCAGGTTTTGGTGAATTTGTGTTCTTATGCCAGCAGTTCGAAATTTAATCAAGGAAATAAATAGTCATTTTTAACCACTGCTATATTAAAGATGAAAGATTTAAGAATCAAAACCAGTTGTTTTAGGCATGGTGCAGAGGACAGTGGGGTAGTCCTCATTCCAGAAAAGTTATGTTCTATATAAATGGAGTGTTAAAAGGTGTAGAAAGAGTGGTATGTTATAAAAACAGATGGCATGGCAATATTGTTAGTCATTATTTTGAAGTGGAATTTTGTAGGAGGGATATCCTGAATGGAAAAACAAGGGAAGAGTAGGATGTGTTGAAAGGAAGACTGGAATCAGAAAGGAATATGTAGAGCATGTGAGGTGAGCTGGGGGTGGGGGAGGTTGGAGGAAGGAGAGTGCTGGGAGCCAGGACTGTGGAAAATATTGATGTTGGAGTTGCAATAACAGGGACCAGTTATCTAAGGCTGCTCCCTTTTGGATTTGCTTGCTTTGGCTCATGGGGCTGACTCGTCCCCTGAAATTTATCTCTGGAATTGTGGCTGGAGGTACAGGAGATGTTGCATGAGGTTTATTGCTCTGTGTGGTGGGAGAAGAGAGAAAAACCAAGTACTCCTGAATATAATATAGGTGTAGAATATAATGAAGAGCTACAGTATTCTCATTAGCGCTATACAGTTTGTGAACACCTTTTGTATTGCCTACTTTCATGAAAATTTGAATTATTTTTAGGTTAAGGGAAAATGTAAATAAAAAATATAAATATCTGGTGTTCATCCTCCCAGTGTATCAATAGAAATAAACTAAAACCAGCCAGACTTCAAGCCAGACTTTGCAAAAATGAGTGCACAAGAAAATGCTTTTCTTGCTGGCTGAGTAAGATAGGTGGGCCTGCATAATGTTAGGTGCATATGTGACAGGTTTCAGAAGCAGAACAAAACACAAATGCTGTGAAAAACAACACATTTCTTCAACCTGATCATCTCTTCTTCGGTGCCAATGGGCTTCTTGTAGCCTGTTTGTTTGTTATGTTACTCAGTTACTTCCATAAGAACCTTACTTCTGTTGTGTAAGCTTGATTTATTGTAAGAAAACCGTAGCATTATCTTGTTCTTTCCAGGTTAGGCTTTGGCTTTTTTAGAATGTTGTTCTCTTATGGAAACCACTAGCAATGCAGTGTTTTATGTTTATTAGTAATTTGGCTTCTGTAGCCATCTGACTCACAGTAAGCCATTTAATTACAGTGAATGTTTCAATTTTACTTTTTAAAGGATGAGTGACTGCATTTTTGACTTGTACACTAATGACTAGGGATTTGGTATTCTGACAGCAGAACGTGTAGTGGTGAGAGGCGGAAGCTTATGCGTTCAGCAGTAAAGTTGTGGAGATAAAATGGTGGTGGAAAAATAACAGTAGATCAGAGTGGAGTTGGCCAGAGAAACTTGAGTAAGAAACTGATTTAGGAGAAAACCTGGTGACTTAAGATTGGTAGTAGTAAGTGCTTTTATTGTCTGAAGATTCATAATTTGACATACAAGGGTCAGGAGAAGCACGTGCAATGTTTAAAACATTAGTACAAAACTTGTCTGTTGTTACAGCTGCTTTGCAGAAGTCATAAGCTGAAACATAAAACTTGATCATACAGTTGAATCTCTACATCAGATAACTGGATAAGTTTCCAGTCCAGTGGTTTGCATTTTCTTTCTTCTATATTTGGTTAATGATTTAAAATATTTTATTGTGTGCAGTATTGAAGAAGAGTTTCTTTGTCCCAGAATTTGATACAATAACCATCACATTGAATAAATGTTGCTTTCTGAAGCCTTCTGATTTTGTCTTGTGTTATGACAAGTGAATGGTCAGGTGTCATTATTTTTTAGTGCTTTTAAACTAGGAAATCACTTAGAATTGCAGGGAGGAGGCAAGAGAGGGGAAATACGCTTGCTGAGCCAAGGAGGCTTTTGGGAGGTGTTTTTGGTATTCTGTTTTATTGATGGAGGTAGACCAATCTGTTGTCCTCAAGTAATTGGGTTTATTGTTAGCAGAGTGTAATTGAGGTTTCAACTATTCTAGAGCTGGAAATAACTTACAGCTTCAGACTGTTTTGTGAGCTGCATATTGATGCTGTAATGAGTAACTGAAAAAGGCAGATGATGTTCTACTGGCTGTGTTCTGAATTACTGCACACACTGAAGCTTTGCAGAAGTGTGCTGTTTGGGTTCATCAGAACAGCAAAACAGGATACTTCTAGTACTAGAGGTGGCATATTCCTGTGAGGATTACAGGAGGAGAAACAGATGAAGAAAAAAGAGGAAAAAAAAAATCTTGGGGGACTAGAAGTCCATTCTGTCTGCATTCATTAAGGAATCTCAACTTTTTTCCATCTAACCTGGATTTTTCCATATTAAAATGGTTTATTTATTTCTTCAAATATGAAATTATCTTTTACAGATACCAGTCATTCCTTAAAGTAGCTAGATGTAATGGAATTAGATATATTCTGCTACTCTGAATATAATCCTAGCTCTTCACTATCTGTAAATTGTATTTAAGTGCATACCCAGAACCGCAGTCTTTTTGACTGAGTAGAACCTGGTATAGCAGTTACAAATGTTATGATACAGTTTTGAACAAAATTTTGTATGTTTAAATTAGATATGACCATATTTTCACTTTCTTTTTTTTTTTTTTTCATTTAAGTAATTGGAAAATTCTCCAGCTGTTGTATTGATGCCCTTCATTTTTTCAGAGTTTTCAGAAGAGTAGAGAAAGAATATGTGATAGGGAAATGTGTCCGCTAAATCTTTGTGTCGATACCAGAGTGATTGGATTGGACCAGCAGTCCCAAGTCATTACACTTCAAAGTGTGTCTTTCATTTGTTAGTATGGTTTTTTTTAGGGAAAATTCAAATGTTTGGGAAAACATTGTTTAACAATCAGTTCAAGGATGAAATTTTTAATCAAGAATGATAGTGTCATTGATATAAAAGAAATTATTTCTAGTAAACTTCTATGGATGTGACAGCATAGTCACCTATTTTGGTGATGGTTTTCTAAATATTCTTAAATATTACTGTTTCTTGTGCCACTCAGAATCTCTCAGTGTCACTTTGTTACTTGTTTCTGTGAAACCTAGAGTACTGGTGAAAGAGAAGGCATGTTGTGCTTTCCACAGTTATAGTGAATTGAACCTTAATTGCAATTCCAGAAATTCTTTCCAGCGTTCCAGCCAAGGAATAAATAATCAAGTCTTAGTTGTTATTACTATTTGAGTACTAATCAGCTACTTTTTAAAGTAAAATGTTTCTTTTTCCCTTGTAGCTCTTGTGTAAAATCTTTAAAAAGTACCAAGGAGTGAAGTGGATTTTTTTAAATCTCCGTATGTTCTTGTAGCTGGACGTTTTAGAGCAAGGAAATCTCCAAATTGACACTGGAGACTAGCCATGTGAAAGGATGAGGTGCCAACTGTTTTTCTGGCAAATAGCTTCTGTATACACTCATCCCTAAATCAGAGGTAAATCTGGCCTGAGGTAATTTCTGCTTTTATGAGTTAGTTCAAGTTTAGTTCTGAAGTCATGAAGCACAGGTCACATCTGTAGTGAAAATTGTTGCTCTTTGACCATTTTTGTAGTTGCACAGTGGGGTCAAAAGCTCTTTTGCTATTCAGGAATTTCAGTCACATATTTTAAAATAAGCTCAATTGCTACTGGACATCATTTTCTCTCATGACCGAGCTGTATGTAGAAGTGTTTAGCTTTAAAAAGGCTTCTAAAGATCACCTCTCATGAGGTTTAGTGGTATTTCTGCATAGACCCATTCATAGACAAAAGACTTGAGTCCAAAGAAGGATAGTGATGGTTGGAATTGTTCTAGTTTTGTATTAGAGCTTGCTCAAGCAGTTAAAAAAAAAAAAGGCAAACAGATGTTTTCTACTATTAGTAAAGGATGTGATGAAAATTGAGCAATCTTTTCGAGAGAAATAAAGTGAAACAAAAGAAATTTTGGATTGAATTAAGACTCATAATTTCTATTAAGTGAAAGGAGAAAAAAAAATGCAGTGGATTATAATGAATATCTATTTAGAAATAGCTTGCACCTTTTCCAGTGGGGAGACAAATATTTATGTTCTGTAATTGTTTGTTAATGGAGTTCTTGATCCCCAGCTATTGAGCAGTAGCAGTCACAATAACAGAATCAATGTGTCCAAAATGTCATATTAGCAGACTTTTTTTTGTTAACACACCACTGTTGTAAGGAACCATGTGTTAGATCTTTCTTTGTTTTAAAACACTTTCTTAATACGTGAGACATCAAAATTTCAATGGACAATTCATCAGTTAGATGCAAGGAAATTTGTCAGTACAGTTATATAACATCAAGACTTTATTTTTCAGTAGTATATAAGAATCACAGTTCCTATAAAACAAATATGTTTCTGGCTATCTCTAGGAATTCCATTCTTACCATTTTTGGTTTGATTGGTTCTTTTAATAGAAATGTGCTGCAGATGTTTTTATTTAGAACCAGTAATTGGAGTCCTGTGGGGTTTTTTAATGCATAATTGTCAAGAGTAGTTACTTATTTGTAGGAGAGAATAAGGAGAACCTACAGTCTCGTTTGTGATTTGTGTATGAGGTTAAGTTTTTAGTTCTTTTTGACCATAATTTTGAAGTGATTGCTTTTTTTCACGCAGTCATATCTTGAGGTTTTTTTGTCTCTCACACAGCTCCCCAGCCTACATCCTAAACAGAATTTTATACATCAGGACTTGAAAACCTGGCAATAGCAAGATAAATCAAAGTACTTAGCATATCAAACTGCTGTCCATTTAAGCAGTATCACTGTTATTTGGCTATTACTTTGTATATTTACATATTAGAGTTATTTTCAATTGGATTAAACTCTTGCAAGATAGTATTTCCTTCAAGTTGGCCTTGTAGGATTATGCTCAGATTGAAAGCTGAAAGTAATGTGCAGATTCTTGGCAAAGACATTAGACTTTCCTTTCTTTTAATTCAGCTCCCGCAAAGAGTGGGTTTTGAGTGTTTATCACATATATAAATTGTGTGACTGCTTTTTTCTCTGAATGCCATGTATGTGGTTAGTGAATGGCTTTGTGCTTTAAGATATTTAATCAATTATTAATTTGGTTATTACAGATGTAGAATCAAATCCGAGGGATTGAATGACTTTTGTACAAGGTCATGGTAGATTTGAAGTGGGATTCATCCTCCTTTTCATGCCACTAGGTATTTTAATCACAAGACCATCATTTAGGATAATGATGTGCAATAGTGCTTCTAAGAATTCCTCATAAGATTTGTGCCTTTATGCCACAGTATTGTGTGCAGATCTGTACAGCAACCTAATGAGCAATAGACTGGACACAAGACATTGTAGAATATGTATTTTGAACAGTCACTAAACAGAAGGTTTTATTAAAAGATTACATTTTTAGGAGAATTAAAGAAGACCCATTTCATTAAAGTTTATGGTTTTTTTGTCATGTGCTAAGAACGATATTGAAGATTCTTTATTGATAAGTGATTTTCAAGACTCACAGCATAGCCTTTTGTGCTCTGAAAATTGAAGTTTTGACTGTGCTATGTCTGCTAATGTTTTTGAACCATATTCAAGTGTAAGTCTGCATATATGATAGTGCACTTCCACTTCCTGAAAGAGCTGCTTGAAGGATAGTCCCTGACTTAGTTTGGCTCACATAGTTCCTTTATTTAAAAAAAAAAAAATCCTGGACAGGGAAACTTGGCAGGCAGTCGTATTGGAAAATAATAAACATGCCTCTGCCAGAAGTGTTTGAATTTGTTACAGTCACATGGTCAGGACTAGTAGCTGCTTGGAGAACTATGAATAGCAACAGTAAAGGCAGAGGAACAATTTTTCTGCAGGCATAGGGTTTAAATGATGCTTATTTGGAAGACTGCCTTTGTCATCAAAGAGTTGGAAACATAGGTTTTTTTTCTCTTAAAGTTTTTTCTTTTTTCCTGACAAAATTAAAATCTGTTTATACTACATATAATTAAAAGGTTTTGAACATTGATTTTAGAATAGGGCAGTGCAAAAACACCCCAGTGACAGCAGTGAATTATTGTTCTGGCCAAAGCCAAGAGAGAAAATAAATAGCTTTACCTGTTTTTTGGTTGTTTTTTTTGTGGTTTTTTTTTGGTTTTTTTTTGGTTTTTTTTTGTTTTTTGTTTTTTTGGTTTTTTTTTTTTTTTTGGGGGGGGTTTTTTTTGTGTTTGTGTGTGGTTTTTTTTGTTTTTTTTTTTTTTATTTCAAGGTCTTCTGGAACTGGATGGCAGTTCTTTTCTGCTTTTTCAAGAGGAAGTTTTTTTTCTTCTAAAAAGGCTAGAGCCCTGGAAGTGTTAATAGTCAGCTTTTCTTTGAGCTTGCACAAGACTTATTATTATTTTCTCCCAACAGGAGGGTTTCAGGTTGTTTTCCCAGTCCACAACCATAATTGTTAGTACGATGATGTAGCAGTCACCTGTGAGAGTAGTTCTGCTGGATCTGTGCTTTGCTGTTGATTACCTTCATATCAAAAGTAAAATAAGTACATTGAAGTTAATTGACTTGATTTCCAAATAATCAGAGAAGTGTTGGTCCCAACTATATAAAATATTTTCTAAGCACAGATTTTTTCAGTCTGGTAATGGTCCATTTCTTCCAGGTGTCCAGTTGTTTGAACATCCACTGGAAAAGTAAGAGCAGTCTCGTGGCTAGGGGGCTAGAGTGCAGATTTTGTTTTTTCTGTCAATTTCCTCTGAGGCTTTGGAAAATGCTTCTAATATCTATAAAAATATAAGTAGAAGTAAAGTATTAATTTATAAACAGGCACAGTGCTGCACTGGTAATCTAACCTGAATAATTTGAATCTACATCATCCTGTTTTCACCTTTTGGTCTAATTGCAAATAAGAAAATGTGTTCTTTTCTTCATTGTTCTGAACTTTGCTATCAGTACTTCCAGGTTCTTCTGTTTTGCATGCCTGAGTGAGTTCAAGTGTGTCAGTTGTTTCTTAAACTCATGATTAATAATTTCATCATTACAGTTCAAAGAATTGAGTTAAACATTTCTCTGAAAAGGACCAGGAGGTGGGACAGTGAAATAAATATCATTATCCAGAATAGAAGTGAAACCATTCGTACTGGAAATAAAACTTGCATAATTTCAAATCTGAAACATGAGAATGGGAAAATTTCTGTTCCATGGTGCTAGTGTTCTCAAGAGATTTTTCTGGACTTGAACTGGGGTCTCTAGTTGAGTAGTGTTTGTTGCTTTACAAAACTGTACATCCTGAGAAATGTTTTACTTTTTTAAAGGAGCAAGAAATGATGGCAGCTTTATACTTCAACAGCCTAAAACCATTTCTAATCGGTAATCTTTATGGACTGGGAGTTAACTGGAGCAATAACTGTCCAGTAGACCTCAGGGACAAAAAAGCCCTGGAGCTGTGATTCCTCAGTGTACTTCTGAACTTGTATGAACTTCTTCATCAGTCTCCTGATACAAGATCATTATTGTGAAGTTGTTGCATGGCTTCAGGAACATGGTCTTACTTTTCAAATCCTGGAAATGTAAATAATTGCTTCTGAGGAAGACTCTTAAGTGCTCATTTAAGGTGTGTCTTCACTAAGCAATTAGCAGTAGTGCTTCTTTGGCTCTTGTCCAAAAGCATATCATATAGTTTACTTTAACAACCTACCTGTATTTTCAGGTTTGGTCAAGCTTACTGATTTCGGGAGAAATCACAGATTGGAATTCAGGCACATTTCTTACTCAAGCTTGTTGTGACTATGCAGCTAAAGTCTTTTTGGGGCTTGTAGTCCTCCAGTCTTCTGGCTGTAGTTGTTCTCAAGGGACATGTAAACTGACAGTATGTGCTGGTAAACACTCTTAGAGGATCTCAGCATGAAAAGTAGAACATACCACTAGAGGTATATGGATGAACAAAGAGTAGTGAGGATGCAGAGTCGTCGACTGGTGTTTTATAAACTCCTGCTAGGTACATCTGAACACATGTGAATAAAGCAAAAGCTATTTTTGAAGGGATAAAGACTATTGCTTCTCTGGCAACAAAAAGCAAAATGTGTTCAGTAGCTTTTAGTTCTCTTTGTTTTCTTTTATGGCTAACTTCTACTATTCCAGTAGTTGTAGCATGGGGAAACAGTGGTTCGAGAAGGTTACCATATGTGTATTCTGCCACCAGCTGAAGTAAAGACCTAATAATACGTGCTTGTTTCTGTAAGCTCTGAAAAGCGATGAATTCACTACAGAAAACCGACTAGTATGGAATAAACTGGTTTCAAAGATTTTATAATTTCATCAAAAATTATATTAAAAACACATTAATTACCTTTCATAGCTAATCTGTAGTGTTATTTGCAAGTTTTACCTGTTAGTGTGCTAGGGAGACTTTGTCCTGTTTACTTACTAAGTGTGCAGTGTCCTGAGAGTTCTGTCCTGTCCACATTGCTCCTGCTTTTAACTAACATTTAATCATAAACTCTGCGCCATGCTTTTTGTTATTTTGTTTTTTTCATATGTGTACTAGCCCTGCTTTTGTATGAAAATCCTTAGTCTATATGGACCTTTCATTAATGCAGCGAGATGTCTGTATTTGGTTTGGATGTTGTTATTCCAGTTACCAGGTTCTACTGAGGAGCCTAATTAAGTCCTCTGGGTGTCTTAAATGTAGATGGCCTCCATCCTATTACTAAAATATGCAGCTTTTAAACAGATTACAGATCGGAACTGAGGATTTACTTTGATGCAACTGGATAGTGATGATGACTTTCTCCATGAATTGGAAATGCAAGTTCTTTGTGTTCTTTGAGCATTCCTGTTGCTTTTGATGATCCATTCAACTCAGAGGCTTAATATAGTAATATGGGAAATTTTTGTATTAAGCTTGTATAGGTATTTAATACCTTTTTCTAAACATGGTAATTAGTAGACATACATTTTCAAAACCTGAATCAATAAAGTTCTGTTAGTGCAACTTGTATACAGTTTTGTATAATACATGCTGTTCCTTGCCATCTTCAATTTAAGAATTTTTTTGCAAAGTCAGACTTCTAAGAATAATTGCAGCAATTCCAGGGGACATAAAAGAAAGCTTCTTGGGAGCCCTTGTTTTGTGATTTGTCATTTTAACTTTGTTTTCAAATGAGAACCAATTCTGTAGTTGTAGTTGCAAGGAAACATAAACATTCAACACCAGAATTAAAGAGTATGTAATTGGCTAGAGCTGTCAGAGAGCCTGAAACAATGGTTCTTAAAACTACACCAATCTAAATGCCAGTAGTGGTGATCCAGAATGTCAGAGTACTTTGTTTGATTGTTCATTGAGCTCTAGAAAGTAATACCATATTTATGTGCATGTTACTTGCATTTGGAAAAATGTCAAGCCTGTACAAGCTGATAATCAATGAAAAGAGTAAAAGAGCATACATACGTGAATATTAAATGGTACAGCAGCAGACTTTCAGATTTAGAATCTCTTCTCTGAAACAAATTTTGTAAAACTTCAGACTTGCCAATATAATTAATATCAAATTTGGATACTTCATACACATGATAGTTAATTATATTTATTTTCTTGAAGAAAAACTACTCCATTGCTTTTTCTTTTGTTTAATGTTTTGTTGGACTTAAGGCTAATTGTAGTTGTGATTGTATGGCTTAAACATTTATTAAAATACATTTGTGTAGAAATTGGAGTCAAATGGAGAAAAAAACCTCCTTAACTAAAGTACTACACATTGCCATAGACCACCTGCTTTAGATTACTCTGCTTTGAATAGGGAGGTTGGACTAGATGGTGTCTAGGGTGCCTTCCAACCTCAACTGTTCTGCCAATCTGTTATATGACAGAAGAATCACATTTAATATACCTACATTAAAAATGGATTTATCCAACTAGTTTGTATTTCAGATTTTCTTCTTTGTTTAGTTGAAATATTTTATCTCATTCTGTTGTCTTGAATTAAAAGAAAGAATACTTAAGTAATTTTTATTTATGTGGTATTTATTAATGGAACTGTTTCTCAGTTCTGAAGGAATATCATCTATATATATCAATTTCACCAAACTTAAGATATTTGTTCTGCACCTACTTGAGAAAAATGGTCTGTTACAAGAAGTATTTAGAAAAACTTCATAATTCTACTTCACTTACTTTACTTTTTCCGTGGTTTGGTTTTCTTCTAGTGTCTTCATCAAGCCACTACACACTGACAGATAATTTGTGGTTCCTTAAAAATGGAAGTGTAGTAGTTATCCTATTTGGATAAAGGAGCATGATTTCATCCAGGTAATATAAGGGAGAAGCTCAACAGAGATGCGCTCTAGTCGCTCATGATGAAGCGTTACAGACCTGTAAGAACTGAGTTTCAGGAGAGACTGGATATTAAGTGAGTAAGTGATTAAATCTTCAGTCATGGAGGAAAGGCAAACAGCCAACACTTAGTGAAGTTTGCATCATTCAGATTAGGTTGTGTTTGATTGTTGGCATTTAAAAACACACTTAGCATGCACAGTATCCCTTCACAAGATTTAAATTGTCAGCTTTGGTGGTCAAAATGAGTACAATTAAACGAGGAGTACTGTAACACAAGTGAAAAGGAGAAAAAAAAATAAGTAAGTAAATAAATCTGAGCTTGACATAGCTTTTTTTAGTCCCACAAGTAAAATTTTAGAATCCAGACATTTCAGCCAAAGTGTTCCTTATTTGAATGAACACACCCACATGCTCAAACTCCTATATATATATATAGATAAAATGTATGTAGTTGGAAATGTTACTGTGCTTTTAATATACAATGTATATTGTTTTCAGTCTGACTAGTTTTGAGCTCTATGATAAGCATACTCTTGCATATTTTTGCATATTTTTTGCATATTCTTATTGATATATTTTTAGGTTTTTGTTCTTGTACAGTTTGTTTAATTTATTGCTCCTTAGCTGTAGGCCATGAAGTACAAGCACACTGGCTCTTTCTGGCCTGTTACACAATATCCCTTATAACTAGTAAAATTTATTAAAGTAATTTGTTGAGAGTGAAGGACACATGAGAGAACTGCTTGAGAATTTTTTAATTCTCACTGCAATGTAAAATTCAAGATAAAAGTTTTCTGATAACTGTGTCCCCTGATACCACATGTTTTCATTTGATTTGAATTACATGTGATTGCAGAGTAAGAGCTGGAGCCTGGTCTTTAGAAAAGTTCAGTAACTTTGGAGGTTTCATCTCTTTAAGGAGCATAAATATTTCACATGAGAAGCTCCTGATTGTAATACTTATTTATAATAAACTATTATACTACTATTATAATAGTTATACTACTGATTATAATACTTATTTATAATAAACTATTTTATCAACTTTTATGCAAGTTGATCATTCAGTTAGTTTGTGTAAGTAACATGCAATGATCAGAGAATTCAAGAAAGCTGAAGAATAGTAGCAGTCATACATAGTAATGTAGAGCACTTGGTAGAGTTTGAGTGTTCAAAGTGCTGTGTTGTATGCAAGAACAAAGAATGTAAACAAAGTCCCTGGTATGGAAAACAGCGACTGTGAAAAGAATTTCAGGTCATTGCAGACAAGCAGCTGGGCTAATGTCATTTTTGGTTACAACAGAATGCCAGGGGTTGAAGGTAGCATTTGCGAAGCAGATGTGCTAAACAGTGTGACTTTGTGGCATTGCATTTTAAATTATGTGGGAAAAATATAGGAGGCTTTGAAGAATGCTCAAAACATTTTTTCCCCTCTAGAGGATATTAAAGTAAACTTTTATTAGATGGTATCAAGAGCTTGTGAAGAAGTGATGAGTTCTAGTTTAGTAAGAAAACCACAGGAAAAAAAACCCTGAAATTCAGGCTACTCAAATTCGAACAAAAACATAAGCAATGAAGAATTTTAGAGAGAGGAATTTAAAGACTTCTGAGCTGCCTGTTAGGAGACAGTGGTAGCCACAACTTCTCCTAAAGATAGATATGGATCTTTTTAGAATGGCTGCTTTGTCATGTAAGCCTCTGGACAACCAGGTCTGTGATGTCCTGGAATACAGACAAATTGAAGAAGTCTTCTCCCATAACTTAGGGTAACAAACCTTTCAGTATCAGTCCCCACTGCATCAATATGATTCACTGCTGTATCAGTGCAGGGTTGCTTCTGGTTGGGAAATACTGCTTGTAGTTCAGTCTCAGCAGTGTAGACTACTAATTACGGGTGTGTGAAATAGAAAAATTTGAGTTCCAGATCCCAATTAGGCTCCTTGTGTTACTTCAGAGTTCACTGGCCTATGCAGATCTGAGCTGTATGTAAACAGCTGACCCAAAATATGGGGAGTTTAGGTAAAATCTATAGGTAGGATTGTACTTTCTCTATCTTGGAGCTCATGAGAGAGCTCACTAGCTTTGCAGCACCACTTTAATGGTGTTACCCTGTAGTAACAGCTCTGCAAACTGTCATAGCAGGAGCAGCTGATATACTGTAAATTTATGTGCTGGTTCAACCTGCTGTAACTTGTGCATGTGCTCATACTTCCAGGGATGACAGGCAAAACATCTTGCCTGTGCTTTCAAAGCATTTGAGCAATCTGTTATAGTGTCTTCAGCTGGTGTCACTGCCACAATGGAATCAGAATTTGAAACTAAATGTAGCTTTTCCATGAAATGTGTCCATGGATAATCGGGGTGTCTCTGTGCCATTTTCTTACTATGTGAGTAGGAGGTCAGTGTCATAGACTAGAGGCTTTTGTTGTCTACCAAGAGCAGCTGTTAAATGCATAATTTGAGTAAATTTCAGCATGATAAACCAGTTTTTGAGATGTGCTTGTCCTTGGAAATGCATCTGATTAATAATTCAGCATGTGCAGGATTGGATTCTTCCAACTGCTTGTGACCTAAGGGAGAATGCCAATGCTGAGTGCTCTCACATGTAGCTCAGGGCATAAAGGGCGAGTGCTTCTACCTCCTGTCTGCTCTTTCTGGTTCTAAGAGAGAATCCTGTAGTGAACGCATACCTTATAAAGTAAATGTGATGTGACTAGAATTTATTTACTAATTTATTACTTGTTTCTTTCTCCTGTTCAAAGAGGATATATGGTAGCATTTTGGCTAGTGGCAAAAGCACAGTGTTTGGGTTCATAGGATCATTGGGCTTTACTGTTTATCCATTATTGTTGAACATTTCTGATGCTTATTGTATTTTGGCAGATGCTATTTTCTTGTTTGCTTTGTGTGAGGAAACTCTTCTCCAGAGGGATGTAAATGACACAAGAGACACCTTTTCGGGTAGTGCCGGATCTGGGTAGATCTACTGAAAGATCAGGCAAGTGCATCACTGTAATAAAGCCACTGTTTTAGTAAATACAAGTGTAGTTTGGCAAGCCCAGTCTGTTTTAATTCAAACCTCTTTCTAGCGTATAAAAAGTAACACTGTAAAAAGCAGCAGCATCAGGAGAGCACAGCATCAGGCCAGATGTGGTTTGCTTCTGTACTGTGTGAAATAGAAAGAGAAAGCCTTGGCTGTTGTTAAATGAAGCAGTTGTATTTTTGTTCCTGTTAGTGTTAAGCACTTCACCATCAAGTGTTCTGATTATCACAATGTTCTTTGAAACAGTTCTCTTTATTTCTAGACAGATTGAGTTATTTATGACAATACACACATTTCACTGGTATTGATTTGACTTACGGCATTAGAGGAGACCTTTCCTGGCATTGCCATTGCTCTTGTCTCTTTTTGAGGGCATGAGTTCTCATTGCAAAATATGGCTCAGTATTGTTTTGGAAACAAATGTTTCCAAATAGTGAGACCATCCACTGAAAGAAGCTTTCCTGCCTTTGGAGATTTCTTACTCAGTTTTACTTTGCACAACCCATGTTGATGAAATACAAGTCAGAATGAATTACTGGAGAATTTTCAAGTGGAATTGAGAGTTAATTGTTGTAGAAGGAGCAGCTGACATCATCACATTTCGTCCAGGATCCTCACCAGTCACAGAGGATTGGGTCTCTTCTAGACAATGGGCTTCATTTGTTGAAAGTAGATGTCCTTCACTCATATTCACCAAGTTCAGTATTACTCATTTATGTCCATCACAGGGTAACCACTCCAGCTTGAGTGAATATTGTCCTCGTTAAATCCCAGTTTTTAAAAGGAGAACTAAGAAAGGAACAGAGTATTTTTCAGATCACTACTTTATGGCAAGTGCAGCTATGGGCTTAGTAGAGAGGACTTTATACTCTGTAGGGTAAACTGTCAAGCACTCTGCATTTCTGTATTCTGTATTTCTCATAAAGCTTAATAGCATGGAATCATTATTATTTGCTTGCCAGTGTAAGTTGCATTTGGTGTTTCTGATTTAACGTCACTGGCTTTGATTATTTAAGCTGAACACGCTCCTGACAAGACTTTAAGGAGGTCATGTCCATTGACCATTCCTCTATTTAAGAAAGGAAGTGTAATGTATAATTCAATTAAAATTTTTAAAAATATCACAAAGATGTGATTCTCTATGTGCATTTTTGGGGGTTTTGTGCTTTTTTGCTTTGTGTTACACATTGCTGTGAAGTTTCATCTTGGATGGTAATAGGAGGAAGCCTAATTTTTCTGGTGACTATAACACAGGTAAAAAGGAAGGAAACTTAGAACATGGTAGAAAATATTGGAAGTTTCTTAGAAAATGCATCTTGAAATGCTGTGGTGACAGCTTGAAATTTCCTCCAACTTATTCAAATTTGCGTGTATATAACATGGCCCTGTAAAATATATTTTTTAATTTACATGCAGGGAATAGTCTTTTGTTTTCTTGCTGTTTCTGGAAGTAGTTGTTTGTGCCTCTGAAACACTGGAGAGATGTTGCCTATAAAACTTCTCTCTTAATGTAGGATGAATTAGCTGTTGAAGGGGTCCAGTCTGCTGCTAGTCCTCTTTGAAGCAGAATGGTGCTTAACTCATTAGACTGCTTTAAAAAAAAAGGTGGGTCTCTGGAACAAGAAAAAAGAGCCATCTGATTCATAGTAGGTCTGTTCTTCTGACAATTAGACACATGGAAATAAAATACTTTATTTTTCCCCTCCCTCTCTTCAGGGAACAGCAGTACAGAGAAGCATCTTTATGTAGTCAATGTTACCACAAAATATGTGATACAATTTTTGGACTGAAGTACACATAGTGAAATGAGTCAAGATAGGAAACTGCAAATAAAGAGCCTCACACATACAGACAGGGTTCATGGGCCCTAAAATACAGGCAGGTAACAAGACAGCTCGTGTTGTTTAAACATGGTGTGGTAACTACATGAAAAGTAGTAATTTTACCCATGTACTGTCTTGAATCTGCTTATTTTTGCAGTGATTCTTCTTTTGCTGAAATAATTTGCTTGGGACTAGGAATGTTTTAAAAATCATTTCAACTGTATTAGCTCCATTTGAAGTTACAGTCCCTTATTATATGTGGTTCCATTAGAAAAAGGAAAGTTACTTTATGCATGTTTATAGTGTACACAGGGGGCTTGTCTCCACAATTTTTTTACAAGCAATGACCTACAAATTGGGCTTTCAAGCACTTTTTAAAACTAGAATAAAGGTACTTTAGAAAATAGCCTGTTTTGTAATACACATCCCTGGAGCTATATATCTTCCAGTTGAGTGCAGATGTTAATTATTAGTTGGTTAACCTCAAACTTCTTTGGAGCAAAAATGTAAACCTGGTCACATGGCAAGCCACAGTGTTGATTTCTATCATCAGTACTTCTTAAAGTTTTCTTAACAATAGTCTAACTTCTTTCCAAATGTTTAAGTAAATTTACATTCTTTTGCATGTCTAACGGCAGATTGTGGTAGGTGTGTCTTGAATCCTGTATTGGGTGTATTCCAGTTAGATTGCTTTTGTTCCACTTTTTTAGAGTAATTTGGTAAATCATAATTCTGACACAGTAACTTTGTGCAGATTTGTTTTAAGTCTCCAATGCTGAGCCAATTTATTATGCTATAATTTCTTTGTGAACTTCCATGCATATTTGTTTTCCTTACTTAGATCTTTATGTATAAGTATAATTACCAAAACTGGCATTGTTTCACTTGTGGAAAGACAATTTATTGCTGTATGATACTGTCATGTTTTCATTTTCTTTAATTGTTTTAATCAGTTTGGGAATCATAGCTGTATTCTGACTAGTAGCTATTCAGTAAATCTGTCTTAAGATGGTGCACTTCAAACTGTTCTGATTTTATTCATTTCTGTTGCATTGTGCTCCCATAGCCTTACAGTGTGAACACATGATTTCACACTGGTCCCTTATTCTTCCCATTTATGTTGTCAGCAAATAACTGTAAAGTATATAAAACTTGACTGGTACATTTCTTGATTGTGAACAACACCACCACCATCACCTTTTTTTTTTTTAAATATGAAAAAGGGCAGAAATGTGACTTTCACCATTCAATAGCCATTGGCCAACCTCTGGTACAGTTATAGTAACATTAATATTGCTCTAGTTTTAGAAATACTTAATTTGTTTTACACTCTGGATTAGTTCTTTTTCTCCACGTGAAACTCAAGTCATGTGATGTGGTTTACAAGTGATAAGAAAAATAGGATTTGTATCTTGAAAATGTAGAACAAATCCTTTTCTGTTTTATTAGTGTTTGGAAGCTACTTGGTTTCTCAGTCTAGTTTCCCAAAAATACTGTAAAATACAGTCTGTCCAGCTTGCTTTAGAAGTAAGAAGCATACAGAGATGTTGTTTGCTGAAATACATTAGAGCAGTTAGTTAACTGGTATTTTCTTGTATTTGCAAAAGATAATTGCTTATTATCTCTCTATGGAAGGGGCACAACATAAAAGCTATATGTGTGTACCAGCCATCCCTTCCCACTTATAAGAATGTGGCAGTATAAGAATTTTTTTCCCTTGGCTTTTAAAGTAGCTAACAGTTAGATGATAGTTTGGGATGCTGCATATGCTGTCTGTTAGCTGGCATTGATACTGTATGAAGCAAGAAATGTGCACAGCTGCCCTGTGTGGCTTTGTGTCCGTGTGTGCTGGCACAGGGAGGTGTGCAGTTGTGGCGAACCTGGGGAACCGATGTGTGTTGAAAGGGTAGTTGTTTTGCAGGATGATTTTTTAGCCAGGTCAGTGTTCCAGCTCAGTTCGTGCAGATTTCCACAGTCCTGTTCAGTCTCAAAAGAGAAATGGAGAGCAGAAGCAAGACCAGATGACTTGGACAGCTTAGATTTCATCTGATTTTGTCTCTACTGTACAGCCGAATTGCTTTTTCTAAAGAATGACCTCTCAGTGTTATCTCCCTCTGCATAAACACTGCATAAAATGGAAGATGTTTTTGTATTGGAATTCATGGAGTACAAAGAAGATGTTGAAATTTTTTGTTTGTTTGTTTCCTTATGCTGCATTTTGGTTTTTTTCTTTCCCTTACCTTTTGTAAAGAAATAAAAGGACAAGAATTAAAAACTGAGGAACATATATAGTGAATTTCCAGGTTTGTAAAACTGTGTGTTATTTCACTTCTTCCTAGGTATTGTTAAGGTTAAAAATGGGTGGGGGAAAGAGTAGTATCTAAACATTGAGATGTTTTCGATTTCACTGTAATCTGAAAACTCAGAAATCTAAATGGACAGTTATATATGCTAGGTTCAAATATGCTTTGATGTATCTATTTTTTAAATTTACTTTGAAACATAGTAACTTAAAACATACTTATCTTTCAACTGTAATTCATAGGTAATTTTAAAACATTTTGACATTTAAATTTAGGGGGAAAAAAGACCAGTAAGCATGTTCTTTACCTCTAACTTGAATGAATTCATGCACCTTTATAGTGTAGTTTCTCATGTGCTGGTATGAGAAGTAGATCTTTAATACTTCAGCTGTACTATTTGCAATCAAACTCCACTCGTGATACACTTGCTGAAGTTGATGTGTGCAGATGCTGAACATGCAGTACTTTCATAAAACTGGTTTTAGATTAAAGTTTATAGGGAATCTAGTACGTTATTCATTCCAGCCACAAGGTGACTCGGGCAGTTGTTGCTCTTATAAAGCTGAAATGAAATGAGAAAGTATATATTCACCACAAAGGACAGCATACAGCACTAGCTGAATCAAAGGTGATTTGTTTGTCAGGTTTGCTGGTTTTGGCCTGGGCTGATCTTGATTGAGAAGGTTAAATAATGTGTGTGTATTTATCAGTGTTCATATAAATTTTTGGTTAAAAGAACACCAGGGTTGCAGTCACTAAAAGGAGTGAAAATATGCCAGAAGTATTTTCTTTTGTGTGAAATATTAGGATGTTTTTCAATAACATGACAAAACACTATATTTTCTCATTTTCCCTAGTAATTAGCACAAGGTAATGACTCTAACCTTTTATTCAATGACTCTAACCAATTATTCACTGAGTAGGCATAATCTTTTTTATCATCCCCAGTCAAAAATTCAATCCAAATTACACATTCACTCTGAGAGGGTTTTTTTCTTGTGATAGTGATGCATTTATAATTTTTTTTGGAAGTTATATGCCAGTCTGAGCTGTGGTAATGGTAGTAACTTGTATACGAAAAACTGAGATTGCAAAATTAAAATACTAGATTTTAATTTTTTTAGACTTTTGTGGGGTTTCAACAGAAGGTTATGGTTTAAATTTCTGTAACATGAAAGTGCTTAATAATTTAATTAAGCATCTAACTACTTTGCCATTTTCTAAACCATTTTAGCTATCTCAATGTAATAAAGGCTCCCTCTGCCTTTTTAACATATGACCTACTCAGCATCACAGTAAAAATTCTGAGGGAGAGGTGGGAATGCTCTCTTTACTACAGTGATACTCATCTGCCTCAATGATGAGTATTTCTGTATGCGTTGGTGTCTGCTTCGTCGGCATAAATTTCTGACTGCTATGACAATGAGATATGCATTGTGCCAGTAAATCATTCAGCATGTTGTTCTGACTTACAGATTCCAGGTCTTTGCTCTGTATCATGTGTAGGTAAGGTTTTGTGAGGGTCACTATCAGTTGTACAAATACACTTTAATAATATATGTGAGGAGTCAAGGGCTTGACTAGTAGCACTTTGTTCTGGCACTTACTAAGATTTCTGTCAGTAGATTGGCCCTGTTCTCCTCCAACACCAGTACCTCCCACTCTGCGGTTTTTTAAATCTCTGTTTATCTTTTTGCGCCCCCTCTTCATGCAGAGTGTATTTTTTCTTTTTTTGGTTGGGTTATGTTGTGGTCGTGTTTTTTAGGGGATTTTATTGGTTTTTTGTTGTTTTCTCTGGTAACTGGATACTAGCCAAAGGGCTACTGAGAACCTAGAGAGGGGAAATCTTTGTATTTTAATGCAGTTATTTTGCTATTGATGCACACTTTATTAATGCTGTTAGACAAAACCATCCCATTATTGCTCAAATATTATCTTTATTTTTATTGAAAAACTTGTTAGTATCTCAGTCACAAAGGATACAGTCTTAAGGCTGTACCACGGGAGGTTTAGGTTGGACATTAGGAGGAAGTTTCTTCACAAGAAGGAGGGTGGTTGACCACTGCAATGAGCTGCCTGGGGTGGTGGAGGAGTCACTGTCCCTGCAGGTGTTTAAGGAAAGACTGGATGTGGCACTCGGTATCGTGGTGTAGTTGATATGGTGGTGTTTGGTCATAGGTTGGACTTGATCTAGGAGGCCTTTTCCAACCTAATTCTGTGATTCTGTGACACTGCCTGTGTATCACTGCTATCATAGATTTGGGGAAAGGGAGAAAGGGTGGTAAGAGACAATTCAGGTCTGAACAGAGCAGTGGAGAGATTAATCCTTCAGCATATTTAGCTTAAAATGTGAAACCAGATTGCTGGCTGATTTTTTGAGGGCGACCCTTTGTTTTCAGTGCAGAAAGGTAAGTCACTACTTAGTTGTGCTGTGCACAGAATTTCAGCAATTTAAAATATAATAGCCAGTGAGATGACCTTGCAAAATAGGAGTATTTGGGCTGGGTGACCCTACATCTGCAACAGATACTTTTGAGTAACATTTCTTAAAGAATGCAGATACTGCTATAAATACATTGCCTTGGCAAGTGAGGCATCCAGTCTACACAGTCTTTACAGCCACTCTGAAGGTTGCTGAGTATATACAAGACAACCACATGAAATGATCTCTACAAGGCAAGCAGTCTTTGGATACATACTTTCTGTAAAGTGCTCAGATGTTTAAATATTTTTGCTGTAGCACTGAAACAGAAAAAGATTTTGTAGTTCTAATCATGTGAAGAAGTAGAACTGTGTGTGTGTTCTCAATTAATGATGGTGACAAGCCTAAGATAAGGATAGGGTCTGGGCATTCTTTGCAGAAGCAAGGCCCTAGAGCAGGCAAATAGCCATTAAACACTTCCAGTTTACAGAAGATGAAAAGAGGGGTGTGGATGCCTAATTCAGGGTGGGGAAGGAAAGTAGTATGTTGAAAGAAAATCCTAAAATAGGAATTATGATACTTAATAGTATTGCAAAATATGTAGAATAAAATAGTAGCATTGGCTATATTACTGAAAGAGCATTCATTTACATATTTTGTAAAACATGAAAGAAAACAGCATAAAAATAGCACATTTAAAGAATGACAAAATGCTGTGCCTGCATTTAGCATCTATCGACTTCGGTGGTGCTTTAGTGGATGTTATGGTCTTTGTTCACCTGGAAATGAGTCAGTAAAGACCCTGTTAGTACCCACAGATGAGGGTGTGGCAGACACCTAAGGACTGTATTTGCGTAGAAGGCAAAGAGCTAAAATGTAGATTCTTTTAAAATACATTGGAAAAGTCCAAAAAGAGCTAGTTTATTTTACTTTTGGTTTCAAGGACTTTTTTCTTCTATAAGACTCTTACCCTGCTATGTCTTTTGTAAAGCAAGGAGACTGTCTAATGTATTGACAGGTAAAATAAAATAAAACATTACTGTACTGTGATTTCCATATATTGTTCTTAGTGTGAAGGAAAACTATTTTAAAAAACACTGGAAAATGTTGTAATCTGATTTTTTTTTCTAATGTTGCTGTTGCTTCTACTGTTAAAAACTGTTGTATTTGCACTTGCACAATACCTCTCAAGTTAATCATGAGTATCTGTTGATGATAAGTATAATTATTGGACAACTGCTAAATTGGAGTGAAGGTTAAAAATTATATGAATGAAAAGGGGTTGGTAACATTTTTGTGTGTGTGTGTGATACAAACTTTAGAATTGCTCAGGATTTACAATTCTGTTAGATAAACCAGGATTCAGACCACCAGTTTTCAAGAATATGGTTTCTCTAAGTGACGTATGGAACTGCTTCCTCTGTAACTGCATTATGGAATTGAGTTTGGCTGAGGATGGGTTCATGGCACACCTAGTGCAGCTGTTACCACATGAAAATTGTTTTCCGTGTGTAGCTGCTTGAAAGATCCTGTAATGAGAATCTCTAGGAAAAACTATAATAAGGATTTGAGGTGTGTGCAGTCTCAACTTAAAAAGCTTCAATGGATCTAGAGCATGTTATCTGTCTGCTTGCTGTAATTTCTCCCCCACGTGGAAATGTCTTGAATGTTCTCCACCGTCGTGCACAACGTTTTTTGGAAGACTCATGAACAGACATATCTTTCATTAATATGTTTTTAAGTACATTTATTGTAAAGGATAATACTGGCTCCCACATTGTTTAATTATGTATTAACACAACAAACAGACAATATTTATACCAATACATCACTTAACATAAGCTGTGGTAATAGGACTACTTTATTTTAGTCAAGTTTGTGGTCTCACATACCTTACCCTTGCCCTGAAAGCTCAAATGGAGAATGGGAGAAGGGTTGCAGCCAGTACCTAATGGTTTCTCTCTGCTTTTTTCCTCATCATGTCTTTGCTCTGATGTGGGCTCTCCATGGGCTTCAATTCCTTCAGGAATATCTTTGTGCTCCAGTGTGGCATCCGCTATGGACTGCAGGGAATATCTGCTGTTCCATGGAGATGTTCCTCCTCCACTTTCCTCTGACTCTGGTGTTCCCTTTCTTAGACATGTTCTCCCAGAAGTGTCCCCAGCTTGGCTGAGGGACTCAGCTCTGCTCTGCAGTGTGTCTGTTGGGTCTGGCTGTGTCCTGCACAGGGCAGCCTCTGGCCTCTTGCCACAGCAACCTCTCCTCTGCCAACCACTTGCCACATAAACCTGGAACACAGAGTTACAAGATATTAAGAACACAGTTTATTTCCTGGGTTCCCTACTATTACTGTCACACACCATGTAGTCATTGCAAAAGCTTACACAGAAATTTGGAGAGTGTAGTAAGGAAGTACTTCCTAGTAAGTTGCTGCTTGTCCAAAAATTATAAGGCTAAAACATAAAAAAGATGTTAAGAATTGCTTTACTGAAATAATAGGATATGTGTGATAAGGAGTACCAAGTGTTGCAAATTTGCTTATGGGTAACCTAAGAGCAGTGTTTGTATCTGTGGAGCACATCCTCTAGCTTTCATCAGCTCCAGAAGTGGGCTGAAATGACACTTACCTGCAGGAGATCTTAATGCAAATACAAAACCAAAAATTTCCAAGAAATATTTATAGTATTATTTAGTGCAGTTTGAAGAATACAGAAGGGAAAACAAACAGACTGTGATGTCATTTAGTTGTTAACTTAAACTAATGTGAATCATGAGAATGTGTATATTCTACAGTGTGTATTTTTGGGGAGATTACACAAGCTTGGTGTAATCTCCTTGGTCCAGGAATTTATAGTCAACATTTCTGAAAAGTGTCTATGAAGAATTATGCTGATGAAAACACTGTTAACCTTACCACAAGGCCAGAGAGTTTTTTTGCCTGCAGTTTAGAATGACAAAAAATTTTTGGCAATAATTTATGGTGCTTCTTTTCCAACTAGATCTGCAGCTGACAGAAAAATACCTATTGATCAAAATTGTTGATCAATTTCAGTTGGTTTTGTGTAGCCCAGGACAAAGAAATGAGTTGTGGCTGGAGCAGTGCACGCACCTTGCAGTATATTTAATAGGAAGATGAGCCTCCTGCAGAAGTGAAAGTTCAGTTACCACAAAAAATTTTCTTTGAATATCTATCTGTGCACCATTCTCCATTTACGTGTGACTTGTGTTACTTGCACCAAGAAAGACCAGTAAGATAGACCTGTGTGGCAGTGTCAGTCTTTAATGAACAGTTGTGGAGGGAAGTGGAAACCAAAAGCTGTGTGACTGTTCTGCTCCCCCTTTTTACTACTGACTTGTTTTTTCGTATTTTGCAGGATGTGGTGAAGCACACCTCATCAGTTTACCTGGGACTAGTAAATATGCTCTTTTCTCTTCAGCTATGCTTGGGTCAGTGTGATGTGGTCTAACATAGCTGTGTTGCTTTCATGTGGTTGTGTTTCTTACCAGAATGGCAGCTTGGACTGGGCTGCCAGCCTGTGAGTGCCAAGAGCTCAATATGATAGCTAGAGTCTGTAGCCAGCTGCATTTGCCTTCTTTGTGTGTTTTAGCTCATTTTAGCTGGCTGGCTTCATAGTGATTTTTGACACTCAGTCTAGAAATAGTTACTGATACTGTCCAGCTGCTTACATGAGTAATCTGTCAATAGAGGAGGCAAGAATAATATTTTGTATGGGGCTTATTTTATAGATGGGTCCTTAATAAGTGAATACCTGACCTTACCTTGTGTGTCTTAAGAGAAGAAGAAAATACTATGGCTGTTTCTTGTAACTCTCAGTCATCAGCTTGAAGAATGGTTTGTACATAGCTTATCTTTGCTTTTTGAAATGCTTACCATCTTTGGTCTCCATTATTTCTGGAGATACTTTTAAATTATCTTATCCAAATCTGGACTTTTCTGGTTTTAGTTGGACTGCATAACAATAAATTTTTTGAGTTATATTGTGGTTATTTTTGCTTGGTGGTAACAGTAGGGAATAGATGTTCCTTTCTGATGATTTACCTTTGCATCCTATAAATGGCTAGGCTTATCAGTAGTACTTCTGAGATTGTGTTCTAATGTCTCAGCAGGAATTCAAAAAAGATCCATGCTAATCAATTCCAGTCAGGAGGAGGTAGTTTTATGGAGATAATCAGAATATTTTTGTTGAGTTGATGTGTTAAATAAACTGTTTCAACTTTTGTGCTTTTTCTTGGAGTTTGCTCATTGTTTATGTGTAAAACAAAATAAAATCAATGCCTCTCTTACATATTAGACTAAAAAACGTATGTTAAAAATTCTCAGTAAGACAAAGATAGTAGCCTTGCTTTTGGAACTTACCATTGATACTTTCCATCAGCAGTAATTCCCAATGTAAATTCTAGCCTGAGAGTTCTCAAAGGTTATTTCTTCTTTGGGTGCTCACAGTTCAAAATAACTAATGGTCTTCAGTTTTGTGTGGCTATTGTATTGCTTGCTAGACTGGAGAAGACAGGACTTGGTAAACCATGTGGTCTCTTAGGCTTAATATTTCAAATGATTAGACAACTTATGCTGGATGTAAAAACTGTCAATGAGCAAATTAATTGCATGGATGTCAGTTGGAGATGGCAGTAAAAATCAGTGTTTCAAATGTAATTTTATTTGATGTTACCTTAATCAGAGAGGAATTTGTCCTTTGGAACATACCAAATTGAAGGGAGCTTGTGGACTTCTTGCTCAAATCTCCATACTGCCCAGAGATCTGCTTTTCTTTGATCTTTGTTTCCTGCCACAGCTCGGGAAACACCAGCTCAGGAAAGCTGTATAACACCAATGTTATGCAGAGGTTTCCAATTTTAAATTACAGACAAAAAAACCCAGCTCTTCTTCACTGAGGATCGCTGCATTAAGGCTGAGGTACAATCTAATTGCAGTGAGTCAAAGGCCTCATTTTCTTCATGGTGGGAGTTTTTTGTTTGTTTGTTTGGGGATTTTGTTTTGTTTTGGGGTTTTTTGTTGATTTTTTGTTGTTGGTTTTTTTGTTGTTGTTGGGTTTTTTTTGGGTGTGTTGTTTTTTGGTTTGGTTTGGGTGTTTTGTTGTTGTTGGTTTGGTTTTTTTGGGTTTTTTTTTTTTTTTGTCTTCATAAGAGTTAGAGGTATGACATGTTGCAAGGAACAGTAACTGGCTAAATAATTGTAAATAGCCAAACACTCCATTTGGATTTCAATAAAAGTAAGAAAAAGTTTTTTTGGGCCCATTTACAGGTGTTACTGAAATAAGTGTTTTCTCACACCCTAGGGAAAAAACTGAAAGTATTGGCACAAATACCTAATATATGTCAAATAAGGTCTTTGCACTCTCTTCTTGATTATGTTTTGAGGATATCTTGCTGCTGCAAGGCCCAAGTTCTTATTCTTGTTTCTCTGACATTCAGTGTTCTCTTGTATCCAGGACTGCAGTGTGTGTAGTTCTCCCTTTCTTCTCAGTCCTTGTGAAAAAGCTGACTTGTTTCATGACTCTGGGAGAAGATTGAAAGTTTTATTTAATCACTGAAGAAGTTACATTAATGTAATATACTACTGAAGAACTCTTTGAGATTAAAAGTGTAAACTCATATATTTCTGAATGACTTAGCAAGAGTCTTAAGGGGGAAAGATTTTCCCAAGTTTTTTTAGGACGGGATTTGTCTTCATCAAAGCATTACCTGACTTACCAGTCCATGTATGTTATTTGTTTGCTTTGTGTCAGAGGGAAGGAATGGTGGCTATAGGTTCACAGGCTGTGTTAGCACGAGAAAGTAATTGAGACCTGTGCCTTTTCAGTAGCTCAGTTCTGATGGTATTCAGTGATACAGGCATGACAAGCCCTCCCCAGTGAGCAACATAGCTTAGACTGAAAGTACCGTCCGAACTGTGCACAGCATGCCTGTGTTGTACCTACCAAGCAGGGTAGATGATGTACTCCTGTTACAACTTGATGTTGCTCTCTGAAGACTCTTCCTGGAGAAAGGGTGAGATTGCCCAAGACACAAGAACTTTTATTGCATGAAGAAATTACTTTGACATTGAATTCTAATAATATTCCACTTTAAAAATTTCATTTTTAGAATTGTTTTTACAACAGGATTGTTTGTTTTCCAATTCTCTGTAGGTGTCACTATTCACAGTTCATTCAAGTGTTTTTGAATGTAAATGGTTCAACAGTTAGTTGAAAATACCAATTTTCTTTTTAAGATGGTAGTGTCATGTCTTTTGATTTCTAATTATTTTGCTTTACTGTTGCTGTTAAAGAAATCCCTTATGATTTTCTGACTTTTTCTGCATCCTGTAGTGACACTTAAAGTGTTTGTGTGCGTTCTTCTAATACTTGTCCATGCTTAGTTAGTCCTTTCACTTTACAAAACTGTACTTAAAGTACTTCTAGTAGATTGCAAGTGTATGAAAAGCCATTTATTTTCTGTCTTCTGCATCTCTTTATTAATTCCCAGCCCAAATTTCCTAAAATCTTAGGGTTTTGCTATGCTTCTAAATGCTGCTGTAGTCTCTATATTACTCCCACACCATTGTTCCCCATGGCTTTGCTTAGCTTCTTATAATGGGATCAGCTTGTTCTGTAGCAGAAATATCACAGCAAAATATGACTGCATGTAGACCAGCGTTGAACTGTTCTCTGAAGTCATATTTATCTAGATTTAGATTCAGTTTTTGTTTTCTAAATACTAAAGAAAATTTCTATTCAAAATGTTTCCAGTATTGAGTTCAGTTTGTGAGGGCTCTGTAGTCAGTTCCTGAATTAAGAATTACAGGATAGGAGCTACATGGCTTTGAGTATCATTTATGAAAAGTTAGTTGAACTGTATCACAACTGTAGAACATGTTCTCATTCATTATTGGAAATTAGAGTAGTCAGAATGGATTCACTCTAGATAAATAATTCTTGGCCAACCTGATTGCTTTGTGTGATCATCTACATGCTTTGTTCAGACAGTTCTCCCATGAGATTGTAAGTCTTCTGGAGGAAATAAATGAAGACAGTATCTACAGAAGCTCTCCCCTTGATGGAATATGAGCCAGCAAGTACTCATGTATGTGTGGAATACCATCTAGAGCAGATGGACTTCTGTTTTCTCTTGGAATATATACATAGACATTCATGTGCTCCTTTTCTGTCTTGTTTGCAAACTGTATTCTTGAACTGGACAATTAAATAAGTTCCCTTATTAATAATGTTCACATTTTTCTTTTGTACAGAAATTTGTCCAGTTTGATCTTCGAGGAAGAAAGTTTAAATCAAGTAAATCAAGTTTAAATCAAGTTTAAATCAAAGTAAATGTTTACAAATGATGAAAAAGCACTTCTCTGAGGACACTTGAATGTTAAGTCGCAGATTCTCTAACTTGTTCTGTGACATTAGGTGTTCATAAGCTTAGGCAAGGGGCTGGACAAGATGACTTTCAGAGGTCCCTTCCAGCTTCAGCCATTCTGTGTAGACTGCATCTTAATTTTATCCCTGACAGATCATTCTGCATGGCTGAGCATTCTGGTGGTCAGAAGACATCAGTTCCTGTGTCTTTGCATTGCATTATTGTGGTTTCAGTTCTCTTCTGATAATATTGAAGTTTTCTATCTTAGGGTTGCTACAGATTTTTCTTGTAATAGTAAAAATTATAGAGTAACTGAAGGATTATGCTTGGTATGTGCTCCTAATATTAATGTATATGACAACCATCTTCCAGAAAAAATGCCAGATTGACTTTCTTAATATCTCTCTCATGGGTCAAGTATGCAAAATGCTTTATTTTAATACTTCAATAACATTTATGCCACTTTCTTTTAGAAGTATGGGTTTTGCAGGTGGGCTTTCTTTCTATACTGTATGAAAATATTGCATTTGTATTATTTTTGAAGTATTGATTAATTATTATTATTATTATTACTGTTAATCTATATTGATGTTGGCAGTGTCTTCTTTTCAGAGAAAATGGCCAGTTTGATAGTTGAGTATCTCATAATATTTCAAGGTTTTGTATACCGCTTTTTTTCTAAGTTATAGCAGCAATTTTTGTGTTGCTTCATTTACCAGTTCATTCAGTGCCTTATAAAGACTCATGATTAAGCCTCAGCTTTACTTGTAGGTGCTTTAATTAGCCTCTTGAGTCATATTGAGGTGCTTGATCTGCAGGTAATTCAGCCAGTGCAGACCTCATTGTTTCAGGTCCATGAAGAGGCCACAGAATGAAAACATTTCAGTTGCCTGTCCTGTTCCATCACTGGCCAATTTTGTATCCAGAAATTCTGCAGAGAGTGGTCATATGCAGAATCTGCTGTTGAGTACCACCACTTCCACTGATGCTAGAGATGTGAAGAAACTGATGAACATGAACAGTTATAAAAATAACATCTCTGGTCGCTGTAAGTGGGCGCTGTAGCAGTCAGTGCTACTCCACTGGTACAAATTTGTTTCTCTGTATCTCCAAAAAGAAACAGGAACATAAGATTGACATTTTTAAACCATAAAACTCATTAACCATTTCCCAAGCCAAGTTTTTAATTCATGTAAATTTGCAGGTCTTTGTAGTCTGAAATCCTTAGTGGGTAGATCTTTTTTCTCCTTGTGGCTCTACTGGAAAGATTTCACTAGGATTTTTAATGGATTAGTGCAAACCATGGTTGCTATTACTGTAGTCTGGGCTTCAAACTCCATACCATGGTATTTGGTTCTCTTTGATGATTTTACCTAAATGATAGAAATACATGACTGTTCTTAACAGTTAGCAGGGTCAGACTTCTAGTAATGTAGATTTTAAGTAAAAAGAGCAGTATAACCAAATATCACGATTAATAAATCAGTACTATCAAGGATCAAAGTAAGTAGCTGTGTAAACCCATGTAACTTGACAGGTGTTAGCCTAATAGGAGTCTTAGCTCAGCAGTGACTTGTTTGCTTACCTGGCAGAATCAAAAATGAAAAGCAGCTCAGGGTGTGTGTTCTATAAGATTTCCCTGGAGTTAAGTGGTAATTTGACTCTGCTCAGTTGAAAGCCATAGTGTTTTTCATGGGATTTTTTTGCACATAAAGGGGAGTACAGGGAAAGGGAATTGAAGGAGATAGAGGGAAACTTTCTTTGTATGTGTTCTCCTTTTTATTCAACAGTATAACTACATTTTCAGTTCAGCAAGAACTGTTAAATAGCTGCTTAACTTGAAAGGATCCTGAATTTAAGTACAGGAAGTTTAGACTGTATCACTATTCTGTTTATTCTGGTGCTTTGCAATTTTGTCATAAATTATGACATAAAAAAACTAAGGGATCATAAATTAACTCCAATTCAGAATACTTGGACAACCATTAAAGCCAAGATATTTTTTTAAATATGAAAAAATTCATGCTTTTGAAAGGAGTCCATAGCTAGTAGTGCAAATAAAAAATATAAGTGCAGAACTGATTCTGACTGACAAGTTCTAGGAAGCAAACACCTGAATTTATAAAATTCATGGGGGGATAGTCATACATATTTGTATATACAGAAATTCAGTCTGAATTTCTGTATATATAAATTTAGCTCAAATTTAGCTTGAGGTGAGTTGGTTTGTCCACTTGTTTTTTTTAAGCTGCAGCAAGCATTCAGACAAATTACTTTATGAGCTAGTTTGAATTTCCCCTAAACATGATCCTGGGATACATTTTAGAAAAACCAACAACAACAGCCCACTATTTCTGGCTTAGCAACAAAAATAATATATAAAACCAAACACAAATCCTTCCCAAACCCAGCCAACCAAACTTGAATAGAGAAACTGTAGAAATTTAAACAACTATTAATTTTCTGATAATTATATTTGGATGGTGGACTCCTTTATTTCAAAATCAGTCCTAAGTTCAGCCATCAGTATACGCTCAGATTTGTTGGTGACTTGGTATAGAGAGTAAATGGTTTGCTACCACTGCACAAATCAGTCCTCTCCGTTCACATGCTATTATTATATAACTTTTTCCACCTTAGAGATGAAGAAGTTTCCTGTCATATAAAGCCTTTACTTTCTTTATTTTTGCTTTTTAAAAAACCCTCAAACCCATAGTTCTTAGTTTCTTTAGTTTCCCCTTTCTCTTAATGAATTATTGTTTGAAAAACATGGTACATAAATAAGAATTTTATTCTGAAATATTTTAAAGACATGGGCAGAACTCATAGATGATGACTTCAGAACATTATGAATGCATATTGTATTTCAACATGAATGAGGAGACTTGATGGAGTTGACTTGCAAGAAGAATAAAATTTACCTTGGAAAATGGACTTGTAGTACCATTTTTTTGAGCAATTACTTCTAAACATAATTGAAGAACAATACATCTGACCCCAGTTTTTAAAAAAAGGGAAAAGTGCTGGTAGTGGGGTTTTTGGGCATGCTTTTCACAGGTGTTAAAGATTTGTAGGCATCCTCTGTCTGAAGATCTTGTTGCTGCATTTTAGTGGACATAAGCTGTCTTCACTGGGTGGCCATTGGGGTATGACTGAGTGTAAATACTTCAGGCAAGCTCCACCAGCTGAGAAATAACCTCACTTTGAAAGAGTGGGCTTTTGGAAGTCTTTTCATTGATCTTGTGGACCAGTGAAGTTGTGTTCCCTTTTTGTAGCATTCATCTCCTGGGTGATGAAAGCACAGCCAGTTTTGCTGTCCTCATGCAGGGAGTTCATCCAAACAAAATGCAAAGGGATATGTGCTGCCTGTCATTGTGATGGTGGTTGTTAATCAGCAACACATGCTTACAGTATTTTCCTGTGAAAGTTTTTCATTGGCCAGTGAGAAGTCATGAATGATTTTGGGGACTGAAAAGGTGGCAGGTGGATGCCACCAAATGCATGCTTTGTTGCATTGTGGTGCGAAAAGAGCAGATAACATGCATTGTAGTTGATATTAGCACCCTCAAAAACGTGGTGGGTTTGGGAGGTCCCAGTCCATATTACTGTACTGCCTTGTGTGAATGAGAAGCTTAGACTGTGGCCTAGCACAAATGTTTTCATGGTCCTTTCACTCTGCTCTTACTGCAGACTCAGGGAAGCTAATGCTGAGAAGTGTGTTGTTAGGAGTCTAGAGATTTGCAGATGCATTAGAAATCTCCGAGGGATCTACAGACTTTAAAAGTTGAAAGTTGCCTGGTATTTTTTCCACATCCCAACTTACATCCTAATAACTAGAATACTGAATGGCCTCATAGGTGCTCTGGATGTTCTTTTTTATTTCTGAGAGACTGTGTGATTGCTACTGAGAACTTTTGACAAAGGCTGAGAAACTGTTAAGCATCCAACATTTATTCAGTATGCAAAGTTATTCTAAGAGAGGTGTTGTGTTATTTCTATAAAGAAAAGAATTAGTAGTGAATTCTGTTGTTACACAGGTGTAATCATGGATATGTCTCGTAACCACATCTGTTCTGTTTTGGTTTTGTCAATGAATCAAGTGTGAGAACTGCTCTATGTTAGTATATTTTGTTTGAAACACACCTGCACTTGCATCATAAATTTATCCTGTCTGAAGGACCTGAAAGTAATATGAAAAAATGTAGCAACTACTTAGAAGAAGAAAAAGTAGTCATTAGAAAATAAATGTTTACCTTTTATTTTTAGGTCAGAAGACTTGTCTCCACTTACATGGTATCTTTCCTTACCTCTATGTACCGTATGATGGTTTTGGACAGCACCCAGAATGCTACCTTCGTCAAGTGGCATTCAGCATTGACAGAGCACTCAATGTGGCTTTAGGCAATCCATCTTCAACTGTTCAACATGTTTTCAAAGTATCGTTAGTGTCTGGAATGTAAGTATGACTGTCAGGAGTTTTGGTTGTTTGTTTTGAATAGTTTTTTGCAGTTGGAACGATATAGAAACACTTGGACTTGGGTGGTTCCACTGCTAATCCTTTTTCATTCCCCACCCATGTATGTCTTCGTACAGGGCTGTACAACTTCTAAACTACTCTTCTCACTTACTTTGACAAGAGGTTTTCCCAAAAATACCTTGACACAACCATTTTTTCCTAAATTATATCCTAGTGCTTTTTGTACCTCTCTGGGTTATTCTAGGTTCCCTGACAGCAGGCATGTCTTCTAGGTGTTCTTTTTTGTTGTTTGTTTGTTTTGTTTTTGTTTTTTGCTTCATGTAAAATTGCCCTCACAGAGATTCTCAAGTCATGTTTATCTCTCTGCTTCTTACAGCAGCAGAGGCCAGGAAGTAGAGGCTCTTACATATACATTTACTAATCTGTCAAGATGACCATTGTGTTTTATTTGGTGTAGCTTTCTGTATTGAATGTTAGCATTTTAAGGATTCTTTTAGCTAATTTTTATTTAACTTGCATAACCAAGGGTTGAAAAATAAGTCAAATCATAATGAGTAATAGGAAAATATCCCAGAAAAACACAAGTAATCGATATACATGCATTCAGTTTTTCATCTTCAAAACAGTGTAAATGCTAATTTTCATTGTTGTGCAAGACTAGGTTTTATTTGCTTTTTTCATGCATTTCTGAAATATGTTCTTTCTAATTGTTTAAGTGTAGGAAGATAATATTTCTGTTCCCAGCCAGTTTTCGTGGCTTCCAGATATTGTGAATAAAGTGGCTGCAATAACTTGTTTTTATTTTCAGTCAGAGCTTTCTGATGTTTTTACAGTAACAAAGAAGGTCACCTACCAAATTTCTTGATATTGTTCTTTTTGTGAGAACTATATAAGTTGTAGTATAGCTGTTCATCTCCATAGTGAAAGCTGAACAGAGTAAACTGTTGATGTCAATCGTTACTTGAATAAGTGAGAAAAGAACAAGTAGAAATTAGGAGAACCTGTCTCTTTTTTCCCTTCTCTTGCCTTAGAATTTCAGAACAGTCATTACTGAAAGTCAGCTGCTCATTGCCTCAAAGCAGCATAAGAGTGTTTCAGGTGTTTTGTTTGCTTGCCTAAGAGGCTAATGGGAAAAACCTAAATTAAATACATCTTCAAGTTTACCTGGGTAGATAGACATGCTTATTTAATGCTCCTTGTAGTAAAATGTCATTGAATAAATGCCACAGCATAACTGGCTAGCTTTTTGCTTTTATTCCTTTCTCTTCAGGCCTTTTTATGGTTACCATGAAAAGGAGAGACAGTTTATGAAGATTTATCTTTACAATCCTGCAATGGTAAAAAGGTAAGGATGTGGAAGTACAAAGTTCTGTCTGATTTCCTTATATCTCGAATTTAAAAATCAGGTTTGAAACAAGATTCACCAGCAACTGAACAAAATCTCCAAAATTATTGTCTCATGGTGTTCAAAACACTTTAAAATTTACCAATTTTAAACACACCAATAATCTTTTAAAGCAGTAGAATGTTAGGAAAGGCAATACCAAAACATACTTGCCTTTAGTTGTTCTGTGTTTACTGTAATTTGTGAACATTTAAACAAATTTACATCAGCTTACTTTTCCTGTAACTCTTAAGGAATACAATGTAGCTGTCTTTGATATGGCTTTATTTCATCTCGTATGAAGTAAATTTTGGTAAGTTTTAATTTTAGTAAAGATTACTAAATTTAAGGTTTACTTGGAAAACAGAATAGCTTTTGTCATTAGACAGTTCTCTATTTCTCAATAGAATAAGGTTCTGTTGTATGAAAGTGCTGTTAATTTCAATCTTGCTGTCAAAGTAGCTGCAGTAAATTCAGGAATAAATAAGGCGGAATTATTTCCCAAGCATAAACTGAAATCTCTTGATTGCATACCATTACAGTGTGCTGTTACATACTGTAACTTTTTTTTTAAAAGGTCCAATACATGATCATAACACAGGATTGTCTGATTTTTCTTCTAGGCCAGTGAAATTTTGCATGATAAAATTTCTGTATTAATAGATGACAGGACAGTTGTTTCAAAATTTGAAGTTTCTCATGTTTGAATTGCTCCTATCCAAATAAAGACTGACACTTCACTTAAATTATTCCTTTCTTTTTTCGGTATAAAACTTTATTTTTAATCCCAGTTTGTTGCATTTAGAAATGCTTAGTGCTTTTCTTTGTTGTATAGTTGTGTACTGTTAATTTGAGATAAACTTATTGTACCAGTTTATAGTTATCCAAATACTTGCAATTATTTTTTAATGTGTAGCTGTTTAAAAGAGAGGATTTGTCCTTCTGCAGAGTTTTAAAATACTGCTTCTGAGTATACAGTATGTAGCTTGAAAACCGTGAAGGACATATATATATCATTATATCATATGTATGTCAAGGAGAACTAGAGAGACTTTCAAACTTATTACTGCTGGGTAGGCATACAGCTGCCACAGTTGTTCTCCTAAAAAAATTTCCATGGCCTATAGTGGCTTTTGGATCACTTGTGGGAATAGAATATTGTAGGTTTTTTTTTTTTTTTCCAGAGAGTTTCCTGGTTTTTTACCTGAAAGATTCAAATCTCCTTTGCAATTAACACACAAATATTGTATCATTATTAGCAGAGATAATTTTTGTTCATCTGTTACTGTGAAAACGCAGTTCTTAAGTTAAAAATACAACTAAGGCAAAATGTAAAATGTCAGTAAGTATTCTATATTTTACTAAAGTCAAATGTCAGTATTGGTGTGCTGAAATATTTTTTTATTTATGTCCTAATTTGTCTTTTAGAGTTTGTGAGCTTCTGCAAGGTGGAGCCATAATGAACAAATCTTACCAGCCTCATGAAGCCCATATTCCCTACCTCCTACAACTCTTTATAGACTACAATTTATATGGAATGAATTTAATAAACCTGGCTGCTGTCAAATTCAGAAAAGCAAGGAGAAAAGGTGAGGTGTTAATTTCTTAAGACCAAGTAATTGTTTTGAAGGCTAAAAACTACCATTTTGTACAAGACATCACTAGCTGTCGAGCTTTTGCTTTATTCTGGCTGAATGAGTATTGTGTTGTTTCCCTGAAGTTTACTTTCTGTGTCAAAACAAAGTCCATATGTAGTTTTTTTTTTTGCTTTTTATGCTTCTGTGTGGGGGTTGAGGAAGAGCCTGCTTCCCAAAATGAGATGTGTGTACCAAGAAACCTGTGTTCTGTCAGCAGTGCAGCTGTGACCATTTCACAAGATGACCACACCTCTTTTCTAGAAGATGAAAAATTGTTGATGTTTAGTTGAAGAATTGACATGAAAGATAACATAATAATACTGTTGCTTAATTTTTTATGGTTTTGATTCTTACATCAGTTCAAATTCTTTTTTTGTTGCAGTAGTGTCTTCACAAAATTATGGCTAATGATTTTGCTCTGATGACAGTCAATGTTCTTAATTAAAATGCTTCTGTTTGTGCTGAAGTCATTTGCTCTAAGGTAAAATTTGAATTATTAGTGTGTGAGCAAAGGAAGCATTTTAAGAAATTAATTTGGCATTTGAGATGTACCACTGACATAAAAATTCAGTTTGGTGAAAACATCCCTAATTCTTCTAAATTCTTCATTATAAAGATAACAGTAGGAAAAGTATGCCTTTGGTATGTAGTGTTTAGTAAAATAAGTACTATCTACTTAAATCATAATTGTTCCTACAGCTAAAGCAAAAGTTGAAAGGAATGGTGAAATATCTTTCTGTAAAAAGGCAGAGTAATAATCGTGCTGAATGTCCTCCTTATTTTTATGTATGTGTATTCAGATAGATTAACCCATGGAGTTTTATAACTAATTCTTGTTTAAAGGAAAATACTCTTTTCACACCCAACAATAGGCCACACTTTTTGCTGGTGTCAGAACTGTAGGAAGGCAAAAGCTCTGCCATGGACAGAGCATCTTCAGGATCTTCAGTCCTGAGGAAATACAGTCAGGTACCTTTAGTCTTCCAAATACTCAGATCAGCCTCTGGAAACATGACATGTGATTGTGTCAAATAGTTGCTTCCATTCTTTTTCCATAGCTCTTTTTTTCCCCTCTTTCAGATGATAGATAAAAAACATAATCTGTTTATATTCTCCTTCATGATTTATTTAAGGATGAGAGACCTAAGTCTTGAATGGGAACAAGGGGGTGGAAGAGGAGCATGGGCTGAGAGCAGTGAACTTAACTATTCTTATATAGGGGAAGAATCCAATAAAATAAAAGGAAAAAAATGACACTACCTTGTCTGGCTTGATCAGATACTGGCTGCAGTGCTCCTAGGAATATTCATTCTGCTTTGCAGGCTCCCCATCACACATGCATCAGTGGCCTGCCTCAGTCTGTCGGAGTCCCCCGGCACAGGATCACTGTCTATTGCTCCTGGCACAGCAGCCAAGCAGCAAATGGTTTGTCCCTGGTGCAGCCTTACAGAGGCACTGCTGTGAAGAGCCTGTCCTTGAACAGCAGCCCTCTCTGAGCTCAGGCTCAGGTTGGAGTGGTGTAGAAGCACAGCCTGTGCTTACACCTGACACACTTTACCTGCCTGTTCCTCAGCCTCTGTGTTGTGGGAGTTTCCTTTCAGTCAGGTACAGCTATGTCACACAGGCCAGACCAAACATTGTTTCTTAGACAGCAGTAAAAGCCTTTGTCAAAATACGTGCAGCAAACATTACCTTACTTCCCTTGCAGATGGTATGAAAATGAGTCTGGCAATTAACATGTTTGTCAGTGTAAGCAAGCAGCCTCAGGAGCCTGTTCATAGTGGTATTTTTCTCACTGAGATAAGTCGCTCTTTTTGAAGGCTGAGAGAGGTCAGCATGTAGATTTCTTGTAGCAAGAATATTCTGCCTTCGTCAGCTTGTGTCCAGAAGGTGCAGCAGTTCATTTCCTCAACTCCTTGTCTTTATGGGCTGTGAAGAAGGCTGCCTGTTCATTCATGTACCACATACCACTGTAACTGTTGCAAAATTTTTATTTTGAGTAGCTGAATCTGCTTCTGTAATATGACTCTGAAAGACCTTGATGTGCCATTGCAACTGTCGTTAAAGATCTTTATATCAAGAGAAGGGAAATATTGAGTGTCCTTAAATTCCTATCCCTGTGATTAACTTTACTGAAGAAACAAACTAATACAGGAGTATGAGCCTCAATTTTTAAAAATATATGAAAACAGCAATGAAAGGGAATAATGCATTGAAACTGCTGTGGTGTGGTATTTGAAATGCATATAATTTTTAAAAATAATAGTATATATTTTACTAGTTGGCCTATAATCTTGCATAGCTGCTGTGAGATGCATTTTCCTTTAAAATATACAACTATTCAGTCCCATTTTATCAACTTAAAATAATCAAGTTGCAGATGAAAAATAATAAGAGTTGTTTCCATGCTTATAATAATAATAACTCTTATTATTATAACTCTTATAATAATAAGAGTTGTCTCCATTTTAACATGGAGAATTAGCTGATGTGCCACACAGTAAAAACATGGCTGTGTTTCTTCCTGGACTAGCTGGCCAGGACAAGTCATCACTTTTGAGCAGCCCAGGCAGTAAAGTGTGCTAGGTTTGAGCTGGATCTGTGCAAATGGGATCAGACATTTTGTGTTGTCTTTCCAGAATCACCTGCTTAGGCATCGCAGTGCACAGACCGTACCAGCGCAGGTGTGGCTGAAACGTGAGCTGGCTCTGCATAAGCACAAGAGTGGCTTTTCACCCCACTTGAATGCCACATCTTTGTGCCATGCCTGTACACTGAAGTAGGGGCAGGGTTTGCAGGAACCTAGTCTGAGTGCAGTAAGCTTGGTCTGGAATGTATGGAATTAAGCCTGCTTGCTTCTGTTTGTAGCTTCTAAGGTTCTTCTGGCATGGTGCCTGCCAATTAGTTCTGTAGAAACTTAGGGGTTTTTGCTGCATGAGGTATCCCTAAACCTAATATTCCAAGTAGTGGAATTTACATGGACAATACTATTGCAAAATTTATAGAACAAAAATACATGTTCTAATAAACTTATAATTACTGAAGACTTCTGACAAGTTAATTGGCGTAACTTGAACAAATGCAGGAGTGTTTGCTATGGCTGAAAGGTAAATTTAATACCAGAAAACTGCTAGTGCATGACACCAACATGGCTGAGAAAATTCAAGGTTCAAGCTGGTCTTTCAGGTATAAGTGGGAGACTGAGTAATTTTCAAAGTCTTCTCCCATTCTCCCTCCCATTCCTGGAGCCTGGGACTTTTTCTTTCTTGTGCCATATCCTGCGTATATTGTCTTTCCTTTCGCTGAAAAATGAGATGGAGACCTCAAGGGAGGTAGGAATTCTTCAGAGAGGACTTCGCCAGCATGACTTTGGAGCACACTTCCTTACCTGGAGACCTCTGAGAAAACTTAGAGTGTTTTCTTTATTTGTAGGTCAGACAACATGTGCCTTCATTGCAGGTTTCCACTTACTGCTACTACCATTGTATCTGGAATGTGTTGTATATTCCCTTCCAGCTCACAAATAAGAAAAAGGAAAAGTGTGAAGTAGTGTTTTCTTTGGCTTCTAATTTCCATTGGGATTTGTACTGTGGCCCCAGGAAATTCTGAAGTTTACATCAGACTGTATGATTTATTTTGAAATTTTAACAAATAGGAGAAGATTGAATTTAGGCTAAGATATGACTGGAATGCAACAAATGTCGTTCAAATAATGTCAGTGTGTTGGAAGTGTATTTTTCTTTTTTATATAAACATGTCTATGTGTTAGAAAGAAAATTAGGTCTAGCATACTTAATGGGTGAAGATGATATCATGCAGTGCTGTTAATTCTTTAGGTGCGGGTGGACTGGTAATATTAAATAATAAATGCAGCTATATAATGATATTTGTAAAAAATACTGCCACATAAATTAATTAATTTCTCAAATTTCTCATTCTACTTTTTCTCTAGGTGACACATCAGGTGTAAGTAAACATCATAGAACTCATTTGCCAGAAAATTCAAGCAACGTATCTTTCATTGAATGGGAAGAAGATGAAATACCAAGGTCAGCATCCCAGGTGTTTCTGTTGTGTGCTGTGTGTTCCTGTATACATTAACATGCATGTTATAGAGTTCCAGTCTCTCATTTAAAGGACCCTTATATGTTTTACATGTTTAAAAAAAAAAAAAAGTGATTATGTGACACAAATTATCATTATTTAGTTTCTCTGTATAGTCTTGGTCACCTGATGCTTTGTGGTTTATGGTTCTAAAAATCCAGCTGGGAAATAATGGGCAAAATTCTGCTTTCTGGGTTTTGGGTTTTGGAATTATGACTTTGATGAAGAGTTAAGCAAGCTTAATAGTTACAGAGAATATTTACACATCTGTTCACAGACTGTATTTTTGTAATCATCCTTTAACTAATGTGACCTCACTGGTGAGGCCACATCTCAAATCTCAGTTTGGTTCTGGGCCCCTCAGTACATGAAGGACATTGAGGGGCTGGAGTGAGTCCAGAGAAGGGCAGTGAAGCTGGCTGAAGGGTCTGGAGCACAAGTCCTGTGAGGAGCAGCTGAGGGAGCTGGGGATGTTTAGCCTGGAGGAAAGGAGGCTCAGGGCTGACCTTATTGCTCTCTGACTGCTTGAAAGGAGGTTTTATCCAGGTGAGGGTCAGTCTTTTCTCCCAGGTAACAAGTGGGAGGACAGAAGAAAATGGCCTAATTGAAAGGGAAGTAAATAATAGTAATAGTAATAATAATAATAATAATAACAGTGATTTACACTCATTTACAATAATTAAAATAATAAACAATAAAAGTGCCAGGAGAGGTTTAGACTGAATATTAGTTACTTCACTGAAAGGATGGTCAAGTACTGGAATAGACTGCCTAGGAAGTGGTGAAATCTCCTGGAAATGTTCAAAAAATACATGGAAGTGGTGGTTGGGGGGCATGATTTAGCACTGTTAGATTAATAGTTGGACTTGATGATCTTAGAGGACTTCTCCAACCTTAATGACTATGATTCTAGGAATAGTGTGTTATCAGAGAATTTCAGTTTGTCCATTTCAAATGGTATCTACATTAGAAACTCGGCTTAGAATTTTCATCTCTGTCTCCCATGCTTTTCCTTTTTCCTAGGGATTTCCTACTCTACAGTTTGTAATCTGTAATCATTTTACTTTTATGAAGTAAAATGAAATATTTTTGGAATTTTGGGTATTTTGTGGCCAGAGTTGGGGAGGGGAGAGAAACTCACAGTACCTGAAGGTACTGATAAGAAGCTACTGATTTATATAGTTTATCTGCAGCAAGTTCATTCTTTAAGCTATTTGCTAATGATTGGCAGGTCCTTCTGTCATCTAGTAATCTTCTCAGCCTTTGGGTGGATCCTGTCATTCTTCTCTGAAGAGTTTGTTTGGGTCAATATACCATACTTCCTGCTAGTGTTATGGGAGAATTTGCTTCCCCCATAGAAAATGTGTGTATTAAACCATACTTTAGGTTTTTCTAGCATGTAAAAACATGAGCTTGTGTTGATTTCATCTGGTTTTCTGATTGTTTAACTACTTCAAGGGAATTTTGCAACAACATTCATCTGACTTCTGGTTACTTTGTGTGCAGTTGTTCTTGGGCTGTTTCTTCTTTTTGGCTGCATATTTCATTCACAGTCCATTTCAACTTTTTTTTTTTTGCTTGGTTCCGCAAGCCAGCTTTACTTAAATGTTAAATGTTGGATCATAAGTTAGACCAGGATTATCTGATGTTACTTTACACAGATCTGGGGAAAGCAGATCAACAGAAAGCAAAGTAGTACTTCCTGGCTGTCAGCTCCAGAGAGGGATGAGCTCAGCACAGCAGGAACCAAGGATGCCTCCTCATGGATGTAACCACAAGTCTTCCTTCCTCCTCCTTCCATGCTTCCATGTATAGAGCCAGGGGTGCAGCACCTCACTCATGCCAGTCCTTCTCCAGCACTCACATGTGTTCCAGAAGTGGGACATTTAACAATGATGGGGAAAATACAAGATTGTCCATTTCCCTGGTATTTGTTTGCTGTACTTCTACCATCAGGAATTTATTTCTTGAACATAAAGCCTGAGTACTTCATAATATGCCACACAAATTCTCTGTACACCATGTGCAGTGATAATGGTAGTTCCCAATACACTTTTACAGTTTCATTTGTCATGCCAATTTGGCTTGTGTGCATTTTAGGATTTATTAGTACAAAATGTTTCTCTTCTCATCCTGTTTCTATTATTCTACTTCTCAGTTATCCTTCTTTTGTTTTCTGGTACTGGTTATATATCCAACATGTCTACTGGCTTGCCTTATCAGGATATTTCATTACTACACTGCTGTTAATGAGATATGAAGTAAGCTCAGTCACAGAAACTGGTCTATATTCAGTTCTACACATTTTCTATCAATGCTCTGTCCTTTTTATATAACCAAGAGGAATTTCACATTTAGTTAGCTCTTAAAATGCTTTCATAAATTAGGGACTCATTTATGATTCCTGCAACTGAAATTGTTTACATTTGATACTGTGTTAAATGTTCTTTTGTCTAGAAAATTAATTTTTTTTATTAAGGGTGTTCTGGCATGACTGTTTTCCCCATGCTGTAGCACATACATGCCATAGCAAAGCAACAAATCTAAACTTTTCCAGTCCTGATTTTACTCGTTCTGTATCCACACAAAATTATTTGCCTGTTAAAATTTCCCCTGGATTATTTATGGGAGTCATCAAGTTAAAACTGTGTTCTTGTAATCAAACCCATGCTGCAGTGCCACTTTCATGTTGCCTTCCTACTTCATTTCCTTTCAAATTCTGAAAATTTGCTTCTAGGTTGGCTTAATGGACCTATAATTGTCATGATCAGCCTTACTGAAGATAAATCTGACCCAGACAGTATGAGATACCTATCCAAGGAAATCCTTTTAATTGTTTCCTGAAATGATTGTGACTCAACTGTTTCTATTTTTGCAGGCTACGGCATTACTTAATAGCTTTAAAGCTACTTTTCTTCCTTTTTTTTTTTCTTAACAAAGTATCTTCTGTATTCCCAACATACTTATATATCAACAGCTGTATTCATTTTTAGTTTCATGTGCAATACCTGCACTTTATTATCTAGTTTCATGTGCAATACCCTCACTTTATTATCTAGTCCTCTTCAAGTTCTGTCCAGTTCAAGTTGAAATATTTAACTCTTTTGTGAATTGTTTAGCAAATTTTTTTTACTTACTGTAATTTTACCACTTGACTGCTATTTTCAGTAGCACTTGGAGTTTATTCTAAGTATCACTGAAATTCTAAATTTCTTTCTTTGTCCTTTATGTCAGATATGAAGATTGCATAAATCTTTCCCTACCTTTCAGCTGTATGCTTAAGTTATTACTTGTTCTGTCAAGAAAAAGCAAGAAGGGAAAAGACAGTCAAATGTTGTTTGAGACCACAAAATTTCTAGGCCTGTCTTGTATTCTTAGTGACTGGGATGTCTGTTTGGACTCATTTTCCTTTGTGTACATTAAGAATGAATTTTAGGAATAGTCCAACATGTATCTGCCAAGTCCTTGCTGTAAGTGGCAGTTAACAAGTTCTCTTGTTTAAGCAAGCAGGGCCATTGATTTGGCATTTCTTGACTTTGGAACAAGTATATCACTTGGCTGAAATACAATTCTGGATACCTGGAAGGTAATATGCAAAATTTAAAAGTCACATGTGTAACATGACCAGCATTTTGCTGAGGAAATACTAGTGATGGCTCCTTATTTCAAAATACATTTGAGAACTATGTCAAATTTCTTGGTGACTGAAGTCCCTCTTTCATGCTAGAGAGCACCTTGCTACTCAGCCGCTTACCAAGAACAGCATTCAACCCAGCCATATCCTGTCTTGCTCCTGGAGAATCTCCAAATTATTGATTCACTGCTATGATAAGTGCACTGTATTAAATCAAAGACATTATTTAAAATGTAATTCTAGAATGATTCTGTTATCAAGTAGACAAATGCCCAAAATTTCTAGTGCCCAGTAGTTCCTGTAAGGCTTTTAGGTATAATACTTGGCAGTGTTAATGCACTGAAACCTACAAAGCCTACCCTAAAATGGGCAGCAGTCACCTGAACTTGGTAGTGCTGTCCAACAGTTTTTGACATCAGGAGTTCTGGACATGAGACACATTTTGTTATCCCATTCAGGCAGCTGATAATAAATGATTAAACACTTCTGTGAGTTCTGTTGAGAAAACTTGCTGGTAAACATCAGACTTAGAGTATCTGCCAGTCAAGTCTACCACTTGGACATGATGTGTTAAAAGCAGAATGATTGGTAGAATGCTTTTGAGAGACACTTTCTTTTTTTGCAATCCTAGATTTGCTATTAGACACTAGTTTATATGGAAGTGGAGAGATCTGACAAATAACACTTCTGCACAGTCTAGCAGATATGTAATATTGCAGATTTTTGCTAGGCTTGTGACTGTCATTATTGCTTTTCTCGCTTGTCAGTCTGTGCATGTTTTTATTTAGCTGTTTGATTTTTTAATATAATGTGCACATTATTTAAGTCACTTGAACATCCTGAAAACAAGGACATGTTTTCTGCCATGAACAGAGAATGGAAAATTATTATGTGAAATTTTAGAGTCCTTATCAGCACAGTTGAGTAACACCTTTCAGATACTCCATGAAGTTAGCTTTTGTCTCTTGTGCTCAGTTTAATGTTACAAATACCTTAGATGGGATCATTACAGACCTTGTTTCCTTAGGGTGTAATTAAATTAATTGGTGAATTAAGATACTGACCTTATTGATTATTCAAGATTTTTAAGGGCTTTGATCTACCTAGCTGTTTGTAGTGAGCACTTTGTAAAAAATTGTTAGCTGTAGCTTTAATTCATTATCTCAACATGTGAGAAACCAAGGAGTGCAAGTTGCATCCTAAACTATAGTTTTTATCTCAGTGGATAGTGTGAACAAACTGTTGCATTCTTCAAAAATAAGGACCATTTTCTCTGTTCTCAAAATAATGTATTTGAAGCTTTTTATACAAAGTAAAATGATTTGTATTGCAGTTTTTCACCTAGAGTGTAGATATAAAATGCAATTTGAAATTAATTAGTATTAGTATCCCAAGTAGCCTAGTCATGGCAAGTCAGTGTTGTGCAACCCTGATTTATCTTCCTTCTTCAGGAGTAAATTTCTGTTCTCCTGCGTCTGGTTCCTTCTACACTACCTCACTCAAGCCTGTCTTTTATATACCTGTATTACAAGTTTTATCTTGTGAACAAGTCTCTTTACGTTTCTTCTTACCAAATGAAACATAGATGCTGTGAAAGGCATTGCCTGGGACTTGCTAATTCGTCTTTTCCAACCTTGTTCTAATACAGATATTCTCAAATCATGATTTGGGCATTACCTAAACCACTATTTTCCTTTGCAAAACCGATGCATGCGATGTGAGGCAGGTGATTAGTCTGTTGTATAAAGTGATCTGTACTGAACAGGCCACTCCTGAATATATTCCAAGGCATTACAACTGCTAATGACATGAAATAGTTCATATTTTCAATTAACTTCCTCTGGGAGGAGACTAGACATGTTCTGACTTCTTCATGTGTCTTCTCACGTGCTAAAAACAGCACTGTAGCTGCTGAGGAAATGTGTCTTGATCGGGGAAAATGGGAAATACAGTTACTTTGTGTATTTTCCCGGTATGTTGCACACATTTGGTTTAGGTGAGCAAAAGCACCAAACATAACAGCTGACCAAGCTATTGCCAATACTGAGATGAAACAGTTCCCAAAGCAGCATGTAACTATGTTAAATAACTGTACTTCAGGGCAGTTTGTACTCCCCCCTCACCACCTCATGGTTTTGTTTTAATCAACATAAATTAAAATGTTAGAAGGGCCAGTTAAAGCTGCTCTGCTTTCATATACCCTTCAAGGGTTTTCCTGAACTGGGAACAAACGACTTCTTGGCCTTTGTGGCTTACCTGAATGTTGCAGAAGCTTGTAGTGCTACTGCCATGACTTCAACTTATGCAAGTGTCTAGCAGCTCACCTTGACAAGGATGTTAAATGCCAAACTAATGAACCAGTGGTATTGGGAAGACATTCTCTCAAGTCTAATGAAGAATTTCCTGTGTGTCAGGTGTCTTTGTTAGCTTACACGTAACTCTTTGGAGTGTGCAGTTTTGACTGCCAGCCCTGCTTTCATCATGGAAGTGTTAAAGACAACTATAGTGATAAATCCTAGATTTGTTTCAGAAAAGGCGTGTTATTATCTCAGTGTTTTTAATTTGAATAATATGCCATGTAAATTGAAATAACTAGTTTTTGACAGAAAGGCTCCTCGTCTTTCTCTCAAACCCCTTTAGTTTTTGGGTCTTTTTATTGTCTTTTAAAAGAGGAAATAAGTGAAAGTGGGAAGCTCAGATCTTTGATTTTTGTATTTTCCAGACAAGTCAAGGCAAGTCTTTACACCACATTTCTGATGTCACTGACCATTCTGTGTCATGGTCCTTTTTGCTTGTTCCCAGAAGTGGTTTGATTTTCTAAAGGGAGCTAGCAATTCTTGCAGCCTCTTCCCTCAGTCTTGTTTCCCGGTGCTCTTGCAGTCATTTGTTACTGTGAGATCAAAATACAAGTTACAGCTTGCCTCCAGTTCCTGTTGCCCACTGTGCAGGCAGAGCTCTGCTTGAATCCTTTGATGAGTGAACACAGTAAGTGTGTGACACAAAAAGTACGCACTTCGAGCATATTGTAGGCTTGTTTCCTAGCTGATGGCATGACTGGGAACAGAGGGACATGATGGCAGTGGATTGTCTTTAAAAGTGTGCAGAGAATCATAAAATAGTTTGGGTTCAAAAAGACCTTTAAATGACATCTAGTCCAGCCCTCCTGCTATGAACAGGAACAGCTTCAACTACATTAAGTTTCTTAGAGCCCTGTAACCTGACATTACGTGTTTCCAGAGATGGGACTTCTCCCACCTCTTTTGACAGCCTGTTCCAGCATTTCGTCACCCTCATCATAAAACAGAATCTTCCTTACATCTAGTCTAAATTTACTCTCTATCAGTTTAAAACTTACTTCTTGTCCTATTGCTATAAGCCCTACTAGAATGTTGAAGAGCTTGGAGTGGATTTTCAGTGTTACCCTAAAAGATTTTAAAGGGTAAGAGGACTTTTGCAAGATGATTTGTTTGTTACCTTCCTTCATGGACTGCTGAAAACTTGTTCACTGACAGCAACAGGTGGAAGGACACTGACATTTGCAGATCTGAAAGGCACAGCAGGAAGGTGATCAAATAATTGTACAGCAATCTTGAATCTGTTTCTAGTCTTTCATTTCAAGTCTTCATCAAACCAGCTATCCTTAGTTCAGCATGTGTGTGGGTTGTTAGTACTCCCTTTCTTATTCACCAAGCTAAATAAACTCCAGAAAAAACTAGCTGTAAATGTTAAAGTGCTCTGCATTGTTCTGAACTGTGAATGAGAAAGAAAAGTTCTTGCCACTGTGTTTTCTGGGTGCATGATCCTGCCTACACACCGGGTCCTGTTTGCTGAGTTATATAGAACATTTCATCTTGTATTTAAGGAGAAGAACATTATTGCAATTGCTTTTGGTAGTTGGAGTTATCTGCCAGCTCTTTCTCTTCTCCTCACAAAAGAAAAAGCTAAACCCTTGAAGTTGAAGATACAGATTTCTTATCTAATTAGATTTGAATATGATCATCAGTTTAAGGACTTTCAGATTAGGATGGGAACTGTTAATTCTGCATTCAGTTAGTCACTCCTGTTGCCTCTAAACAATTTTAGGTAATAGTCCAGTTAAGAAACAGTGATGATGCATGTTTCAAACTCACTATATTGATAAAATTAATCTGTGGTATTTATGTTATCACAGCTCTTTAATGTTGAAAGGTGTTGAGCCACAAAGTACCTGTGAATTGGAGGTGGATGCAGTAGCTGCTGACATTTTGAATCAACTGGATATTGAAGGTGAAGTGTTAATAACTTTCCATGTTAAATGGTTTTAGAACAGAAACCATGTTGTCATAGTTCACTCTTCTTTTAAAGCTCATCTTACTTAAATCACAAGCTGTATTTCAGTGTTAGTGAATTGTTTATTTCCAAATTTTTAAAGTTTAAAGAAAAATAATTAACTCTGAAAGAAAAGAGGTTATAAAAACAGTGTCTTATCAGAGCAATATAAAATTTGTTTTGATGCATAATAGAAGGTTTCAGACCTATAGGAAAAATACTAATGAAAATACCAATATCATGTGTGCATGTATGCATATGTGTGTACATACACCTTTATATACATATATACACTACTTGGTGGGAAGACAAGAAAAAGCTAAAGTTCTAGAAAGCAAATGAAGTTACGCCTTAACTTTTACATGGTACCAAATCCTAGAGTAAGGCAGGAATGGCAATTAAAAAATAACAGGCTAGAATGACAAAGAGATGAAGAAAAGTGTCAGAATCCAGCTTGGGGAAAGAATGCTTTGTCATTTTGGCAGACTTCCCTTCATGTATAATTGCGTATTTCAGCCCAGATTGGCAGGAACCCTGGTTTGCAAGCTATATGGGAGGATGAAAAGCAGCGACGGAGGCAGAAATGTGAATCTTCTCAGATTAAGCCACCTGAGTCACAAGGTAAAAAAAACCCAAACAATTGAGCAGCTGTTAAGCCAAAACTTTGAATGAGAAGGAAGCAAGAGGACAGAATTTAAATTGGTGTATCATGTCTGAGGGATTTTTAGATGTACTGTATTTTTACTTCCAGGCTTACTGTTGGTCCAGTATGTGTTTTCCAATTTTGAAAGTAAGATGACCTAACCTTGCCTAACAACATCATGATTCAGCTGTGTGCAAAACATTCTAGACAGAATGAATGATAAATGGTAGTTAAGATTGTATGCTTTGTGATGGAAAACATTTAAATACCAACAAAACTAAATCTCTTTATCTTGAAGCTTTCTGTTGTAGTTTATGCATAAAGGCAGTCCCATTGAATTTCTGCAGAAATATAGCCAAGGTGATATTAGATTAAAATTCTAATAGGATAGACAAATTCCTGTCTTTGCCCCTGTTATTATGTAAAATTCGTTACATGGGGAAGACTGTGCTCTGCAACGAAATTGCATAGTGAACAGGCTATTCTCCATAGAACGTAGGCCATATTTCTTTTAAAATATCAATGATATTTGGCAAGTAAGACAGAAAGAAGGAAAGAGGCAGGTTCCTGGCTAAGGCACACTACTTTCTGCTTAACTTTTTTCCTGTGTTTCTGTGTAATGTTATTGAGGCTGTATAAGCCAGACTTCTCAAAAATGTTCACTGATTTTTCTTGGATGCTCACCTTGGGGTAATTGCATCATGATTTGTAAATGCTGTTGTTACTCACAGTTGCAAATGAGATCAGTTGGGAGTATGTTAAGTATTTTAAGGTTTTTTAAATACACTTGGAAATACACTCGGATTTGGCACTGAAAATTAGCAGGCACTTCAACTTTGAGCCTTTTTCTAATAAAACCAGTAATTTTAGCTGCTCTCTGTGTTGAGAGGTCAAAGTAAAACTGAATAACAAATATTTTTCAAATTTTAAAGACCGTGGATTTGTGCCAGCAACAGAGAGTGAAAAATTTTTTCAGAAGAGACTTAAAGAAATTCTCAAGCAAAATGACTTCTCTGTGTAAGTGTTTAGCCATTTGTCATAAAATATAGTATTCTATGCAAACCTTAAATATGCATTTAAAACTTGCTTTTCAATTAACTAGAACATTGTCAGGATCATTGGACTACAGTAATGGATCAGAGGAGTTCTCTGCTGAGCTAACACTACATTCTGAGGTACTTTCTCCTGAAGCCTTTCCGTGTACACCAGCTAATACAGTAGAAGTGCATGATGATAAACAGATGGGCAAAGGTGAGTTTTTTAATATACTCATTGTTTAGGCATAAATCTGTGTCATGATTTGGCTGTTCATACTATTAACAGAAGTAAGCCAAGGAAGTTGTGATTGTTAGTTATGAAAAACCAAAGAGTAGTTTTGGTTTTTGTTATTGTTAGAGTAAGCCTTTCTAAAATTGCTACAGCAAATAATGGCAATATAGGAAATATACTTGGATAGTAAAATCCATTCTGAACTGTCTTGCTTTCATAATGTATTGATGTCTCTGACTTGGAAGTTTTATGCTTTCTCATCCTTTTTTTCTTTTAAAGACTCCAATAGGATGCATACTGATAAAGAAGAGGAAGCACTTATTAATGAAGAAGCAATTTTAAACATTGTGGAGAATAGTCAAAGCTTTCAGCCTTTGTCTCAAAGACTGAATCAGACTACAGTTTTTAGTGAGTATGACTGGAATGTCTTTTCTTCCAGACTATTTTATTGTTCCACAGTCTTTGTGTTCCCTTAGGCTACCCATCACAAAAGAAAGTAAGTAATTTTCCTCAAGGAGTTTTTCAGAAAGGATGAGACACATACCCTACCACCACCAAAACACACCCTGTGTTTTCTAAGAAATGTCACCAGGACTGTATTTATAGAGGCTGCTGTGTTTACCTGGTTCAGAAAGCTCTGCCCTCTTGCCAGGTCAGCTCAATGCAGTCTCTTGTGGATATTACTCTTCCTTATGCTCCTAGGGCTGTAAGGCTAAAATTACCAGAATGAAGATGATTTTGACTGTCTCAATAGAGACTCATACAGTTAAGGTAGAAAACACGCATGTGATCTGTTGCAGTAGAGCATTTCCCAAAAATTTTAGATACAAAGAATGGTTGAAGGCAAAGAAACAAGAAGTAAAATATTTAAGAGGAGGAGAAAAACCATTACAGTAAAATTGCGAGGCACGAGGGGGAAACAACCATAAAATAACCAAGAAAGGAACTTGTATGAAAAACTACATGGGGTAGAAATAGTTCAAATACTCTAAAGGAGATGAAAAGCACATAGTTCAGGATATATCTCTATGTGTGTTCTTTGGTAAACATAATGTATAATGTTAATGTGAACCACATTGTGTGGATCAGGGAGGAGTATTCAAAACCCATAGTAGCCTCCATTTCTTCTGATGCCTATAGCGTATGAGTATGTGCTTGGGCAACAGTATATGTCTGTGGGTAATACAACCTTGAAATCTGTTCTTGCTAAGAAAGGAGGAGTACTTGAGTAGGTGAGGTTAGATTAAGACTGTAGTGCTGTTTTATTTTACAGAGAATAGGCAAGATTTTGATTATAGAAGTTTTATAGGCAAGGATTTGCATTTATTGAAAGAACTATAAGAAATTCTGTGGGAGGTGGCAAACGTGAGCATACCTGAGAGGATAAAAAGTGGCTAAAATAATATGTAGAGTATGCCTTATGACTGTACATTTGAACTGCTCAACCAAATTGCAGTGGTTTTTTTCCATTGACTAGATAATCAAATTGAGATTATATTATTTTTTTTTCTCTTTCTTTGTCTCCTCCCTTCTTGTCATGCTGATTCCTGGTATCTTGTGTGACTATGAGTAACATCTTCATATTTGGGTCTCTTATGCTCCCTCATAGCCTGCACCAGTGTTCACTATTCCTCTAGTAGAGTTGTAGTGCCACATTGACTGTGAACTACATGACTTCTGCTATTCAGTGTAAATTACACCCCAAGGTTCATATTAGCATGAAGTAGAGGTTGGAGTTTAATGATGAGCCTCACAAAGGGCAAAGGAGCCAGGAACAGAAAGTATAATTGAAAGTGGGTTAATTCAAAAACTCTGGAAAGGTGGTTGGTTTCTGTTATACAGGGTTGCATGGTATCTTTTGAAGCCTTTGCAAAATATGAAAAATGCCTTTTTCACCAGTGTTGAGATCTATTTTATACAATTCTAAAGATATTGTAATCATACGATGCTACCTGAGGAAAGAAATTAGAGATTGTAGTTCTTCAACCAGACAAGGAGAGAGAAGTAACAAAGATGCCTGGTAGACTGGAGGTCATAAATTGGTTATGAGGTCAGATAATAGGTAAGTAGGAAGAGAGTGAGAAAAAATTGTGACTTGGAAGGATTTTTAAGGAAAATAAAAAAAAATAAGGGAAGTGCATAAATTACAAAAGCTTGGGTCAAATAAAAGAAATATGAAATTTAAGGCAGGAGTGAAATCAGGTAAACTTTCAGTGTTTAGAGAAACCTTGGAATAGAACAGCTTATAGTGACATGAAAAGGGAGGCAAAGTTGAGCATTATATTTAAGAACAGAAGGAGGAATAGTCAGCATCCCTTTTCACAAGATACAGTGACTGAAAGTCCTCAATGATACAGAAAAAAGTGCTCAAAGCTAATGCAGCTCTTGAGCAAGAGAAGGCAGTGATTCTTCAGAACCTGGCACTCAAGCTGAAATTAAAGGGGAGAGTGAAGCTTTACTGAATATGAAGAATAAATAGAAGAGTGGAGAGAGAGAGAGAAGTGTGTCCACTGAATCTGGTGCAATCAGAAGAGCAGGGCAGAAAGAAAGAAAGAAAGTTGTCAAGTTTTAGATACAGAGCTAGAAAAGATAAGTCATAAAATTTGAAAAAAGTAAGATATGAAAAGAGCTTTATTTCTGTGGCATGCCTTGCCTTAGACAGTAAAAAACTAGTAGATTTTTAAATGGTGAGGGGCTTTTTTGTTTGGTTTGCTTGGTTGTGTTTTTTACTGGTAGATTGTAACTAGTCATTTACAAGTAGAACAAAATACAGATTCTACTTGTATGGGCTTTTTCTGCAGTGGGCAGTAGTGCTGATGAGGCCATGATTGATCTGTTGGCTGGACTGGAGAATGATGGATATCAGATGGGACATCAAAAAACACTCTCTCACCATCGTTCTCTTGGAAGCTGGCGAAATTCTCAGAACAGTGACGATGAAGAAAATGAGCCACAGTGTGAGAAAGAAGAAATGGAACTTAGCTTGCTGATGTCCCAAAGGTGGGACAGTAACATGGAAGAGCCTGGGCAAAAAAGGAGGTATATATTTTCTTTTCTTACTTTGTTTTTTTTCTTGCCAGATCTTTTCCTTCCCCCTTGTTTTCAAGTATGTTATGAGCCTAATGAGAGGTATAGAGGTCTCTGTTAACAATGTGGTAAAATCTGTGCAGATCTTGGGATGGAAGGCAGGTTGTTTAGATGATGATGTGAGTCATCAGTGTTATCTGGAAATAAAGATTAAGTGTTTAAGATTGGCCAAATGTAAGCTTCTAGCTTGCTCTTTGAGGAAGAATTAAGTAGGCTTTTTCTTCTGCAAGTCCAAATACAAGAAAACCTTTAGTGGTAACTTGCTTGTAAGGTCACACCTTGGCTATGATACAAATGTTAAGGTGTATCTTGTACATCTTTTACTAAAGTCAATATTTAAGAAGTATTCATATGAAGACTAACCAAGAAACCTGAGGAAGAAACATCCATTGGTTTCCGTGTTCAAAGTCTAAATCAAAACATGAGTGTTGCTCATTCCGCTTGACTGCTAAAGGTCAGCAACTTCAGGATATTTAAGGTCAAGATTCTTGGAACACCTCAGGTTGTAATGACCTTTTGTAAGTCTGGTTTGACAGGCACTGAAAGAAGCTATATCCAGTTTCTCTTGACCCCTGCTTTCAGCACAATTTCTGATATTTATAATTCTGTTTGAAGTATGAGGAACTTCACAGACACAACATTTTTATATTTGGGGTTTTTTTCTACATCAGAAATTGTAATCATACTATGTTTCAGAGAGCCAGAAAGGTATAGAAATGCTTCTTTTATTTCCCAAAGGCACATTAAAGTTGTAACAGACCCAGAAGTTAGTTCATTAGTCTTCTAGTTCTAGAGATAATTGATCTCTAAAGCTAATTTTCCTATCTGACCTTTGATTTTCTATGTTTTTTTCCCCTCCAGTAGTCTGAAAAGTTGAAATTTCCATACAAGACACTTAACATCAAACTTCAGTTTAGTGGTAGTTACTGTGAAAACCTGTATCTTGCAGAATTCATTAGCTCAGGCACAGCTCTGTATGGGCTTGACTGTACAACTTCAGGGGGCAGGGAGGATCCTGAAGCAATTAACTGCTTTCATGCAGTAAAGAATCCTATTTAAAAACTCAAGAGACTTGATGAGCTGTCTCACTAATATCTTACTCACATATGCCTACACCTTAATCCCAGACAGAAAACACTAGGGAAAATGTACATACCATGTGCTTCCACAGGGAGTGGTCTTGTGTTCAGAGGGAATTACAAGTTCTCTTTCACTGAGATCTCTACAGAATTTGGACTGGTTTCAGATACAAGCCATGGGCATCTTGGCCCACTGCATGATTCTGCTCATGCATGAAGAACCAGTTTGAGTCTGATGGTGTATCTCACTTTACTCTGCTCAGGCTCATTCCATCTGTGTGGCTTTCTAATGCATCCTTGCATATCCATACTAAGGCTTTTATGTTAGTGAATATTTATCAGTCCTACATTATCTCAGAAAGCCTTTTGAGCTAATGAGGAGTAAGCACACCCTATTGAATGAATTAGATGGCTTGGGTTTGATTTGTATTGAACTGGAAAAAAAAGCCCATCAGGAGAGCAAAGCCCACCAAGACCTGGACTAGTTCATGTGCGGTGTTATATATGTGTTACATAAATTTTCCTGGAATCCAAACTCATAGGCTTGAATGAGGAGAAATCCAAGTTACCTGCAGAAGTCATCACGAAGCTGATTTGGTTTACTAAAGTTGACAAAGATTTACCTGGGATTACAGCATAATTCAGGTTGAAAGAAACATCCCCAATTTGATATTAATTTGCGTATCAAGCTGATTGCTTTGTGCTGTGCTTTTCCATGTTTTGGGAACATAGAAGAGGGACAGCTAAGCTCACTTAGATCATGGAGACTGTACCTAGCTGTGCTTGTTACTTGATTCTCCAAGTCATGCTTCCAGATGTGAGTGGAAATGATGTGCTTACATTTGAACCTGTTGTTTCTGAACTAACAAATCTGTCCTGATCTAAATTAGCTCCGTGCTGACATTCAGATGTCTGGGGTGGTACCATACATATAATTCATGCTGGTCTAACTCCAGTCATAAAAAAGTTCTGCAAAAGTAAACTGTATTTACGTTATTGTGGATTTTCCTTCCTGTAAATTCAAAACAGTTGTATTTATATCTTTTAAGGTATTATAAAAACTTAAACAAACAATAAACAAGTTTAAAAACCCCAAACTTCAATTCCTTAATATGTATCTGGATTTCTTTAGTGTAGCCACAGAATAGCTTATTTCTGGTAAGAATTTTATCCATCTCACACTTTATTTTCAAGAAGAAATCAAATTCCTAAGTGGTTGTAGAGTTATAATATACTGGAGGATGTGTTCTTTGTGGTTTTCTGTGATATTCTTCCTTCCCCTATGCCCATATAAAGCAAGCACAAAAAATCCAGGGAAGCTTTTCTTTGTAGATTTGCTTCCTTTTTTTTTTCCCCAGTGAATTTATGACTGTAAACATGGCAGTGTAGAACAGTTAACTTAGTAAAAGCAGCTTAATGATTAAGAACAGCCACTTCAGAATACTCAGTGAGAGGTGGAATGAAGCATGGTTTTGTTGGCTGTGATATAGTTAAGCCTGCCCAAAGATAAATGTTATAATAGACTAAAGACTTCTTAACAAAAAAAACCCTCAAAAAAGTCAACATCTGTTTGCTAACAGCTAAACTGAAGAAATTTTGCATAGTTGGTTTAGTCTTCAAGCTTCAAGCACTTTGAAGCAGTGAAATTAAATTGCAGTCAAATTGAACTAAAACATCAAAATGCTTTCTCTGTATCTTCTTAAGTGAGTGAATCCTGCTGTTTAGAAGAGTTGGCTACCCCTGTTGCCTCTTGTAATAGTAACATTGAATAATATTTTGACTTTCTCGGTGAGAAATGTGTCAAAATTTTTGTTTGTTTCCTTTTGCTCCCCCAAATTACACAACCACATAGCATGACACACCACTGAGTTTCGTGTTCCCTGTGGCTCATGGTGTTTGCTAATAGAAGTATTATGCATCAGTTAGTTCCTTCACTTTCCTCCAGGTCAGCTGGCAAAAATATGCATCGAAGTTCTACAGAAGAGGATTCATCTTCAGAGGAAGAAATGGAGTGGAGTGGTAATAATATGCTCCTAACTAATCTCTCAATACCTCAGTTAGATGGAACTGCAGATGAAAATGGTGGTAAGTAAATAGAAAATCGGCTTTGGAAGTTCAGTCATAATTCATTTTCACATCAAATTGCTAGTTCTCAAAAGTGCTGACCATTTGCAGTCTGCATTTCAATTGGAAGGAAAAGTTCTCAACAGATTGCAGAAGCAGACCCTTAACATCTTCCTTGAAAAACACTTGTATTTTAATCTCAGTGCCCTCTATGAATTACCAGAATCTGGTTTTCAAATTGTATCAATGATCCAAAAAAGGACATAGTTGAATTAGTTCTCTAATTAAACATGATATTAAAAGTTAAAGTATTAAAAAAAACAAACATTCTATTAAAAGTAATGATTTTGTGGGACCATTTATCCTCCTGGGATTATTGTAAATAATGAATGTATTACTGTGTGGTTTTAGATGACTCTTTGCAAGTATTTGCCACACATGCTAAACTATAGTGAGTCTTAGTTTGGGCTTGTGTTTCATTCCACAGATTGCATGTTTGCATTTGGGATTGCATGAGTTAAAACTATGCAGTGGCAAACCCTCTGCAAAAGGAACTGCCTTTCAAAATCTGTAAAAAAATAAATTAATCTGTAGAGATTTTTTGCCACCTTTATAACATGTTGTCTTTGATCAAATAACATTAGTCAACAGAATGCACACTTTGAAGTTAGAGAAATATATAAATAATATTATTTGTTTCATTAGAAAATCTGCAAGTCACATTATAATGTTCAGTTGAGAAAGTGAACTATATGACCTTACTAGATAGATTATAGATAACCACAGCTATTCTTTTGTGTTCAGTGTTTAAAACATAGTTTGCTTTTCCTTTGTTTTTATGGGTATAATGATAAGATTAATACATGATTTGATGTACTGCTAATATGGTATGCTTTTGTCAGATACAAAATTGTAATTTTCCTTGTTTGCCATACTTTCTAATTTGTTGTAATAAGAGATGCTGTTGGCTAAAGAGACTGTTTCTTAAGTAATTCTTTAAATTTAAGCATGTTTTTAGTATGTGAAATGTCACGTCGGCTTAGAAAGCGTATTACTGTCAACTTTTACACTGATTTCTTATAATACGAGATACAGTAAATTCAAAGCAGACCTCAGTCCAGGTTGTCTGAATTAGAAAATGCCTATACACACATTAATCTGTGTCCATATAATCTGACTGACTGACAAGTATTTTTGTAGTTTTTATATCTGAATAGCCAGGTATTTTCCAGGTGTTTGTTGACACCGCCAAACTCCCATTTTCTGAGTTTTCAGTTAATCATCCTCATTCTCTCTGTGGACTCCTGCCTTCAAAGAATAATAGGCAGTGGCTCCCAGCTGTGCTTCACAGCTCAGGCACTATGTGTATGCGTCAGAAAATATTCTAGGAACAGATTGGGACTTCCTTTTATTTTTCTCAGCCAGCAGCAAATAAATTGCTAAGCTGAAGGCAGCCTGAATCTAAAATGATCCCCAAACTAGTTGAGACTTAGACTAAAGGCCCAAAGGATCTCCAGTCTAGTACATCAGTGTGCAGCACATGCTTTCAGGTCATGTAGCATGTTTCATAACATCTATTCCCCTTCAACATTTCAGCTAAAGAGGTGAATACATGAACAAATTTCTGTGTGCCAGGTGCTCTGTGGTAGCTGCCTTTGCAGTGGTACAACCTCTGTCAAACTACTTATTCAGCAAGGTTATGAGCAAGCACACACTTGTTAATTTGTTACCACGTCTCTGTCCATACTTGCCCCGCAATAAATATGGTGAAAGTATCACCAGAAGAGATGAAAATCATCACACATATACCATGTGATGAGTCTGCACAGGACAAATTACCACAGCACCTGCTGGTCTCAGATTATGTGGGAACATTAATGCATGGTTATGAGTCCAGGATCCAACTAACTGGTGCAAGCTTCTTGCATGAACACCTGAATGGGTGCTGTATTGCTCTGCTTTATAGAAGTGCAGGAAGCTACCTCTGTTTAGCACACAGCACAGTTCATATAAAGCCATAGCTATATTGTGAGACATACTACTTCAGCTTTCTGTGCAATGACTTTTCTGCACGGGGAAGGTCATCTAAACAAGAATTTTGTTTTTCAGAGCCAATACTTCTCAGGGACAAAGCAGGGCACAAACTTTTTTAGAAATCAGTCTGTTTTTATATAGTCATCTGAAAGTGATTGTGAAGCCTTCTTTCAGAAAGTCAGCATGAAGTCTTTGACAATTGTATGCAAGTCAGCCATTGAGGAATAACTGACAAAATGCCTGAGACAAATGTACTGACAATGTGATTTTGATAAAGCAACTCATGTAGTCAGGGTCTCTAGTTGTCATGATGATAAATGTAATGTGATTTGCAAGAGTTTTGTTTCTTATTTGGATGGGAAAGCTTTCAGGAAAATACTATTAAAATTTTTAATGCCTTAGGTTATTTATTACAGGAAAACTAGAATAAAATTGCTTTTCTTCCATTTCAGACAATCCTTTGAACAATGAAAGTTCTCGAACTCACTCCTCCGTCATTGCAACAAGCAAAATGTCTGTAAAGACCTCAATCTTTCACAAAGATGCTGCTACACTAGAACCCCCATCTTCTGCTAAAATTACTTTTCAGTGTAAACACACAAGTGCCCTTTCTAACCATGTTTTGAATAATGAAGATTTTGTAGAAGACCTCTCACAACCAAACACAGAAACAAGACCTGAACTTTCAGTCCATTCTCTTACAAAAGAAAGCACTTACTCAGCCAAGTACCCAACTCCATTCAGCAATAGTACCCATGCAGAAAACTCTCACAAAGAGAGTAACAAGAAAGATACTCTCCCAGTTCCTTCATGTGGAAATAATATTTTTGACTATGAAGATGATATTTCATCAGTGAACAGACCGATACCTAGTAGGAAGTACATTAGCATTAGAAAGGCTGAAAAGGAGGTCTCCTTTATGCATGTGGGCCGCCATATTGGTGACAACATGTTGAATAAAAATTTATATAACTTCACTGATATGAGCCACTCCAAAGGTAAAATGTCCTCTGAAGTAAATGAAAAATCCAGCAGTGCAAGTATAAATAGTTTTTTTCCAGCAACAGCTACAGAAAATTGTGAATTGGTATCTTGTTCAGGAGGCAGTCGAACTGTGGTACATTCACTTGAAAATAACACTGATGAAGGTGGCCTTAATAAGCTTAAAATTAGGTATGAAGAATTTCAGGAGCACAAGGCGGAAAAGCCAAGCCTCAGTCAACAAGCAGCACATTATATGTTCTTTCCTAGTGTTGTTCTTTCTAATTGTCTCAGTCGACCACAGAAGTTAGCTCCTGTGACATATAAATTACAGCAGGGCAACAAACAGTCCAGGCTGAAACTGAATAAAAAGAAGCATAGTTTTATCAATCGTCAGGAGCCTGCAAGTGTAAATGATGTTGCATCAGTGAAGGAAGGCTGCTATACCCAAGGTAATGCTTGTAGTAACATTCCTGAAAAGGATAGTGCTTTACCTAGTGACTTGGTTCAAGTTCCTCTTGAGGCTTTTGAAAACAAAATGCCTACAAGTACTGCTAATTACACTGACTGCCAGTTTGCAGATGGATCTCTTGAAACTGAGCAGTCGTTTGGACTGTGTGGGAATAAGTACACGCTCCGAACGAAAAGGAAGGTAAATTATGAGACTGAAGACAGTGAATCGAGCTTCGTCGCACACAACTCAAAAATTAATCTACCTCAACCGATAGAAAGTGTTGAAAGTTTGGATGGGTCTCAGAAGTCTCGAAAGCGTAGAAAACTTTCTAAAAAATTGCCACCTGTTATTATTAAATATATTATCATCAATAGATTTAGAGGGAGAAAAAATATGCTTGTTAAATTGGGGAAAGTAGATTCTAGTGAGGAAAGAGTAGTACTCACAGAGGAAAAGATGAATTTATATAAAAAGCTTGCACCTTTAAAGGACTTTTGGCCAAAAGTTCCTGACTCTCCTGCAACCAAATATCCTATTTATCCACTAACACCAAAGAAAAGTCACAAAAGGAAAGCAAAGCATAAGTCAACCAAGAAAAAAGCTGGAAAACCACAAAAAACAGGTAGTACAAATATTAAAAGAACTTTATCTTTCAGGAAAAGGACTCATACAATTCTTTCTCCGCCTTCTCCCTCCTATAGTGCTGAAGCTGAAGACTGTGACTATAACTATAGCGATGTTATGTCTAAGTTAGGTTTTCTTTCTGAGAGAAGCACAAGCCCAGTAAACACATCTCCACCTCGCTGCTGGTCTCCCACTGATCCAAAAGCAGAAGAAATTTTGACCAACCTGGACAGAGAAGCTTTATTTAGTAGGGGGCCCAATATCTACAACAGCAAGACTGTTAATACTAGTGTAGGAAAAACTAGTAGAGCAAAAACTCAGGTTAAGAAATGTAAAAAGAAATTTGCTAGCCCCACTGTATCTACCAAGAAAAAGAAAAAGATTAATCAGGTTGATAAAACACCAGATGATGGAAAGAAGAAACCTAGAACAAAACAAAAACTGGCTGAAAAAGCGTCCTCAAGAAAACGCGTTGTATTTAAAGATGAAAAAGTAAGTAGTCATTCTACTACAGAAGTCAAGTTTGTGCTGAAGCATCAAGATCCTCATGAGATTTCTTACAACTCTGTCTGCTCTCAGCCACTTCACAACCTCAAAGACAGTCCTCTTCCTGGCTATTCAGCTGGATATCTTCCATCAGCACAGCTCCCTTCAGCTGATGCACAAGGTAATTCATCGGGCTGTTTTCATTCACTGGTGGAAATGGATAAGCCTGTAGATGCACAGTGTTTGCCTGCTCCACGGGAAGACCCTCATGCATCTTTCACATCTACTCCCACAGCATCTGTAAGGGAAGTACCAAAAATGAGCTCTCAAAGGTCCAGGACTCAGAGTGCTATATTTAGAATGAAAGACTCTGCTCTCATTCAAAACATATTTGATCCATCTAATCACTCAACTCACATAACACAGAATGCTCATATCTCAAAAGATAAGACTTCTCCAAAAGCAGAAGAGATAAAAAATTTGCAAATGAGGTATTTGCCACCAGCTGGGAAATTAAATGAAACTCGTGACTCTCTGGACACAGCAAAGATGGATCAATTACATACCACTAACTATTTGCATTGTAAAGACAATAGTCAACAGCAGATTTTTTGTTTACCAGAGGCGTCCAAGCATTCTGATCCTTGTTCTTCTATTCTTAAGCCATCTGAGGAAAACCCTGGGCCACTTCAACTGCCTAAAAACTGTTTTGTAACATCTTTGAAGAGTCCAGTGAAACAGTTAAATTGTGATCAAAACCAGAGAGGATTTATTTTGGATATGTCACATTTTAAACCAGAAACCATAAAACAAAGGCCTCTGTCAGAAACAACCATGCAACCAAAACCCATCTCCCAGTACAAAAACAGGAATATAGTGGCCCCATCAACATTTGGTGAAGGACAGTCTGGTCTGGCTGTTTTGAAAGAGTTGCTCCAGAAGAGACAGCAGAAAGCTCAGAATGCCAGTATTGCACAGGAGCCATTGCCAGACAAAACACAGCTGAGCAAGGGCATACCATGCCCTCTTGAACAGAATAAAGCCATCAAAAGGTCACGGCCAGTCGCATCATCAAGAAAATCTCGTTCTCCCAGGAGCACAAAACCTAAAGAAAAAGCAGCAAAACTTGCAAAAAAGGAGTCTTCAAGCCAGCCAGTTACTAATTGCATTGATCATTCTGTATCTAATGACAGCCCCATTTTTTTTTCAGACCCTGGTTTTGAAAGCTGCTATTCACTTGAAGACAGCTTATCTCCAGACCACAATTACAACTTTGATATTAACACTATAGGGCAAAGTGGATTTTGCAGTTTTTATTCTGCAAGCCAGTTTGTCCCAGCAGATCAAAATTTGCCTCAGAAATTCTTGAGTGACGCAGTTCAGGATCTTGGTTCTGGACAAATAACAGAAGGTGATTTTCTGTGTCATAATGACCAAAAATCTGAGGAAGAAAACCAACATTCTTCAAGCAGAAATAAATGGATACGGTCTGGTTCCCTGAGCCCTGAACTTTTTGAGAAGACTTCACTAGATAATAGTGAGAACCACTGCCATAGTCAATGGAGGAAAACCATTCATTCTTCAACTTCTAGATCTAGTTTTATTGATACCTCTTGTACCCAAGAGACTGAAGTCTGTTTAAATGAAAAGTTCAAATTGAATAGAAATACGGTAAATAAAGAGAGATTTCTTAATCTTTCTCAGCCAACCTGCTCAGACTGGATTCAAAGCCACATTAGAAAAGAAACCACTTTTGAACCCTGTCAACCACTTGATTCAGTTAATACCTCTTTTACATCCTTATTGTCATCACCTGATGGTGAACTTCTAGATGCAGCTTCTGAGGATTTAGAATTGCATGTGTCAAGAAACAATGAAGCATTAACTCCAACTCCAGACAGTTCCCCAAGATCAACCAGTTCTCCCTCGCAATCAAAGAATGGAAGCTTTACACCTCGTACTGCTCACATTCTTAAGCCTCTCATGTCCCCACCCAGTCGTGAAGAAATCATGGCAACTTTGGTGGATCATGATCTGGCAGAAACAGTTTATCAGGAACCGTTCTGCAGCAATCCTTCAGATGCTCCAGAAAAGCCAAGGTACTGTGTTAAATGCATTTTTGTCTACAGGTGATTGTGATTATATTAAATGTTAATTTATTCCTGTAAACAATTTTATGCTCTTAGGTGGCATGGATATGTGAAAGATCCCATCTGATATACATCCATATGAAGTTGAAAATTACTGTGTTTCCAGTCCAAATACCCATTTTCTTTCATGATACTTTGGATTTTTTTATTGCATATTGTTGTAGTAAGTGGGAATTTGCCTTTGTGGTTTGTAAAATAAAAATACTACCCATAGGAATTGCATAGTGAGAAAACTAGTTGACAGTACTCTGCTTTTCTATCATCTGGAGGACAGCCTGCAGTGCATTTTGGAGTAAAACAGTCAAAATTCAAACTATTTTTTCTTCACAGGGAGATTGGAGGGCGGCTTCTCACAGTGGAAACCAGACTTCCAAATGACCTCCTTGAGTTTGAGGGGGACTTCTCATTAGAAGGTCTGCGACTCTGGAAGACTGCATTTTCAGCAATGACCGAAAGTCCTAGACCCGGATCTCCTCCTCATTATGGTCACTCTACTGTTAATAAAAGAGAAAGTAATAGCCATAAAACTAGTGAAGACAAAAAAATAGTCATAATGCCATGCAAATGTGCTCCAAGCCAACAGCAAGTTCAGATATGGCTTCATGCCAAAGAAGAGTATGAACATTTCAAGAAATTGCCTAAGAGTCATCCTGCTGAGCAGGCAAAGGCAGATGAGAATTTCAGCTCTGCAGTATTGTCTGAAGAGAAATCTATAGAAGTAATAAAAGTAGCTAAAGATTTGAGTTTTTCTAGCCTGGAAGATGAAAGACCTATTGTGCCTACAAAGAATTCTCCTGCCTCCATGGCAGAAAATACAAAAACTCCAACCAAGGAAACCTGTGATAAATCCATAAGCGCCATAGGAACTTCTGTAAATACTAAAAATGACATAGACTCTAATAAAACTTCATGTGCAAGCAAGGCACACACTACTTCAGCTCTAGAACATTATAAGGAGGAGGAGGAGGAGGAGGAAGATTATTATGTCAGTTACAGTTCTCCAGATTCTCCAGTGCTTCCTCCTTGGCAACAGGTGGCATCTCCAGATCCTAAACCGTCCAGTTTAGAAGACACAGAGTGGAAGAATCAGGATATTATTTTGTCTTCTATGGAAGGAAATTATGTTGGAAGTGTACAAAATTCTCCATGTACCCAGGAGAACATTCGAACGTCCTTTGACACATCTCCATTTCCACATAATGAAGATCCTGGAAATTCTGAATCAGTTTGTCTACACAGTACACCCATTGTGCACCGAAAAAAACAAGATGGAATACCTGAAGTTCTTGGTTTTACTCCTTTATCTGCAGGTAAATCCATTAAGTGATTCTAATAATACACACACAAATCTAAATATATTTCTTTTGACATAATGAGAAAAAATTAGATCTCTGCGAAAATATATTTTAAATTAGTTTTTTAAAGGAAAAGTGCCGTGCATTATTGTCAGAGTAACTATTGAATTACTGAAGAAATCTAGAAGTAGAACATCCATTTGCTTCCTAACAGTCTCTAGTATCTGAACTCTGAAGTGCTGGTTAAAAGCTTAATTTAGAAGTATTGCTTCTTTGGGGGATTATTTTAATCTTGTTGACTATATTGTTTGTATTTTTCCAAAAAATAATCTCAGTGTAGAGTTTGAGTAACGTTGCAGTGTTCAAGATTATAATGATTTGAGGCTTTGTAACTTATTTATGTTCCTATATGTCCATAAATACCAAATTGTAGTAGTTGTGCTTTGGATTTGACAAAGGATAAAGCTGTATTTGCTTATGTGTGTAATATTTGCTTGTTAATGTTAATGAAATGCCTCTTTTGTTCCCTGCATGTTGTTTAATGCCTAGACAATACAATTGAGGCTAAGTAGTCTTTCACTCATGTTTACAGAACCAAAAGCTCAGAAACTGAGCCAGAAGAGGGGAAGTAATACTGATGGACTTCGAAGAGTACTTCTAACTACACAAATGAAGGTAAATTAACATTTTCTGCACAGATGTATTTTATTTTAGGGCATGTACACATTTCCATTCTTTCTTCTTTGTTGTTTTTGTCTTTTGCTGTTAACATCTTGAAAATACACTTAAAATGGTATGGTACAATTGTTGTAGAATCAGAGCACACTGAAAGTTAGAAATTTATGAGTTTAATTTGGGGGAAGCGGGTATAAGTTGGAGATTGAAGGTGCTGCTCTAGGGTAGTGAGATACTAGTGAAACACTAAAGAGACACCATGTAAAGATGTTTTGCTCTTTGAGTTACAACATCCTTTTTAAGTTGTAGTGTGATTTCCCTTTTTTATATACATACACCCAGACCTGTGTATATTTATGTGTCTCTATGTGTATTAGTTTTCAGACAATGTTCCAAGCATTTTCTGAAAACAAGGATGGCAGTTTGTGTTGTGCCAACAGAGGAGAAAGAGATTGGATTTGTTTTACTTAAACAGTGTTAAACTGCTCTCCATGTTGGAACAGAATGGAGGGCTAGGTGCATTACTGGAGTGACCCAATAGTTTTTTCTTCTCAGTATACTGGTATTCACCTATTTCAAGGAGATACTTAATATACCTTTATTTCAGTGCCTTAAAAAGTGATTATTCAAACAGGAGTTTTTGACAAATTGTTGCTCAAGAAAGGATAGAGAACTGCTGGTTTCCATATCTCAGATTTCCAAGAAAGCTAATATGTGTGGGACTGGGGTATTTTTTTCAGTAGAGTTCTGGGAGTTTTTCATTGTTTGGGAGGTTTTTTAAGTATTTCAAGCTGCCTCTTGCTTTGCTGTGAATTAAAATTATTCCTAAAAGGCAGAAAGATACAGAAGTTGTTTGCATGCTGAAAAATGAAATGAGGAGATAGTAAGAGGTTGGGGACTTTTTAGTAATTTGCAGTGTAGCATTTGCATTTTCATTGATAAATTTGTATTTACTATTGCCTATTATTAATATTACATATGAGTTTAGCAACATGTGTTTTCTCTTTTCTTCACCTGCTTGATAAGAATCAATTTGCTGCCCTCGGTGCTCCAAAGAAAGAGACTTCCCAGATTGAAGGACCATCTTTAAATAATACTTACGGTTTTAAAGTCAGTGTGGAAAACCTGCAGGAAGCAAAATCTTTACATGAGGTAACTTTACTCTTACATGTCACATCATATAAAATTATAATTTATCAAGCTGATTTTATATGAAAATAAAAAATCATTTTCTCTTGGGTCCCTAAGTGACTTAAAAATTAATCAGTGTGTGATGTCTGCAGCTTATAAGTAGTTGATCTGCCAGTTTCAGCTTGATGTCCAATGCCTCTAACAGTATTGAACTAGACTTCACAGTATTTTGGTTGAGAAGATGGTAAACCTCCCTTTAAAAATAAAAATAAGGGAAAAATCAGAAGGAAGAAATAGTAAGTTTTGCATAAAAACATTACTTAAAAAACTAGTTGACCATAATTTTCATGGATTGTTTCCTTAAGAAATACGGCATCCAGCAGCACTTAGTAAGGCCCTCCTGGTATTTCTACTTGTTACCTTCTGAACCTGTTGGGCAGTTTCTACTCCATTTAACAAAAGGGTGCCTATCTCAAAGAAGGTCTTTAGATTATATCTATCTAATGTAGGTGAGTGTTTGGGGAGAGGAATCCAAGTGCTGGAGAAAGGGAAGCAGTGTAAATACAGTACTGCTGTGTTTGGCTGCTGACAGGGCAAGCAGCCTGTGTATATGAGACAGTCATATACAGACTCCTAGACAGTCTGCACACCTGGAATTAGCTGTTGGCCAGTTTATAGAGGAGATAGGGAGATAGCACTAAATAAAGGACATAAGAGAAGCCACAGTGATCCTGGGGGAAATGGAGATGGAGCTTTGATAGTAAAATTTCACCCAGTGATGTTTGTAGCGATTTAGCATGCAAATCTAGAGGAAATCAGGCTGCCCCCAGAGCATCCTATATACACAGAAATACTTCTAATTTTTCACTTATAATTTGTCCAACCTCTCCATTAATCCACATTATGAGCAATATTATGCAAGACAACGGAGCAGCAACATAGTGTTGAAACAATATTAAATAATACTGTCTTTACTGCAGAGTCAAAACTTCACAGTACATAGGGATTAGCATTTTCTAAATGTAAACCATTTTGCAAAAAGCTCTGGCAATATGATGTGGAAGTTCATTAATGCACCTGAAGGCAAAGTTAGGTAGTCTCCCTACCTTCCTGTAAGGCTTAGTCTTCATGCTTGTCTTGGGTGGGGGGGGGGAAGGGAGAAGAAAGACCAAGAGTGATTCTTTGTTCTTGATCAGTTCAGAAATGTGATTCAGTTCAATATACAAAGGTGTTTGAAAACACTACAGGAATTTACAATTGTTGAAGTTGAACATTATCTGGTTTTTGTCTTATTTTCTGCTTTTAGTAGAAGAATACAGTACTCAGACACACATACTGAATTTTCATAACTGAGTATAAAGCTGTGTTTAATGATGAATCTTAGTTTTTCCTAAGATGGTGCTGATTGCAAAAAAATGAGATCCAAAGATTCATGATTAATCACTTCTGTTAATTTTAGGGTGGAACCTTGTAGTTACAATGTAATACCACCATATAAATGTCTGCACTGTCCTCATTTGCACAGATAGTCTTCTCTTAATTTTTTTAAGAAACTTGCAGAACAAACCAACATGCTGTCTTTATTTGTTGCTAGGTCCAGCACCTTACCCTCATCAGCATGGAGTTGCATGCTCGAACAAGACGAGATTTGGAACCAGATCCAGAGTTTGATCCAATCTGTGCTTTATTCTACTGCGTCTCATCAGACTCAGCACTGCCAAATACCGACAAAAAAGAAATCACTGGTGCTATAGTGATTGATAGAGGCAGGACACTCTCAAGCCAAGGTTCCTATTTCTTTTTTTCGTATTATATTTTACAGAAATGCTATTTCATAGTAATCAAACAGTAGCAAGCAAAATGTAATAGAGTATCTATATTACTACGTATCTCATTTAATTTTGTCTTGTTGAATGGCCATATTAAATATGGAGTTTTCCTGCTTATATCTTCCAAAGAACTATTGCATGGGCTGCAAACCACAAATGGCACTTGCGTGTGCAAAATATCCATGTTTGCATACTTGTGGACAAGCTCCTGCAGTGTTCTAAAAGTGTAAAGAGGAAAACCTGCCTTTAGTTTCCTACTCAAGTTGCTGGATAGCTGCAAGTAGAAAATGTTAAAAGCAAGACAGTATGTTTTATATTTTACTTAAGGGTTATTTTTGTGGTTTTATCTGATCCTTTTAGGATCCAAACAGGGGCCCTTATTCTATTGTACCTTTTTGGCTTTGTTTAGACCAGTGATACTCAACCTGTGGCTCTAGAGCCGGATGTGGCTCTTCATGGCCCTACAGGCGGCTCTCGCAATGTAGGCATCTGATCGGCGCTCCACTCTATCAGGCAGCGCGGGGAGCACTGAGCAAATGGACCAGCAGTGTGGGAGTCGCTGAAGTTCCCCCTCCCATAGGGGGAAAGAAAAGGAGCTGCTGGGATCCCCCCACAGGTAAGAGTAGAGATCACCTCCCACCCAGCAGCTGTGGGGCAGAATGGGGAAAAACTTGCCCTTTTGCCCCTTCCACCCCTCCACCCCACTCCCTCCTAGCAGCCAGAAGGGATTGAAGACAGAATGCTGCTGGGAGAGAGGATGCTGATGTGTCATGTCGTGATGTATCAATGTGTGGTGGCATTAAGGCAGAATCGTCACACATTGAAGTGTCATGGTGGAAAAAAAATCACACCGTTGATACTTGATTTTTTATGGTGCTCTACAACTCCATTTTATTAAGAAGTGGCTCTCCAGCTGTTAAAGGTTGAGTACCACTGGTTTAGGCTAGTAAAAAAAAAATCCAACCAAAAAAAACCAACCAAAAAACATCCCCAAAGTAGTCCTCTTTCTTTCAGGGTTTCTTTGGCAATGTGAATGTGTATCAAACCACAAAATACTGTCTAAAATTTTAAGCATGGACAAAAACCTACAAAAAAAATTAGCAATAAGGCAATAGCTTCTTCTTTTACCAGTGTATTTTTCAAATATTGTAGATATTATATCATGTTAAGCTAAGTTCTTCTTATTCTCAGTGAATTTTATTCTGGTATTATATGCTTGTTACTATCTTAAAAAATATATTTCTATTACCTTACTGAGATTTTTCCACAGTATAGCCACTATGGCTCCCTAGGTGTGTGTGCCACTGATAGTTTATCAAGAAAAAGCTTTCTGTAATAGGTCCAATGATACTTTGAAAAAACGAAGGTTTGGATCTGGTTTTGTTAGTGAAATAAAATGATGTGTTTAAATGTTATTGTGACATTCGTTGCTTTAATTGATGTGTGCTGTCAATATTTTCTTGGTTAGAACTTTCTGAGTTCCATGTGGAGTGACTTGACATTGACATACATCTTTTTTTTCCCCTTTTGTGTTATTATTGCTTTGTAAGTCACAGTACTTGTTTTAACATTTATTTCTGAAAGCACACTTTCCTTAATTCTTAAGATCTTAAGAATGTGTCAAAGTAGAATGCCTTTTAAAAACTCCAGTTCCTAAAATCTACGTCGCCACTGTAACAGAGATCATACTGCCTGTTGTGTAGAGAAAACAGAATATGTGCATTATTCATTTAAAGAGGGTTTTTTTAATATGGAAGGCAAATGCTGAGTTCCTACATGCATACAAATTTAGATATTACTCAGACATTATCAATGTGGACACTCTTAATGTGCACTAAGTGAGCAGTTGGTGACGTTTTTCCGTTTCTGTCATAACTTAGTGTGCTGAAAAAAAGAACTGTACTGTTATATAGCATTTTCATTCTGTAAGGCGTTTTGCAAAGCACTACTCTGAGATAGCAATTAAAATTATATTTTGCATAAAAACAGTGTGTGAGCTGTCATATAGTCATTTCATATTTCTTACTAAAAGTAATTTTCCAGGAGCTGGACTCCTGTGCATGTAAAATAGTGAAGTTTCTCACTAATCGGGTATACTTCTATCTGAGAATCTGTGCAAGATTACCACTCTGGCAGAATTCTACAAAGTGAAAAGAAAACATTATTCCACCCAAGAGGAATAAAATAAGTCCATGGAATTAATTGTGATAATTATTAAAGATAAAAATAAGTTGTGTTCCATACTTTTTTTTGGTTGTATGTTTTATTCTAAAGCAGTATTGTTGACTGAAGTAATGAAATTGCTTCTAAATTGTAACAGGTTTTTTTACTTTTATTTTCTAGGGAGCAGAGACCAAGCCCCCTTGCTTACAAGATCTGGAGTTACAGGACTAGAAGTCAGTTACGCTACTGATGAAAGAACTCTTTTCCAGGAAGTAGTGAATATTGTAAAAAGGTAGCATATCTGTACGTTCTGCTTTTATTTTTCAGGCTTGGAACAGCAGATTTAGTTCCTTCAACCCTTGCCAGTCTTTCGAATACTGATTTTTTTTGTTGTTGTTTCCCTCAAAGGCTTATTTCTAGAACGGACAAGCATGGTGGTCTTTCAAATAAAAATACTTTTTGCTTTTCCTTTTCTCTGACAGCAAGAACATTCAGATCCTCTTAAGCAGCTGAGTTACAGTCTTGAAACTTATCAGCCATATAAGTAATCTTTCTTAACATACAACTTTCCTGTTAACCCCAGAATTCATTACACATCTCTCTCTGAAACTCTCAGAATAGTAGATATTAAGAACGCTGAGAGCTGTAGAAAACCCCTCAGAGTGGAAGAGTTTTCTAGGAACTCTGAGGCAAGACAGAAAAAAACCTGCATGGTACTGAAACTGCTGCAGTTTAAAATAAGGGTTCATTGAAAAAATCAGTTTCCTTCATTAGTTTTGTCTTCTCTGAATGGAAATCCCCTGCTCCATCAAACTTAGAAACCTGCTGGTTTTCCCCATCTCCACCAAGGCTGAGAAGCCTGTTGGGGAGCCTTCTCGCCTGGTGTGTAGGTGGAACCACAGATGTCTCTCCAGACCCTACTGACAGGTGCAAAGCTCTAGAATTTCAAAGAAAACAAACAGATTTAAACTCTGAGTCACCCTGCTGGAATACAGGCACAAGAAAAAAAGCAAACTAGGCAGAGTACATTTGCAATTCTTTCTCTCTCCAACCAGAAAACCTCTGATGAGAAAGGCTTTGACCAACCCCATGAAGCCAGAATACAAAAAGAGTTGCTGAATGCAACCAGCACAGGGTGGGTCCTGACAGAGCAGCAGATTCCTGTTCAGAGAAGACAAAATTCAGGTAAGGAATATAATATTATTTTTCTCTTTCTTGGAAATCTAGTGCTCCATCAAACTTAGGAAAATTACTCAGAATGAGAAACTGCCAGTAAATGAAGAATTCTCCACCAGTTTTGTGGAAGTCTAAAACATGACAGGAAAGAAAGAATATGGTAGAGAGAACACAGCAATTAAAAGATATGTTTATCACTGAAGATCAGAAGTCTTCTCTATCTGTACATGCTGAAGGCATTACAGAACAAAAAAAATCATGCCATTTTGGTGTACTTCAAGATGGAATGTACCAGGTTGCTGTCTGAGAATTCTCTGCCTATGAGATCTTCTCTAGCATGTGCTAGTGTATATTTTTGATGGAGCAACTTCATCCCTGAAGACTGAGTTAGTTGACTTGTATTCCTGGAAGATAATACATTTGTTCTATTAATGGAGACACCGACTACTGTCATCATCTTAGTCTACTTCCCCCCCAACTCTAGAATAACACCTCAGCTATCAGACTTCTGAGGGACTCTCAAAATAGATGGTTTTTGCAACTTGGACCACATCTGCAGTTTGCTGCTTTTCTCCCCCTTTATTTTCTGTAGCCTGGGCAAAAAAAGGGAAAATTTTGTTGGAGTTAATGTTTTGTATTTCTTAAGCATAAAACAAGTGTCTAGGCCCAGAGTAGCTTTAACTGAAAGAGGAAGTATAGTAACCGTGTAATTAAGAAGTAGTGGACTGCAAAAATTCCTCAATGAGAAATGAACAAGCAGGCAGCTTTAATGAAAATTAGTAATTATTTTTTAAAGAATCTTCTGTTTGTCTTTTTAGTGTTATTTTTTTCCAGCACAAGTTAGGTACTTTGGCTCTTCTGGTTGATGCACTTAATAGTAGATCTGATAGATAAGAGAAAGAAAACTATCAGGCCATATTTAAAAAATGTTACCACTTGAACTTCATGGATCAACACTCAAAATCACCTAAATTTTCAAGCAAGGAATTGTATCAGTATCTTATATTCTGATACATGCTTTAGGCTGGACAGTAATAGACTCTTGTGATTGAACGGCATGCCCAGCATGACTGCAGCCTGCTAGTGGTTCATGTTCTTGGCCTCTTGGGCAGTTGGAGGGAAGAGTGGAAGACTGAAATTCCAGATTCCTGGCATGATGAATGGCAGACTGTCTAATCACTCTTGATTGTCAGTATCAGGAACAGACTTTACCAACATGTTGGAGCACGGAACAGAAAGGATCTCGGCTTCAGGAGGAGTTGTCTTACCCAGTCCAGTTTAAAAATTCTTGTTCTTATTTCTAGTCATTCTCTTGGTAGTTGGCCTAATTCTTCCTTTTATTCCATATATATGAAATTGTCGAACATACTTATTTGTTTCGAGTTCCAGTCTTCTATTTCCTTGTTTAGGCCTTTTGTTTTCTTTCCATCCTGGCTATTGAAAATAAATAATGGTTGACTCTGTAACTTCTTGTCAATACATGTAAACTCTGGAAGAGCCCAGTAGAGAATTCTGGGTCATTGTTTCCAGCATACAGATAAAGGAAAGGTTGTTCCTGGAAAATTTGTAACTTCTGCAGTACTCATAGCTCATCAGTGTCTGGCTAGGTTTTTGTCACTGAAGAGTTTTTCCCAAACTTTTTGTAGCGGAGATAACGTTATTCTTTGTTCACTGAAGATGAGTATTGCTCCAGAAGGTTCTCTGGAATAAATGAACTGAAGTTGGATTCAGTTAATAGCTTCACTGTGAAGTTGTTTAGGTTGTGCTAGATCTGAATGACCACGGTATGGTTAATACCTTGGCATCCATGAAGTAAATATCAGGTTAAATGTTCCTCTGTGGATTAGCAGATGTTGTCTCTAATTAACTCAGACCCTTAGCAAACAGAAATAAGTCATCTTGTGTTCTAGTAGATCAGAAGAAGACCTGGTTGTTTCTCTGGAATTGTGATATGTGATTTCATCTATACTGAAAATCCACAGATTTGTCCAGATATTGAGAAGAATAAGCACCTCTGTTTCTAGGAGATTATTACTGAGACTGACTAACCTGTGAAATAGAAGCACTTACAAGTGTGAGTACAAAAGTCAATGCAGAGACAACGTTAATTCTGAAGGGTATTGGAATACTGAGGTTGAAATTGAGAGTCAGGAAACAGACAGAAAGGAAGAGCTACAAATAGGAGTTTGGAGGAGGGAGGGAAGAACAAAACCACAGATTTGTAAAAAAGAAAAGTGTCATTAGATTGGTTTTTGGTACCCTGACAACTGTCTTGGACTTTGAGAGGGAGCTGCACCTGCATAGGTCCAAATTTCCCTTCTTTGGTAAGCTGTCCTCTGGCTGTAAACCAAAAAAAGGGCTTCAGCTCAAAACTGGCATAAAGCAGCTGAGAGACAACATCCTTCTAATCCTGTGCAGCTGCTGGGGATGTCCTAGAAGCAGAGACATCCAAGTTGTAGGCTCTGTGGAATGTTCAGAGGGGATTTTTTTTTTTTTTCTTGAAATGGAGCCTGGACATATATTGCTGTCCTAAAGCATTCTGTTGTACTGCCTGAGGTGCTTTCTGGAATAGATCCTCTGTTGATTGTACAGTGTCAGCTGCACTGAGAGAGGAGAAAAATTGGAAGAATCTCTCTGCTTCAGGAAGTAAGAGAGCCATATCTCTGAACCTAAAGTCAGGAAAAAGAGTAAACACATTTACATACTTCCCTAACACAGGAAAACTGACTGAGGAGGTGGAAGGGAATGCTGCAAGAATGTTTGCATGGGGGTTTAAAACTAGATAGGAAAACTAGAGATGTACAAGCTTGATGGAGCAGTGGATTCCCATGAAAGAGAAATTAAATGTTTGGGCTTCTCCTTCACTTTTAGGGCAGATTGTTCTGCTTCTCTTTAAGGACAGATGCTAGCAGATAGTAGAAAAGGGCTGATCCTGCAGATGTGAGAGGAGCAAAATTTGGGGAATTCATATGGGAATGCACAGTCCCCATCTCTCAGACAAACAGCGGATGTGAAAACAGGGCAGGCTTGAAACAAAGAGTAGTAGATTCATTGCTACTTGAAACTTACCAGACACCCAGAGCTGCTTGTCTCCACTGAAGCAGTTTTTGATAGAATTACATGAACAGAGTATAAGATAAGATTTTACATTAACATTTTGGGGATAACATTTGTGTGTTAAACTGTTAATGCTTAATACTTAAATATTTTTTAAAATGTTTTCCTTGTAAGGTATAATGCTAATGAATTTTTTTGTTTGGATACAGTGCATTATATTTCTTCTTCTGTAAATGCTCTAGCAACGTCTTCTTCTTAAAATAGAGGTGTGCTAATCTAACCTTCTTTTTCCAGGCCAGTATCATCTTCATCAGTGACATTTTCCTGTAGAAATCTGTATCTAATGTCCTGTATCAACTTTATGGATTTTTATTGTCTAAGGCAAACTGGAAAAATGTTTTCAGAGATTTCAGTTACATGTTTGAGCCACCAGGAATTCTATTGCTATGCACAGTTACTGCTTTTGTCTGTATCATTGGTCTGGCATGGTTCCCCCCCCCCTCCACCCCCCTTTTTCTCTTAATCATAGCTGGAAGAAAAATAGCAGTCAGGAAAAGCAGACACATAATAGAAGGGAAGGTATAACTGGGAGCTTTAGTGTTCATTTACGAAATCGTCAAATGAGAAAGAGGAAGAGATGTCATAGCAGCAGATATGACTTAGCTGGAAAGGCAAATAATCGCCTTTCTTTCCTCTGCAGCATGTATGAGTTGAATGTTAATGCTGTTGTGTTTAAATCCTGCCAGCATAAATGCTGCTTTTCATCTTTGCAGAAGGTCTGGCAACAGCATGCAAAGCAGTATCAGGGCCCATCCTTTTAACAAAAGAGCATATGTTGGCAAGCACACCTCTTATTCCTGGCCTGTTACTCCTAGCCAGCAGCTTTCAGATATCAGTATTACAGTTTACTGGTTTCTTGCAGGTGTAACAGCTGGTCTCATTACAGTTTCTTCTCATAAAATAGCTTGAATTGATGTCAAAGACCAGTTTCATAGTATATGTAAAAATTGTGAGACAAGAGGATGAAACGTAACACTTGTCCTCTTAGCTCACAGGCTGTTGTCTTTGTGGCACCACGTGAAAAGGAAAAAGTGAGAGAGTCACACTTCAGCTAAGTTCACATCAGCTAAACTTTGGGTTTGCCTGTTCATTTTCCCATGTGGAATAATGTACTCTTTTAGCTCCAGACTTCTCTTCTTCTCTAATAGCAAATAGAATACCACAGGAGGTCTTGGCAAGTGCCACACTGGTTCGTTGGTACCGCTAGTACATGAGATTGGGCTGCAGGAAGGGACATTTCTGCTGCATAAATTGGGATGTAGTTCATCAGCAAGCAGTATACAAGCAGGAAACAACAGTGTCTCTTACTAGGCAAAAGAAATTTGGTAGGTCTCTTAAACCTGTTGCATAAGGTAGATCTTATGCATATGTAGTGCAGGAGTTCAGGGTTATAAGTATTACTTAGTAGATGAGAGTTCTTCAATTTAATGTTTGGGTTTTTTTTTCCATCAGAAATAATTGAGAGAGACACTTGGGAATGCATACAGACAGACACACAAAATACATATATGTGTAACTTGCTGCAGTATCGGAGCAATTCAGTTGCCAGTAGTACATTTATTGGTTTTCATGCTTTTAGAAGGATACCACTTGGATCCAGTTTTTAAATATGGACCAACTGACATTAAAGGACTGTGATTACAGGAAATTCACAGTAATATTTGATCTCACCATTTACTAGCTACTCTACCTTGATTTTCCATTTAGATAGCTTTGTGTAAGTCATCTGACAGAACCATAAACATCTCTACTTCACAATCAGTGTCTAATTAGCTATCCTCATCACCAGAAGAGTTAAACAGAACAGGATCTTGGTCTGCCAAAGGTGGCTAAAACACAAAGAATGGTTCACCCAAAGAGGCCTTCTTGTTCAGGGACAATAGAGATCAGTTTAGAAAACATGAGATGCCAAAATTAGCTGAAATGAGACACTCCCCTTAGTACATAGGTGCTATCTTGTTGGAATGGAAAAGCAATGTGCAGTAAAGCGATAGCCTGTAAGTCAGTAATGTGCAATTACAGGCGATCCCTAATGGCCTGGACAAGCAAGACTGAAATAAAAACTAGCACACCGCTTTTTAAAAAAATCTTTTGATTAATAAGCTTTCCAATCTACATGTGGATTTACATAAAATTGTGTTTAAAATGTGATACTTAAGTTAGACACAATTTATTTATAGAAGAAAAAGCATATATCTGAAAACATCATAAATTAAAGGGCTTTTATGTCTTGTCCTATAAAAACACCTTCACATCTGCAGGACACTAGAGAAACAGTTCTGGAGATTATATGCAGATAGATTACAGAGGTCATTTTGTTCACTAGGTTAAAAGGTATTGGGAAAGTTACCTCCAGAATTGGTAAAATATATTCAGTTGCAGTAGTAATATAATAGCCCACTAATTTTGTTTAAGTAGGAAGTGAGAAAGGTAATGCCCTGCTTGGGCAAGTTACAACCCAAAGCAACTGGCCTTCATCAGTTGATGAAGGACAAACTTCACCAACTTGCTGCTTCCAAACAGTTCTTATTTCTGTTCAGAACAGGCTTATAAGAGAAAGCAAATTTCTGGCATAATGAATATTGTTTTATGTATCACTTAAGCAGTTCTTCATGAGTTTCTGATTCACATTTGCATCTATCATGGAACCCATCTGCATAATGCCTTGTCCTGTGTAAAATCTACAAGTATTCTCCATTTTGAATTATGTGATGCCAGTTTTCAAATATGATAACGAATTACTACATCCCTCATTTTAATTAATCAGTACTGTTTTGCAATATGCTAGGACCAGGATAGCTTAGTTACAATAATTAATTTGAAAATATGTTAATTTTTGTAATGTTTATTCTACGCCTGTATAAAACATGGTATAATTCCTTTTTATTTCAAAGCTGAAATTGAGCTATTAATAATTTTGGAGCATCATTTCACAGTCATTGTATGTTGTGCAGAGCAGCAAGCAGTCGTAACTCTTTTTGTCACTGGTTCCACTGCTGGAATGAACTGCAGGCTAGCTTGAGCCATTTGTCCATAAATTGTTCCAAGTAGCTTTGGGGTTGTACCATGTCGGTAGAATAGGTTTCCATATTGAGTAAATTTACTGCTTCCACTCCTGATGATCATTTCTGCCTCCAAAACTAAATAATTCTTCTTTTGACATGAACAGCAGATAGCAAAATATCCCCCAAATTCAAAGTGCTAGTTCTTTTACTTTCTGTAGAATGCTAGAAATCAAAAACTTGCTTTAGAATCCCTTGCTTTAGGTAAAAATTGTATCAAAATCATTCCTTCACAAATAGAAGTAGGTGATAAAGGGGATTTTTGCAACTTCTCGCAGGTGCAAAAGCCCAAATTGTAATAAAGAGAGAGCCATGCTGAGTAACAATATTCAATTATTTTTCACAGAAGGTCAGTGTCTGTGGCAGAAGTGTCGAGAAACTTTTTTTTGGAGCTATTCTCAGAGTAATTAGTATCTTCAAAGTGAGTTGTCGTTGCCTTTGGCTAGGACACATAAGCAAGGAAGACACTTTCCTAATAAAGTCTTAAGCTTCATTTGTAATGTCTGTGATACAGCTAACTCAGTATTCAGGGAAAGGCTGTTCTGTATTCAACAGTCAGGAAATGTTTGTATTTTTTAATGTATTTATGGATGCAAGGAGTACAGCGTTCATGTTCATAATCCAAGGACCCTGCCCACTCCCTCCATAAACTAAGGTCTACAAGCCTGCGTCCTCATGTGGGGTTGGGCATAGACTATGGTACAGAATCCTCAGCCCGTCATCCATCCTCTACCTCCTGACAGCTGCCCTGATGTCTTTCAGTTGTATTGAATACTGCCTGCTGCATTAAGGTTGGAAAATACACTAAAAATCATTCAGTCTAACAAAGAAGCAGCTATCCCACTGAAACTTCCTTTCTTTTTTTGCTATAAAAATAACAGATATCTTATGTTACTTTGTCCAGTCTCTATCTGCCCAACAAAATCATTCTTAGGCTATTGAGCAAGTCAGCAGATTATGACTTGTGGTTTTAATAGTGCCTACTCAAAAGTTAGGTGATACTGGGTCCTCTGAGCTATCTCGTACCTGTGCTTTGTCTTTAAAGCCACACTTCTTGTCCTTCTGTCTAGTGAGCTTTACTCCAAGCCTGATTGGAAATGATTGTGTCAGAAGTCAATTCTGACTTTTTTGTCATACTTGAGCCAGTTAGATTTTCCAGCTGGAAAGAAATACAACATAAAATAAGTTTTGCTTGTGTGTCTTCTAGAAAGAAGGCTATCTAAATAAAGAGGTATTTAAAGAGAACTGGTAGATACAGTTGTTTTTCTCTGTTTCAGTTTAGACAGCTCTACTCAACTACAAGCTGTAACTCCAGTAAAGGGTCATCATTTAGGACCCAAAGTTCCCTCTGATTACTGAAGGTTACACTGCAGTATGTGTGACACAATATTATCTGTAAACATTCCAGTTAACCTGCTGGCAAATTCTGTTCCGTAGGCATGGCTGTCTTTCACTGCACATCTGTTTCGTGCCAGTAGCTAAGTTTCAGCTTATGCTTGATACTTCCTGATGCCATCAATAAAACCTGATGAGACCTCAGTTTTGTTCTTTATTTGTAAAGACAGAAATGATAGAAGAATGTAAAAAAAATGTCCAGTGAAAATATCCTTTGTAAATATTTTTGCCATTGAACGTTATTAAAAATCCTAAGAGATTGCATGTTTTAAATATTGTCTCCTAGTCCAGATGCTGCTTTCATAGAAACCGATTGTGACTGCATCTTTTTTAAACTCAACATAATTTGAATACAATCCTTTTTATGCTTTGTTCATGGAAAATATTTTTGTAAATTATATGAAGCTCATTTTTTCTTTTCCCCCTACCTCTCTAGATATGACCCAGACATTTTGCTAGGCTATGAAGTCCAGATGCATTCCTGGGGTTATCTCTTACAGAGGGCTTCAGCACTGAATGTTGATTTATGCCAGATGATTTCTCGTGTGCCAGGTAAGTTACTTGTTTAGGGCTTCAGTTCAGTTCCAGTAGAAGCAAGCTGAAATCTATGAACAAATATTAAAAATAAATGTAGCATGTTTCTTCAGAAATATTTTTTTTTGTTCTTGCTCCTGTGTTGTTAATAGTATAATCACACACAGCCCTGGTGTTTTCTGAATTTTCAAATTTGTGGCATATTCCACTTCTGTGTGTGTCCTCTATTCATGAACTTTTACATTGTATAGTTGTGTCTTAAATTTCAGTTCTTGGAGGTGCTTCTGCTACCAAACCTTCTTTTGCTTTCCTTGGCTCCAGTCATTCAGAGTACCTACCATAATCATCATTTGTGGTTTCTCTGGCTGGAATACAAGAACATAAAACTGCTCCTGAGCAGCAGTTGTTCTGGACAGCTTTGTAATAAAATCTTCACTTTCAATGACCTTTCTTGTACTTTGGGCAAATTTTATTGGGTCCATGTGCTAATGCTTTCCTCCAGCATTCAGAAAAAAGTCTGTTTAGACTGGCAAGAAAACTTGGATGAGAATGGTAAGCCTAGTGCCTATACTTAGCCAATCAATAGAAGCCATCATTCTGAAGAGTGGAGTTCGTGATCAGCTAAATAAATATGCTGTTGCACCTGAGAAGAGTCAGGATAACTTTATAAAATGAAAAAGTGTCTCAAAAATTTGTTGTAGCCCTTTGCCATCATCAGGGTGATGCAGATGAGTGAGACTTTAAAAATCAAAACAGTTGAAAAATCTGGTTTTGCTAGCTGTACAGAAAAAAAGCATCTGTACAGAAATTAAATTGCTCTGAAATAAGAAGTCCATTACTGTGATTTTCTATTAAAAACTTTGCCTGTTGCTTTGTAATGCATTACAAAGACTGTTGCTTTGTAATGGTTGCAAAAGCAAATGTTTGGAATTATGGAGCAAGGAAAATATAAAGCAATGAATGTAAATGTAAAAAACCTAGAAAGCTGTAGTGTGCTTGTACCTCAAATACTGAGGTTGTAGCCCCCTCACAACCTTCCTCCCATATAGGAGAACTGGTAAAGATGAGATGGGTTATCCAAATGTGTCTAGTAATTTAGCAATTTGGAATTCCAGAAGAGACAGAACAGTGTAGGGAAGGTAAAAGCCTGTGAAATATTGAGGGATGTAAAGGGAAATAGAGAAGAGTGAGTTTTCATGGTCATTTCCAATGCAAGAACTGGAAATCAAGTGAAGCTAGTACATGGCAGCTACAGAATATAAGTTAATTTTTAATCTCAGCATTGCTGAGCTCGTTCGTTCCTGGTCAAAGGATAGTACGAATGCTTATAGTGTACATTGCTTTAAAAGGAGATAAATTCTTGCAAGAAGAATCCATTGGGAGCTATGATATATGTGAAAATAATGTCTGGCCCAGGAAGCTGCAAATGATTGGAAGCTGGAAGAGTTGTAGGGAGAGTATCAGTAACTGCTTCCCCCATCTTGAAGCACCTGCCTTTGAGTACATGACAGAACGTGATACTGGGCTGCTTGAATGTTTGAGCATACCCAGTATAGGAATCATCTTTTATGTAGCTGTCCTGTGTGCCAGGCCAGGAGAATATGTTGTTTAGCAGCACTGTGTTCACACAGTCCTTCCTTGAGGCTTGAATATTTGTATTCTCTTGATGCTTTCAATACTTGTGACATGTTTGGAAAAGAACTGAGTTCTAGAGTCCACCCAGAGACAAGAAAACACAAGAAAAAAAATTGCATCTTCAGTTGAAAGTTGTTGGTATTTGAACTTTGGTGAATTTTTAAATACTTCATGTATGAAAACAGGATCATGTGATAGTTTAAATATGAACAGGCCGTCAGTGCTCATAAGTTTACTTTCTTCAAGACAAAGCTGTCAAATTTATTCTTCAGGAATACTAGTGCATTGCATGACCCTTGTTATTCAATTTCCTTGATGGCTGAAATTGAGATGATACAATAGTTGCAAAATAATGCCTCTGGGTACAACCTTCAGAGGTACTGAAGGATATTCAGAAAAAAATTTGACCCATTATACCTAAAGATGTGCAATGTCTGTAGTAAGCGGAACAGTTAGTGTTATAGTCAAAGGTTTCTTAAAACCTCCAAAGATCACAAAGATTTACAGCTCTACTGTAGAATTATGGTGAACAATCTCTTCAGTTTGGGACATGTGTCTCTGCTGTTGTTCTCAAAGGCCAAGTCACAGTTCATGTCTTTCAGGATAGCTCTGTCTGCACTGTAGTTGATGCAAAACCAAACAATCAGCAAAGCTGTTAATAGTACCCATCTTTCTGACATAAGCTCTTCCTCAAGTTACTGATTTTGGGATACACATGAATGGGTCCTCAAGAAAGGGAACTGTATGGCTCCTAATGGTAGTGTCCCCATGTATTTCACTGTCAAGTTTCCTTCCCTACAACTGTCAAGTCCCACAAAACATGGGTTCAGTTCTAGTGAAGGAAATCAAGATTGTATCCCTTAACATTTTTGTACTTTAAGTTCAAGTGGGCATGCAGAGCATAGGCACGATCTGCACAGCACTGGTGTTTGTAGTGCAGGTGTTCCTGTGACAGCTGCTAGATGCATATTCAGAAGTGGAATGCATAACACTTAAAAATGTTTCTAAGAACTGCTGTCATTTTAAGGTAAGTGTTTGGTTTGTTTTGACAGAATTGTAGCAGAAAGATCAGAAAATGTTTACACTGATGAGCTCTTCCCAGAAATGTCATGCCATAAATGTCTTGCATGCATGACCATAAACGTGCAAGTTGTTGTGTTCTCTGTTGCTTTGTGACCTCCTTGTCCATGGTTTTGACCCCATCTGTCTTCCTCTTGCTTTTCCAACCCCTGTGCTTCGTATTTCCCTCTCTTCTTCACATGCTGTATTTTCAGAACAGGAAGTGCTCCTTCAAGAATTATGCTTCTCTTTCATCCTGTTGAAATAAAGATGGAAGGGACTTTTCCTTTCCTGTGATTTCAACTTAACAAAAAGAAAGCTGGACTTCTCTCTGGTTTTGCTTTATTGGCTGAGTCTAGTGCTGCCTCTGCCCTTTACAAGTGAACAATTTTTAAGTCATAGGACACATCACAAGAGAAGTGCATGACATGCCTGTGTGTGCATGGTGTCATTTTTTTGTGTGCCCTCCTGTTTCCTCCTTTGCATCACAGCTCAAAGTTAGGGAGTGGTTAAGAGAGGATGAGAGGAGACTTCTTTTTACTTCATCTCATGCACTCGAAAGATAGGAGGAATGTCATGTTCTGCTTCTTACCAGCATAATTTCCAAAGAGGCATACGTGGTTCTGGTGGTACATTTCCCACACCAGTTGTAAAGTTGTGCAGGTTTTTTGTAATATGGTGGTGCTCATCACGGGCGGAGTTCATCAGACAGTGGGTCTCTCTTGTGGTCATGGTATGTATACTTTGCTGCCTGTTTTTTACCAGCAAGACATGAAGCAAACTTAATATAGGAAATCTCTTAAACAAGTCAAAAGAGAACTGAGATGACATGAAGAAAGTAGAACTAACCAATAGTTTCTACTTCCAGTTAAAAAAAAAAATTAAAAAAAAAAAAGAGGGGAAGGAATGCAAGTTCCTCGCTTTCACGGGAGATGTAGCATGTGAAAATGAAGAACAGCAGAAGAAAAAATGTTGCTACTTGGTGGGGCATTTTTTCCACCCAAACATGGAAAGATGGTTTTCCTTCTTAAAAATATGAAACAATAAGGAGGTTAAAAAGATGGTGTGCATTTTGATGAAGTGTGCAAAAGGTATGCTAAATTTGGTCAAGGATCTGATTTACTAATAAGGTCAGTAAATGACAAATAGGTTTTCTTAATGATATTTTAATTGATGTAGGACACATTTGAAGATCAATGTACAAAATTCGTCTGTGTTATGTTGTTTCATAACTGTTCTGCAGTATTTCAGGCAATTTTTACTTCTGTCATCGAGGATAAATGTGCTTCATGACTGTCTGAGGATCTAATTGTTCAGTTCTGATCATTATTGCAAAGCAGTGTGTATCTGCACTTCTGCACTCTCTGTCCAAAATGTTCTGCTCTTTATTAGCAGGGTACTGTACAGACTGTGCTGTAGCTGATAAATGAGTGGTGGCAGAGTACAAAGCAACCAGCAGTTAAAAAATGGATATGGATTTAGAATTGTGGGTAAATTGCCTTGAAGTGATTTCTCTCCCAGTAAGCTAATAAGAAATAAGGCTGAGGGTTAGTGTGTTTTCATAATGGATTTTAGTCTGTGTGGTACATTTTAAAAAACATCTTTGTAAACTCTGGAAAAAACACCAGAACTGTAGACTTAAAATGACTGGAAAAAAAGATAGTTTAAAGAAGTATAAACCAAAAAGACTGTCTTCTCTTATGCTGCAGTATTTCAAAGCATGACAAAAATCAAGGATGGCAAAAGAGGATATATTTCTCTACTTTAGACACTGCTGTCTCACAGAAAGATTTAGAGTGCTGCTTCTGCATCTGCATTTGTTCCTTCCTATTTCCTTCTCCCTGTGCTATCCAGAACTCGTGTCTACTTACTCCCACTGCTGTGGGTTTGCTTACACTGTGTGAAAGAGACTGAATTTTCTCTCCCATGACTTGGTTCAATCTGTGTAAGATCATTGCAAGTAAAGCCTTGAGTTATAAGCTCCTTAGGGCAGAAATCACTTTTTCTAAGTTATTTCTTTTTTATGTTATGCACAACTGCATGTGCAGCTGACTCTCAAGTAACATTCAGCATTGCGTAACCAGTATATTCACTATGGAGAATATGTTGCCTTGGACACTATTTCAGTGAAACCAAAGTAAGAGTTCTCTGCAAAGGGCAAGAGCAGAAAAACGTGGTGGAGTTTCATTTAGAGATTGTGTGGATGACTGGTGAATAAGTAATTTTTGTGGAATCAGCAGTAATCTTTATGAATTCTTATTTTTCTAGAGAGTACAAATTGGAAGAGGGATAGTTTGATCTGGTCTTGACTGTCTTATAACTTGTCTAAATATAGTCTCCTTTAATGTCTTTAGATGAAAATAAAGAGAACAGATTTGCCACCGAGCTGGATGAATACGGAGCGGATACAATGAGTGAAATAAATATTGTTGGGCGAATTGTCTTGAATATATGGAGAATGATGAGACATGAGGTAAATTTTTTAAAAGGTTAATGTTTTGATTTACTGAGTTTTCTAATTATTGCAGACTTAGTTGAGAGTTTCATGTAACTTAGGTAACTTCTACAATTTTTTTCTTTATGCACCTTTTCAAATAGAGTCATTTGCCAGTTTGTGAGAATAGGTTTTATGTATCTCTAAACTGTAAAGTACTGAAGCCTTTATTTTTCAGTAATGTTTCTTAATGATACTCCTTTTCACTGATTTGTGGGTTCTGGGAACAACTTACATGTTTTAGGAATTTGTCTAGTATGGTGCTTTTAGTACAATACGTACTTGAACATATTTCAAACTGTCAGGGGTTTTTGGCTTTTTGTTGGTTTTTTTTTTGTTTTGGTTTGGGGTATTTTTCTTTGGTTGGTTTTTGGTTTGGTTTTTTTTTTTTTTGTTCCATTTATAACTTTCCATTTAATACTCAAATAGCCCAGCCTTTACAAATCTTGTTTTGTCCAAGTTCAGACCTGATCTTTATGAACTACTTAATTCTGCATATTCTTTTCAATTGGTAAGGGATGCTTTTTTCTGTCTTGGAAGTAGTTAGGGATTTCTAAGAATAAAGACTAACTTTTTTAACAAAATACTAACAAAAAGTTAATAAATCTAGTTCTTGCAGTTTTTGAAAAGTAGAGATTTTAATTATGAGAGCCATCATGCATCTTGACATGTCCACTGTGCTTTTCTAGGTGAATCTAACGAATTACACTTTTGAAAATGTGGGCTTTCATGTTCTTCATCATCGTTTTCCTTTATTTACGTTCCGAGTTCTGTCTGATTGGTTTGACAATAACGCAGATGTCTACAGGTAATGATCTATTAATCCATTTTCTTTGCTGTTTTTAAGGCCAGATTCTTAACATTGGATAGGTGTAAGGTAAAGCCACAATAGGAAGAAATAATCAATTTAGCTTAGGCACTAGAGCAGTGTATATGCAGCAACATGAGCTATTTACTTTGATGTTCTGTTGTACAGTTTTACCCTCAATATTACAACAAAATATTTTCAGTTTCATTTTCAACACCCCTGAATAGGTGTACTGTTTTGAAGGTCTGTAATGTCTTTATTTTATTTTGTATGTGCTATTCATCAGAAGGGCTTTTAATGAACTGCCAGGCTTCTGTTTTACTTCAAGCACATGTCAAGCAAGCTAGGCTTAAAAGTATTACAAAACAGCACACAAGATGTTAAGACAGTAGCTATAGCTGCTTAAAAATACCTTCATGTGACATTTTTCACATTCAGTTCACTCTTCTTGAAGCAGTTTGGTATTGTGTGATATGAACAATTCATGAAACTGAATACTGATCTGCACGTTGTTTGTGAGATGCATAAAATTTCTGTAAAGGTTTCTGTAGCTGAGTGGAAATGTGATTTATACTGAAATTACAAATTTATGTTCAGCTGTGGTAGGCATTCTTAATACAGAAAGATATTTCCACAAAGGTCCACTTAGTTAAAAAGGCATGTAAAAAGATGAGGAGGTAGTTGTGTCTGTTTTGGTAATCCTTTGGGGCAGTGAGGAAAACAGGATGTAGTATGTCACTGCGAGATGCCATAACAGTAGCTCACTGTAGTGCTATGTGGGTATGTCTTTAGAATACCCAAGTGTATATTTATATATGCCACACTTTTGAAAGAGTTCTATGAAAATGTTCTAGAGGAAAATTTTATTTGCTGGTTTATTACAAGTTACCATAAAAATACATTAGTCTTAGTAGAAAGAGCAGCAGTCTTCTGATTATTTATAACGAGGTGTTCGCTCTCACAGATGGAAAATGGTTGATCATTATGTTAGCCGGGTTCGTGGGAATCTCCTGTTGTTAGAAAAACTGGATTTGATTGACAGAACAAGTGAAATGGCAAGACTTTTTGGCATTCAGTTCTTACATGTATTAACAAGAGGCTCTCAGGTAAGACTTTGTTCTCCTTATACTTCACAAAACCAAAATAGTTCTCACAAAATGCTCTAGTTCTTCGGTATCTTCTCAGTTCATATGTGTATTTTCATAGGGTCACAGAAGGCTGTTAACATGAATTAGCATGAAATTGAACCATAAAGAATACCATGCAATCTATTATTGCTGCTTTTGAATTGCCTAGTCTCAGAGGTTAAAAATAGAGTTCCCCAAAGGTAACCACACCAGTGAATCTCTTCTACTGCCTTCAGGAGCATTAAGTTTTCCCTTTGAGTTGGTATTTTTCACACTTACATGAGACTGAAAATGAGTGCTTGCTAAAACATTAAGAAATATAATTAATCATGTTTTAGAAAGATGAGATTAGTTTCTTTCAGGGCAGACAAAGCAGCATAGAATATGTTCTAAGTGACATTTCTGGTGCAGCAGACCTCTGGGTGAGATTTTACAGTAAGACAAGAGGGGCTCTAGCTTTATTAAATATGTGTCATGCAAGGTGTTTGTTGTTCTATTATTTTGACGCCAGCATCGGAGGGAAAAGGGAGCAGAACAGAGCGAGATGTGCACTTTGTTTGGGAGCCCAGCAGTCTCCAGTGATACCAAAAGCTTTCCTTGCCCAGATTGTGAGTGACTAGGCTAACTGAACTGCTTTCATGTCTACGTGTGAGACCTGAACAGTGCCTGAAGTGAGAGTCAGATACTGTGTCATGTGTTACAGCTCTTCTGTTATCATAAGCCAGCCAGATAATGGGAGTGCCTGAAGCTGCAGTGTCCTTAACCATTCAGTGCTATTAAAAAACTTTAGCCACCTTTTTTTCTTAGACTGCAGTTGCCTGTGTCATCTTTTGACCCAGAGCAGATTCTTGTTGGTCTTTCTGGTAATGACTCTGTATTTGGGGGAAAAGGGCAGCAGGCTGGCAGGCACCATCAGCAGAACCATGGCAGTGTTCAGTAGGTATTTGCCAGTTTAGCTCCCAGATCTGGTTTACCATACTATCAGAAAATACCACTGTTGGAGCAAGGGAAGAGAAATGCACAGTTAGGGACAGGGAGTGTGGGACTGGCATACTGCCAGCATAGATATGCTTAAACTGTCATGATTGCAGCCCACAAAGACTGTCTGCCTGTCATTTTCTCAGATGTCTGTGAGTGGGAGTGAGCAACAGAAGCATGCTGCATTTTCTATCCTGACTGTTCTTTTCTCTTCCCTTCTGTGCATGTATGCTCTGTTTCCATTGAAACTTTCTAGATCACAAAAATGGCACTTGCAACAATTCTCAAATAATTTTTTTCACATGGAAGAGTTCCTACCCGTTATGAAGATACTCCCCCTTAGCTGAAAAACATGTTAAAATGGAATAGTAATAAGAACAGATTTCAGATAGTTTATTTTTCCATATTTGAGTCTCTCATTGAATTTTACAATAACTTTTAAAAATTATTTTTGTTTATTGTATTAAGCCATCTCAAACATTTCTTAGTAGACTAAACAAAATCTAACAAGAGGTGGTCACAGGCATTACAGATAATTAGTCAGATGTTTGAAGAACTTGCTGGTTTTTGCACAGGAGTCAGCGGGGCTCATTGAGAGAGCTTAAACTCAATTTGAAGGGGAAAGGAATAAAATTAGGCTCACTAAAGATAAATCTGGGAGCATCACACCGGTGGTTGAGAAAGAGTGTCCTAGCAAAGTCCTTTGGTCTGCTGTCTCAGTGGAGGTAGGGGTTGGAGATCCACGTGGTAGCAAAAACAAAAGGATTATTCATGTGTTAGGAACCACAGATGCACCTGAGAATGGTTGTGTAGGGGTTAGGGCTTCTCCCCGTTCTACCCTTCCTGGTAGGAGGATCAGTAGCCCAACTGAGGTGCATCTGCACCAGTGCACTCAGCATGGACAACAAACAGGAGGCCAGTCCTGGTTTGTATCTTACTGATGACCAGGACAATGGGATCGAGTGCTCCTTTAGTCAGTTTGCGGACAACTCCAAGTTGGGATGGAGTGTTGCTCTGCTGGAGGGTAATAAGGCTCTAGAGAGGGATCTGGACAGGCTGGGTCGATGTGCTGAGGCCAGTTGCATGAGAGTTCTGCCTTTGGCTCCCAACAACCCCATGCAAGGCTTACAGGAAGAATGGCTGGAAAACTGCCCAGAGGAAAAAGACCTGGGGTGCTGGTCAACAGCAGCTGAACATGAGGCAGTGTGTGCCCAGGTGGCCAAGAAGGCCAATGGCATCCTGACCTCTGTCAGAAACAGCGGTGGCCAGCACCACCAGCTTGTCCCTCTGTACTCAGCACTGGTGAGGCCACACCTCGAATCCCGTGTTTGGTTCTGGGCCCCTCACTGCATGAAGGACATTGAGGGGCTGGAGTGAGTCCAGAGAAGGGCAGTGCAACTGGTGAAGGGTCTGGAGCACAAGGTCTGTGAGGAGCAGCTGAGGGAACTAGAGGAAATGAGGCTCAGGGCTGACATTATTGCTCTCTGTGACACCCTGAAAGGAGGCTGTAGTGAGGTGGGGATCAGTCTCCCAAGTACGATGCAAGAGGAAATTGCCTCAGTTTGTTCTCTAGCTGGTTTAGATTGGGTATTAAAAAATCCCTTCTCCAAGAGGATAGTCAGACACTGGAACAGGCTGTCCAGGGTCACCATCCCTGAAATTAAAAGATGTGTAGATGTGGTGCTTGGCAGCATTGGGTTAACAGCTATTTGGTTGATCTTAGAGGTCTTTTCCAACCTAAATTCTACAATGCTATGAAAACTAGGGAAGAAAAACCCAAAATCTACCTCTTGCCAGAACCAGTCCCTGACCACCTTGTCATACATCCAAGTTCATCACTGGACACAAATTAATGTGCAATTATTGCAAGGCAGCAGTGGTAGTTTTATTTATGTTGCTCCCCAACTATGCATCAAACCCCAACCTCTATTAAAGGTGCAGGGTCTTGTTAAGGCTGTTGGTTCTGTAAGTTCATTTATAACTTCAAGGTTAAAGAAATTATATCTAACCCATTCAGGACAATGATTGAATACATAGTGTGTCAAGCAGACGGTCTTTAATAGTGATTTAGTTGCTTACAAAGCACGGGATTTTACAATTATGCAGAATTGGTCTTTGATATTTCGGGATTTTTCAGTCCCTTGACACCCATGTGTGTAGTTTTCACACCATGCATGTAAGTTTTGAGCTATTTTGGTTTTTATTCTGAAAGGACACAGTGCATACTGCCCATTTGTACTTCTAAAGCCTTTACTAAAGCATCAAATAATAAACAAGTAAGGCTGGGCTTTTTTTCTCTTGTTGCCAGCTACACATATAACATTTTGTGGTATCTTGAACAGGTTGTTTGTTGTTTTATGCTTCCTGTTCTGTGGTACCAGGGAGAAAGCATGATACCCAGTGCATTTACTGCATATTATTCTTTGGTTTTTTTGGTGATCTGCAGGTCTGACAATAGTACAGTTTAGCAAATGCTCATTCACTGACAGCAGCATGGCTGTCCATGTATATTGTTGAAGCCTGTTGGATGATTGTTTTTTCCATATATAAAAAGTGCTTGATTTTCAATGATTAGGGCTAAACAAAGAGCAAACATGTGGAAGAGTTCTACTCTATGTAATACAGAGTACAGAATCATAGAACGGTTAGGGTTGGAAGGGACCTAAAGATGATCAAGTGATATAAAATAAAATTAAAATATACCTTAAGAGCATGGCTATTTATTTTGGAAAAGCAGTTATTTGCACTTTAAATTCAGGAAATGTAAGTGTGTGTTTGCACTAGTTAATACAGGTTTGTTCTGCACTTTTGATGATGATGGTTTTATCCAAACCATTTTGCAGTACCGTGTGGAGTCGGTGATGCTGCGCATTGCAAAGCCCATGAACTACATTGCTGTGACTCCCAGTGTCCAGCAGCGAGCTCAGATGAAAGCCCCACAGTGTGTTCCCTTGATAATGGAGCCAGAATCCCGCTTCTACAGCAACGCTGTTCTTGTCTTGGATTTCCAGTCCTTGTATCCTTCCATTGTCATAGCATACAACTACTGCTTTTCTACCTGCCTGGGACATGTTGAGAACTTAGGAAAGTAAGTTGTTACTCTTTTCTCACGATCTTTGATTCTGTAGATACTTGAGTGTTTTTTCCAAGGTACTGAGAACCTCTGGTTGCCATTGGAAACAATGGGAACGTATGAATAGCACCATTTTCTGTTACACAATACAGATGATAAAAATCTACCATGTGGGTGTGTGCACATGTTATACACATACATATACAAATCTATTTGTATTTTTAATTAAATACAGGATTACACTGTTCTCTTAAAAACCCCTGGAAACAAGTCTGTGCATGTGTGTATGTACACCTCTTTGACTTTTGTGGTGATGCTGGTTTTTAACATTGCTTCAAAGTAAATTAAAATTACTATAAATCCACCATCTGTCTTCAAAACTAGACTGGGGTTATTCCTTAATGAACTATGATTGCTCCTGTATCACTTGTAGTTCACTCTGGTTCTAATGACTAAAAATTAAAAGGTACAATTGAGTTATTCTTTGTAGCGTGTTTTATTGAGCTTAACAGTTATTCTGTTAATTGGAAAAAGATCTTACTGCTTGTTATAATTACCTCTATAAAGCAGTATTTTGAAGAATGGAAATATGCCTGCAGTAATTGCTAGGTGTCACCATCAGGTTTTCACGTTCCTGATTTGACATTCTGAATTTGGAGGAAGAAAGTGCAGTGTGGTACTTGGTAAACATGCATGGTTTCCATAGGGGATTAGAGTACTGAGTACATACCTCCACTAACTCAGTATTTAGTAATAATTCATAACACAGAGCAGAATTGATAAATTATGCATGCATTGGAATTTAGCTATTTATTACTACTTTGTTCCTAGAACCTTCTGTATGTAGCTAAGAAATTTGAAATTATGTTATGTTTGTTTATACTTGAGATTATTCTGTCCTTGCTGGCATTATTAGCATTTTAATGTGAGCTGATGTTTTCACTTGATTAGTCTGTAAATGAATGAATTGTCTTCATATTTAAATTTTCTCTTTATTAGGTATGATGCATTCAAATTTGGCTGTACTTCTCTGAGAGTACCTCCTGACTTACTCTACCAGATTAGACATGATATCACAGTGTCACCCAGTGGAGTAGCTTTCGTCAAGGTAATGATATTAGTGCTCTGTGACAGCATTTTCACTGCTTGTTGGCTCACTTAAGATCAAATTGATATTGTAGTTTATATTTTGCTGCATTAAGAGCTGACAGAAAGGGGAGGTTCATTCTCTTGTTTCACAATGTTTTTGATATTTGTCAAAGTGCTGAACTTCTGGCATCTCAGGAAGTAAAATGTCTTTATGCTTTCCTTTATACTGAAGGCTTATTTCATCTATAATTAAACTGTATTTTACTTGTGCAGTTTGGGGATCAAATAGTAATTATCTGTGTGTAACAATAATTTTTCTCCTGTCTGTATAGCAGAATGCTTTCTTAGAAAAAGAGTAATGATTTGGGAAATGAGAGTCCCTGACTTGCTTTCTATTGTTCTCATTTTGTAATGTGTCCTGCTGGCTGATGTGTAATGAGTATGGCCTGGAGCTGTTAAAAATATTTAGGCAATCACCAGCATATCTGTATTTAAGGTAAAACAAAAGCTTTAAGTAAAAAATATTTGCAGAATTTTTAAAAGATAATGTTCCTTCATCATTTAATACTTTGAGTATTAACAGCTAAATATTGAAGTCCCGTTTTAGTTAATAAGGTTATCTAAACATTGCATCAGCAGGGCTGATGAATACAAAGAACAAAAAGCTATTTGTTCTGTCCTTAAGATCTTTGCCTGTGTTCTAGGTTCCTTGTAGTATTTGTAGGAAAAGCCAGATTGTTGGTGGCTGGGGCATCTTGCTAGTTAATTTGTCTTCCTGTCAGTGGTTAACTAACTGTTCTGGGGTTTGATTTTACTCTTAACTGTTTATGTTGGGGTTTCTAACACCATGTTTTTCTTTGTTCCCTTTATGGCAGCCTTCAGTAAGAAAGGGTGTGCTGCCAAGGATGCTAGAAGAAATCTTGAAGACCAGGATAATGGTGAAACAGTCAATGAAGGCTTATAAGCATGACAAGGCTGTGACTCGAATGCTTGAAGCTCGTCAGTTGGGTCTTAAATATATAGCTAATTTCACTTTTGGCTATACTGCTGCTAATTTTTCTGGAAGAATGCCATGCACTGAGGTAAGGGTTGCAGGTAAAATGTATAAAAGTGTTGGAAGGACACTAGTCAGATAACATAATATTATTATTATTATTTGAAACAAATTAAATACCTTCAGAAAAGCTGTTTTTATTTGTAGTACTGAAAATCAGAAACTTAGGATTTATTTGTGATCTTCCAGAAAAATATGAAGGTCGTTTTCTTCCTGTAAAGAAGCGTTTGGTATTGGCATTGCTGTAGAACTGTTTCCAAAGTTAAATTGGATTACAGTTCTCATAGTGGAAATAAAACAAAACTTTGTAGCTTTTTCTTTGTTTTCATAGGAATCAGCAGAATCCAAAAACTGGAGGAAATTATCCTGAGCAGTCTTGTCTTGCTCCATAGATTTTTAATATATATCATAAAGTTCTAAAGAAGTTTAAAACAAATTGTTCTTTATTTTAATACTTGATAATTTTTGATCATTTTTTCTTTTAGTTTTTGTTATTTTGGGTAAATTAAGCAACCTTTTTATTTAGTATATGCATTTAAACCATGAAATAAAATATGTCATCTCAATACAGTGATTTTCATAACAAGATCAAGCATGGATAGACTGTGGTTACCAAGAGCTAGTATTGGGTTTAGCAGTAGAAATAAAGATTTTCAATCTAACTTTGCAGATTGGAGACAGCATTGTCCACAAAGCCAGAGAAACATTGGAGCGTGCCATTAAACTGGTGAATGATACCAAAAAATGGGGTGCTCACGTTGTATATGGTGATACAGACAGGTAATTCCTAATTTGCTTCTTAAAATGTTTTAAAATCGTAATAGTTCTTCATAGATAGATTTTGCTTTTGTCTGAGCAAGGTGAATTTATGGTGCTGAAAAGGGTGTGTGGATCTTCTTTGGGCGTTGCTTACTGCCTTGCAGAATATGCAAAATGAACAATGCCGAGTTTGCTTGGTTTCTTTAAGGACTTTAAAGGTTTCCTTTCCTTTGAAAATTATGTGGAACAGAAAGAGGAGGGGGGAATATTTTTTTCAGTTGTGAATTAGTATAAATCTAATTTACCAAATTATTACTATTTTTGTGCCTGTTTCTGCTGCCATTTTTATTTTTGAAAATAGAGTATATATAACACAGTAGGCATTGCACCTCGAGGAGGGCACTGTTTTAAGCTTCAGAAGTGGATACAATTCAAAAGCAGCCACCAGAGTACACAAAGATATTATTAGGCTGCCTGACATACATTTTCTCAGTCAGTCTTTCATCTAAATAATAGTCATGCTCTAGGCATATCCGTCTCTGTTCCACACTTGGATAATTTTTCAGCCATTGGGAAACAAAGCTTGTCTGGCTGTCCTTTCTTAATAACTTATTAAACCAGTGACTGATTTCAGCCAGATCTGATAAAAGACTTGACATTTCAAAGACACTGAATTCATGGTGGTTTCATTTAAAAAAAAAATTGTTGGAGAAAGGAAGTAAAATCCTGCTGCTGCCCATAGTGGGAAAAAAATGGTATACCAGAGCTCTTTACAATTCTTTCCTAGGAACTCCAGTTTTGCAGTGCATGGGAGCAGTCCAGTCCCTGCCTCATCAGATAGTCACAGCATTCATTAGCCCTTTGGCATGCCTCATCTCATGCTGAATGCTGAAGTTGCTCAGATTTTTGACTTCTCTAGCTGAAGAAGGGGAATACAATCCATAATAACATCCCTGCCTTGCTACCAGGAAACTATAGCGTACGGTTTTCAGGAACTATGTTGAATAGATTTGCATTCACTTGCTATGTCTGATTTCTTGTAGCATGTTTGTACTCTTGAAAGGAGCCACAAAGGAGCAGTCTTTTAAGATTGGTCAAGAAATTGCTGAAGCTGTAACAGCAACAAATCCCAAGCCTGTTAAACTGAAGTTTGAAAAGGTAAAAGGAAAATACTTTGCTTGAAATTTGTTGGGTGTTATGAAACCAACAACAAAAAAACAAAAATCAAACCAAAAAAAAAAGCCAAAAAAAAAGTTGAAGATGAAAGATTTTTCTGAACCCTAATGTACATAAGGATAAACAAGTCATGTGCTGTTTCTGTAGATACACTGCAAGCTCCTTAATGCCTCAGGGACCTTTTCAGAGGAGCACAACAGTGTGAACAATAAAGAGAAATATTCCTAATTTCACGTCAGTGGCTTGTGCTGGCAGCATCAGGCAGTTTGAATTCCTTCTCATCAGTTTTGGGAAATATCTCTCTCAGTTTGGTATTGTATACTTACAATTGAATCAATGTATGCAACTTAGCAGAGGAAATTTTCACTGTCCCCAATTCCAGTGCATTAATTACAAGCCTGATATTTATTTTTCAGCCAGCCTTAGCACACTCACTTAAGCATATGTCCACATGATACATACACCTGTAAAATGAAAAGTCATTAAAATCCATTCATTAGGCTTCTGGAGGAAATATTAACCACAACAAATCTTTTATAGAAGAGTAAGGCAATATGTTACTGATTTTGCTGGAAGTTTGTCACTGTAAAGTCATTAGCAAGGTGTTCAGGTCAGTTAGCATTAGTCCAGGTGGTCTGGATATTTTCAAAGTACATACCTGACTCAACAAGATCAATTAAAATTGACGTTGCCTGAGGCAACCTAAACTCACTGCTCTCTCTTCCATGAGAGTCAGGAAGATGTGGTGTTATCCTAGTAACACTATGAAGAAAAAATTATTCTCCATTCTTTCATTTCAGAGTATTCAAGGAATACTTACCACAATCAAGAATAAAATAAGAGGTTGGAGAAAACAAGCAAAAGAGACCATGACCCTAAAAATGCATTCCTGATAAAACTGTTCTCCAAGCACAGGCATTTAAAAAGCTTATTTGCTACAAATGGAGATACTAACAGATTTTTGGCATCTCCCTGAGTTTGAAAACAGAAAGTTCTAAGCCACTACTTCTGCTGGGAACATTTTCTTCTCTGATGTTTAAAATGAAGTTGTCTTTATGAGAAAGATAATAGAGTTACATTAGAAATGGTGGCAGGTGCGATCCAGAAAAGTAAAGGTACTTGCAACAATTTGTACTGTGTGTCACTTTGCATCTGAGCTTCAGCTAAATGAAATACAAAGTGATTTATTAATGGAACACCACAGAATCCCAACTTCCTCAGCCATCCTTTAAGAGTCCTTTGATCTATTTTATCAGTTGTAATGATTTAACAAAAAACAAACAAAAAAAACCCCAAAACCAACAAAGCACAGTATTCCTTAGGAAACCCTGTATGTCCTGAACACATTCCAGACTGGGCTGTCTTCTTTCTGAACATTCCAGGTCTACTTGCCATGTGTCCTGCAGACTAAAAAGAGGTATGTGGGTTACATGTATGAAACACTGGACCAGAAGGACCCAGTATTTGATGCAAAAGGCATAGAGACAGTCCGAAGGGACTCCTGTCCTGCTGTTTCCAAGGTAAAGTATTCATAGATGTCTTCCTGAATGAAATTACAATCTTCTGTTATTTCATTTTTTATTTATTTTTTTATTTTATTATCCTTTCTCAAAGTTTCTAGTCCTTTGAGTTGTCTTAATCTTCATCTGTTTTTCTTGTGTGAGCTATTTCAAAAGATAAATTGAAGATCTTTTACAGCATTACAAGGATTTGTATTTTACAGCTTATATTTCATCCCATAAAAAGCTCTTGGCCCATGTAAGTCCTCTCAAAGACCATTCTTGATCCAGTTCACTTCAGCTGGAAATATTACTGCCAGACGAGTGAGACACACTGATGTGTCTTCCAAATAGCTCACTTACATAATTCTAGTTCAGCTAAGAATTCCGTTAAAACACCTTTTTTTGCCTGTTTATTTTAAGCTGTGCATTGAGAGGTTAAAAAGAAATTAGGAAATCTTGTTCTTAGCCAAATTAAAAGAACTTTATGCCAGTAAAAAAGGTAATGACATAGAAGGGTTTACTAAAGTCATGGCAAAATATTTTAGATGGCAGGGAAAAACATCTTCTCTCATACTTTGGAAGCTTCTATAATTGTTGAAAAAATCTTAGTGCTGGAGTATGGATGATGTCATGAAAGATGTGGTAAACTGAGGAAAATGTTGTCCAGTAATGTGTTTATGGATGTCTTTGAGTGGAAGACATTGCAACCTATCAATATCCTAGTTCACCACTGGTACTTTTTCTAAGGACTGTATTTGTATTTCCATATCATTTACTGAATTAATTGCAATTGATTCTTTGTTATTCAAACATACATGTTTTTCTCACCTTTCTCTTTTGGTTGTAAAGATACTTGAGTGTTCTATCAAGCTGCTATTTGAAACACGGGACATAAGTCAGATCAAGCAGTATGTTCAGAATCAATGCATGAAGTTACTGGAAGGAAAAGCCAGCATGCAGGACTTCATCTTTGCAAAAGAGTACAGAGGGAGTTCAGCATACAAACCTGGAGCCTGTGTACCTGCTCTGGAAATCACCAGGTAATGAGATCAAGAAGTGCTAATCACAGATATTTCTTATCTTGACCTTTGTGATGACAGGTTAGGGGTAGGAGCTCATAGGTTTTTTTGTCTTGATCTTTGTATTGATACATTAGATAGCAGATTGTGGATATTTTTTCTCTTGACCTTTGTACTGTCAAGTTACAGGTAGCAGTCAGATGTTTTCTTCAAATACTGTTGAAGCAGTTGTCCTTAAATTTCTTCTGTGTGTGAAAAGAGACGGTCCTGGAAAGAGCCACATGTTCAAGAGGAAAGTCTTGCCAGGACACTGCAGTAGTGTGTTCACTTCTGTTGCTTACAGTTTGGGTTTTGTACAAGGGCTGGACTCTCCAAGATTATTCATCACTCCCGGTTATTAGATATGTTACAGATTGTGACAGTGATATCTCTTAGTGCTGTGAAATACATTATCAGGCATAGTTTTTTTGTTTTTAATAAAGTACCTTACTTAAAGTTAATATTTCATCCTGTTGATATCCTTGATCAGTAGAAAAGTAGATAATGTAAGCTGGAACATATTGTCACCTTGCTTAATACAAAAGGTCTTCCAGTCAAGCTATGCTCCTGTAATAAAACAACGTCGAAGTCCAAAACTGATATCTATTTCAAATTGAATTGTCCTTTGCTTTCTGAGTAAAGGATAATTCAGTTTGAAGCAGGTATTCTACTGAGCAAGCAATCTCAGAAAGCAAAGGACCAGAATTTGACCAGAAAGCAAATTGTACTTGAGCTCTTTTTAGTACCCTGGCTGTTCCTTATTAAAATATTTCCTTAAGGAAGTGCTAGCTAGAAAACTGCATGCAAATCCAAGTGACCTGAAAGAGATTGTTTCTTCAGGGTTTGTGCCCCGGGTTCTAAAAATTAGGTTCAATCACAAGACAAATGAAAAATGAAACATTTTGGTCCTGTGCTTCATAATAGGCACTGACTCCAGTCATTTGGAGAGCAACTAATTAATAAGATGGGGAAGCTTACAGGCAAATGAAACAACTATGAGTTTGCCGCTGGATGCGTTCTCAAGGCTGTGTTTTGACAGGAGAATGCTTGCCTATGACCGGCGCTCCGAGCCGCGCGTCGGGGAGCGCGTGCCCTACGTCATCGTGTGCGGCATGCCCGGCCTGCCCCTGATCCAGCTCGTGCGGCGGCCCCTCGAGGTGCTGCAGGACCCCAGCCTGAGGCTCAACGCCACCTACTACATCAGCAAGCAGATCCTGCCCCCCCTGGCCAGGGTGTTCTCGCTCATTGGCATAGACGTCTTCAGCTGGTACCACGAGCTGCCGCGGGTGAGTGTTTTCAAACAGGAGTCGGCAAGTGCAGTGCGTCTGGGTGCAGTGTTTGGCCTTGTTGTGACTTTCAGTGCAGTGAGGTTGATAGGAGGCAACAGCAAAGGTTGTTTTGTGAAGCAGCGTTTGATGCTCAAATATGCAGTTCTGATTCTTTGATCTTCTGTGTGGGGTTTTTTTCACATAGTAAATCAGTTTTTTCAACCCTTCTGTGCAGGGCTGATCACAGTCATCCTCTGTTTCCTGATGCCTTCTATAGTTCAAGAGAATATTTTGCCATAACTCTGTATTTTTAGCAGTATGTGTATGTGCATCTGTTTGGCCACTTTTTAAATCTCTCTATATTACATGTTGGAACTCCTGTTTTTCCAAAATGTTCTGAAGATCTCTTGTCTGTATAGAAAGGGTGGCATGCCCCAATGGCAGGAACACTTTAGAAATTTTATCACCAGAAATTTAAAGCCAATAACACCCAAACATGACTTCCCTAAAAGTTAAAGAAGTCATTGAGATGCAGGAAAAGAAGCATTAGATAGCTGGATTTTAGTTTGTGATTCCCCTGACAAAAAGGGATGGTGAAATACAGTGTATCTGTGTCATTTGGGTACTCTGCTCAGAACAGACTTCAGCAGCATAGTAATACATCATGTTTCCACTGCAATATAGCAGTATAGCTGTATTTCCCAATACAGCCTTGATTGACTTCAGTTCTTCTTCTTTTCTTTACCTTTCCAATGGCACCATGGCAGTCACCTTAAGTATCTCCAACAAGCTGTTCTAAAAAGGTAAAAAGAGCCCTGGCTTTCTGCAAGGCCAAGGAGCAGCAAGGAAGTTACAGGGAGCAGAGCAGCAGGAGAGTGAAGGATAGCACAAAGCAAAAGTCATGCAGCAGCAGGAGTAAGTGCAGAGAACGAACTTCCCAGGGTGATGGGCCAGTGGTGGAACCTTGTCCAAGGAAATCAGAGCATGAGCTAGTGCCATGGACCAAAGCACCATGGCAGAGCTGTGCTCAGGGCTGCCTGGCACAGACACTCGAGGGCTGGCAGCATCCAGAAGGCAGCCACTGGAGCCAGGGCACATTCAGATGCGAATCAGATCAGCACCTATAAAAGGAACAGCTACAGGAGCAGAGTTTGAGGTGAGATCAGGAGTTAAGGAGTGTGACCAAGGATATTTATGGTTACAGATTCTCTGTGAAATAGGTTTTGGGGAGGGCTCTGTTGAGTGTATCACTTCAGGGCCAGTGCTGCACTCTTCAGAGTGCTGTGATCCATGTTCATAATTTGCGTATGAACCCAGGCCCTGCAGGCCGTCTTGCACTTTCTTACTCCTTTGGAAAAAAAAAAAAACAACTATGTAATCTAGGAATAAGGCAGGCTGCTCTCTTGGAAGTTCATTACCTCTTAATTATTTTTCTTGACAGATTCAGAAGGCTGCCTCAGCTGCCCACACTGAGCTAGAAGGACGCAAAGGCACCATCTCCCAGTATTTCACGACCTTACACTGTCCTGTGTGTGATGAACTGACCCAGTATGGGATCTGTAATAAATGCAGAAGCCAGCCACAGCATGTGGCAGTGATTCTCAACCAAGAAATCCGAGAGCTGGAGCGTAAACAAGAGCAGCTGGTGCAGGTACGATTAAAACATTGTCAGATGTCTGTCAGCAGAAGACAGGGGCTGAAATTTCAAAGCAGTGTGTTACTGAATACTCCCAACAAAAGTGGGAAGTATGGTCCAGGTGTTAAATGTGCTGCAGCTTGTTTGCTTTACCCATTGCTGTTGAAGGCAGCACAGCAGCTGTTACTCTCCTAGGCTTTGTGGAAAGCTAAGACAAAGGAGGGGATCAGAAGATGCTTTTCTCATTTTCTTCTGATTTTTAAGAGTACCTTATATGGTTTGTAGATCCCTTTTTATAATGACAGAGAGCTGTGAGAATGTAAAAGATTCACTCTTTTTTGCATTAAAATAACAGATGATGTTCTAGAAACAAAAATGTTTGGGTCAGAAAACTTACTTATTTATATGTAAAACATGGATGTGGTTTAGCTTGGGGATTTTCTTGTTACCTTTCCTCTCGATAGGAATTTTCCAAGCTGCTTTTTCCCCTTGAGCTAGAAGTCAATTAAGAGGGTAGCTGACTGTGCTCATGAAATTATTACAGCAAAGCACAATGCCTCCCCTTGTGGAAACATATGCATACCCTCACCTAATTTTCATACTGTCATATTTTATAATTCATAAATATTTTAATTAAAATTTATTTTTAGCACTAGCACGTGAACCATTTTAAAGATTTGTCTGAATGTCAGGGATATAAGTGTTCCTAAATCTAAGCATTGATTTGATAGGTTCTCATGGGATTGCTAAAAATGCACTGTAATTCACTTCATAAATATTTCATTACTAAGGTGTGGACTTCTTGCTGTATTTTGTAATATTTGCCCTTATCTGTATTGTGAATGGCAGAAATGAGGACTTGCATGTTCTGCTGTTTTCCTGTGGTACTTCAAACCCTTTGCATTACTCTTGTTCTGAAATAAAGCAGAACTTGGCAGGCTGGTCCAGCCCCAGAGAAGGGTCAGTGAGTTTGATTAGAACATTCTCTTGTCCCTGAAACACGCAACAGCTCAGCAGAGCCTGGGATCCTGTCCCAGTCAGTGTTTGATGTCTCTGTAGAAGCATCTGTCTTATTTTTAATATGAAGGCTTACATATCCTTCACAGCTTAAATTTTTAGCCCTTTGAGATTATAAACATGCTGGAGCCAGCAGAAAACTGATATAAGACTGAGCTGTACATTATTTTAAACTGCACTCAAAAATTACATGCTCTAGGTTAAAACCATAGACTTCTCCCCTCAACAAAAACTGAACTCAGGACTTGTCTCAAGTACCACTTAGTGTGGTCCCTTGCATTTAAAGCAGCCACAGCCTCTTTCAGAAGAACTAGGCTGGGTGTAGTTGTGAGGTTACAAACCTGGAACCAGCTGTTTAAGTCCTGTTCCTTCTGGTCACAGGATTGGTATCCTCTGAGGTGCCACCTGTGGGATTTGGCCAGGAGGGGCTGCCCCTCCTCAGCTATTGTCAGTCCCTATTGCAGGGATTTGGTGCTGATGCAGACCTGGCATCACCATGGAAGGTGGAAAGAAGGAAAAGAACTAGTTTTAAAAGCAAAGGGATACAATTTGGGTTTGTTGATCAGGCCATGTGATTGGATAAACTGTGTAACATTGTAATGTTACAAAACGGTGTGGTTGGAACCAAATTTCTAAGGTTTTGGAAAAACTGTTGAAGGTGGCAAATGCTGCAAAGGTTAAAAATAAAATAGCAAAGCAGGGGCCTTTAGTTTCCTAAAGGTGTCTACCTTTGGAAAAACTGTGCCTGCTGCTATTTTTACTCCATTGGGTATCTCACATTAAAAGTACTTTCAAGAAGCATTAACAAGTAATTCCTTGAACAAGAAGAGCAGTGTAACTTCTGTGGCCTCTGTATTCCGTGTTGAGATTGATTGACTCTGACTAGGTAAAACTAATTAAAGCTTATCTTGAAATGAGTAATTTATTTAAAGTCCCTTTTCTCTGCAGAGAATAATTGCAGGACAAGAGTTCTTTCACAGAGAGTAAGTTTATCACAAATAGAACACACTGCCCCTGCTTAAACCCAGTCAACTTATTTACCTTACTTTTAAAAGTGCCACCACATGCAAGTAGAACTTAATTAGCAGGATTGCAACCCAAGCTGTGAAGTCCTGCTGTTGCTCTCTGCCCAGTTCAGTGGGTGATGCTGCCAGCCCCAGCAGCGGCCAGATGAGCTGTCTGGCAGCAGCCCAAGAGGCTGAAGCAGAGCAGGGAGCTGCTGTGGGTCCCTCCATGCTGGGGAGAAGCTCTGTGCAGAAGGGCTGTGCCTGTTCTGCTGATACAGGCTTGAGGATTTGGCAGTCCCTAGTGGTTTGTGCCTGGCTTGTGCTGTTTAAAATAATCGTTTTGCTTTTTCTCGTGTAACGCAGATATGCAAGAACTGCACAGGCTGCTTCGATCGGCAGATCCAGTGTGTCTCCCTCAACTGCCCAGTGCTTTTCAAGCTCTCCAGAGTGAGCAGAGAACTGTCAAAGGCACCCTATCTCCGCCAGCTGCTTGACCAGTTTTAAATTATCTGTGTTACAGGATCCCAGGTGCTATTTTTTTTTTCTTCAGTGTTTACCACACTAAGACTATTGTGCATGGTGCTTTTTCAATTCTCACCTAGTCCAGGATTTCCATTTTAACTGTTGGGTTTATTATCTGAAGAACAATGAACACTTACCATAACTAAATTGAAGAAAAAAAAAAAAACAAACCCAACCCATTTGTTGATCTATGAATAGTTCACTTTTTAAGATGTAAAAATTTCTTCTTCCTTTCATGTTTCTAACATACTGTTTTATAATGCTGATGTTGAAATAGCTCTGTGTAACATCTTGTAAATCCATTTCAAAGTAGAAGTCAAGTTTACTTCCTGGAGGAAGGAGCACTGAAAACCTCTTGAAATGATAAAACCATTCGTGTGTGTTCTTGAACTGTCAGTATCAAGACGTGTTACTTATATATTCTCCATTCACTTTATAATTTTGTCTGCGAAATATTTTGTAAATACACTTTTTTACTTTTCAAACAACTGAGTAAAATAATGTGCAATGACTTTTATACAGATAATTTTAAAGTTGGTTGGTATATCTCCTCCTAAGTTTTGCTTGATTCCAAGTAGATTGTTATTTTGATCAGACTGTGCAAGCAGTAGTACCATGTGTAGCATTTTGAAACATTATTTTCTAAAAATTGCTGTCTTGCTTTAGCTATTAATGGGGCATTGTGAGGAACTGTGCAAAGACATTTTTGTTACAAACCTGTGGGACTGTTGCAATACTTTAAATATAAAATTTTATTCCATTTTTGCTTGTTTTGTATAGACATTTCTATTGCTTCTAAATATGCTTAAAATATTTTCTTTCCTTACGTACTGTACAGTTAAATCTTATTTGCCACCATCTTGACAAAATGTGTATTTAGAATATTTGTATAACTGTATAAAATGGAAAAGGAATTATGTGGTCAGTGCATTGTTTTCTAAACTGGAAATCATTTTGTTTTAGAAGTTAATAATGGAAACCATATTAAAGTTGAATAAAATGATATGGTAAAAAATGATACGGGGTTTTTAATATTTGCCCTCAATTTGTTTCCTTCTCTGACATACACAATAATATTAAAAACAAGACTGCTCAAATCAAAGTTAAGAATCCAGCTTAAACTTTGGGATCTAAAACATCAGTAGAAGTTCTTGGAGGCCTTCCCCAAACCAGAAGAGAAACATTTCCAGTTTTCCATTAGTCAGAAAAGGACCAAGTTTTAAATTTAAAAGTCCAGAGAAGGTTTGAAAAATAGAATAAAACTTTATTTACATCAAGGAACCTGAGTGCCTTCTCCAGATACGAATTTATTACAGTCAAGACACCAGTCAGTGTATTAAATGTCACATTACACAGTACAATGTAAAACCCACACCAAGCAGAATAAAAACCATTACATATATAATAGAAAATCCACAGATTACGATGCACTTGTATGCAAAGTAACTCTAAAAAAACCAAAACATCAAGGCATAAAACCTTGCCTGGTCTTGCATTCAAGCATTGGTCACGTACAGAATAAAAGTGCAAATGCCAGAAGTAAGTGCTTGTAGTACAGTCCAGCACTCGGCAGTGCCTCAGGATAAATAAAGTATGACACTTAGCTGCAAGAGGTTACCTTTCACACTGGAGCAGAGCACTCATCTTCAAACTATTCCTGGGATGTGGACAAAAATAGGATTCTTATCAAATTCAGCTATCTAATTAATGGATTAAAGCTCTTGTCCTCAACAGAGGGATGGCTTTTCTAGCATAAGCAGGGCAATAGTAATGTAATACAGTTACTCCAAGTAATTTCAACCCCCAACCCTCCATTCTGGAGGACCTGTAACTTAACATAGATCTGTATTGTAAATAGATCCTCACTTCAGCTGTAGATACCAGGAAGCAATTTACTGTGAAAGGAAATGTAAACATGAGAAAACGAATATTCATTGTCTGAAAACAAGCCTTGAGGAGCACCAAAATCCAAGAGCAGGGAGCTAAGCCTTGGCCATTGAGGGTGCCTAGAATTGGTATGAGCTGGACTCATCCTTGGAAATGTCCTAGATCTTGTTTTAAACTTAAATTGCTTCAAGCACTTCATTTTCAGTCAAGGGCAGCCCCTGCTATTAAACAGGGAATAAGGAGAACACTTTCTGTCTGTCTGTCTATCCCAGTTCAAGACCAGAACTAAGACACTGAAGGCTCCAAGTCCTCATTAAGATGACTAAATTTAGGCAGGTCTCCACACACCAGTGGAAAGTGATTCTGCATAGATAATTCTTCAGATTGTCTTACAGCCGCTGCTTTTTGGATCCTTTATTTGTGGGAAAAGGCTGCTCTTACCTTGGCATTCCAGCCTGTTGCTCCATTCCTACTACACAGGTTTCCTGCTTTTTAAGGAGGAAATGGGGATGAATTGAAGTTACACAGGAGTTAATAGAGGCAGGGAAAAAAAAAATCTTTGTTTTGTGCAATATTTTTACATTTGCTGGGACAATGCTGGTTAGAAGCACAAACAAGTGTATATATGCAGTAGATAAGCTTCTAAGAGATTACAGCATATTTCCCAATGCAGCTTTGATTTCATTTTCTGGGGTTTTTTAGTACTTGATTATGCAAACAATTTAAAGTAAACGATCCGTGTAAACTATCCCTGAAAACAGTCTTACACGTAGGACATGCCAATCTGGAATTTCATCAAAACTTAGCATATAAATTGGGGGAATTTCAAATCTTCCTGGTTTCCCAGTATCTTTCTTAAAATAATTTTCTTCTGGCACCGTGATGTTGGATATGGGGAAGCTTTTTTATATCGACATCACTACAGATGAATCCAGGGGGATGGCAGGTCCAGCAGGGAACTGCCACAGAACAGTTTCTGTATCTTTCATTGTGTGTCCTGCACCTTCCCCCTGCCCCTCCACCAGTGAGATTTGTCCTCACCATCAGCTGACACCCCCTACTTCCCACACACACGGAGCAGCACACAGAGGAAAAATGGGAAGAGGAAACACGGTGCAATGCAGGCTCCAGCTGCCCTCATTCCACCCCCTCTCTCTGCCTACTACACTGCTTGCTTCCACGGCAAACCAGCGAAGCACGCAGGGCCACACGGACTCACTCCTGTCACCTGTGCCCAGGCCAGGACTGGGGCTGGCATTTACCATTCCTGTAAGCAAACACAGCCCTTGTGCCACAAGTGAAACAAGGCTTCATTCCAAGTGCAGGTTCAGGCATCGCACTGGAAAAAGATGCCGCAGAAGGAATCCATCAAAAACACAGTGGCATTTAAGTGCCAGCAGCAGAAAGAGAGGGAGGCTCTGCAACATGGCAAGCTATTAACAAAAAAATACTACAAGTTGTATTGTACTTACTACTTACTAACTTGCAGAAGAAAAGAAAAAGCCATTCAAGCCTAGGTTGCATACCTGAAGGACAAGAGAGGGAAGAAAAGCAGAGCTGGAAATCCAGGGAACATCAAACATTCTGTGTTATGTTACACCTAGAGCCCTTTTCTTATTAAATGAAACCTCTTAGCAAGAAAAATACTAATAAAAGTGAGAAGTTAAAAACTCCAAACGAGTACATTCTTATCACACAGACTTAAAAAATCCCTAACTGATTTGGAGTTCCAAGCTGACAAATGGCAAGATTACTGTTCAGAGACAGATTTTGCCATTTACTGCTACTTTTTTCCTTTTACTGGGAGGGCTCCCTGGCATGGCTGCACCTGCCCAGGGTTTCCTGCTTAGCACCAATGAAACTTCACACACAAACCACTGCTTCTCCACTAGGGAGAGTCCATCTTCATGTCATCCCCCAAAGAAAAAACCCAAATGTCACCAAGCCAACTGGCCAGGGGCAAGCAGTCATACTGGAAAGGATTGTCTCATTGATAATTCCCTCTCCTCAGATCTTCATTGTAACACATTACCCTGTTAAGTCTTGGGACAGGAAACCAGAGAAATTGTAATAACCTTAAACAACTGCCTTAAAAATACCATATATTAAGCAATCTCTTTTACCTGAAAGGAGCCAGCAAAAAAGGTGCAGTGGGACTTTTTACAAGAGCATGTAGTGATAGAACAAGTGGGAATGGCTTCAAACTGAAAGAGAATAGGTTTAGATTAGATATCAGGGAAAAAAGTCTTTCCTGTGAGGGTGGTGAGGCACCGAAACAGGTTACCCCTGACAAGTTGTGGATGCTCCAGCCCTGGAAGTTTTCAAGGCCAGTCTGGATAGAGTTCTGAGCAACCTGGTCCAGTGGAAGGTGTCCCTGCCATGGCAGCAGGTTGAAACCGGATGCTCTTTAAAGGTCCATTCCAACTCAAACCATTCAAAGATTACATAATTTTTTTGTCTTTTGCATACATTTGTTGATTTCAGCAGTAGTGCCATAATTAAAATCAGAAATACTTTTGATTATTTAGATTTGTTGCCATTGTTTAGTAGGTTGGAGTTATGCATTTGAGCAGATAAACAATGGCCCGTTTTGTGCCCTTTCTCATAAACTGCTTTTAAGTGACCCAAGGCATGGTTTCACGCCTAAGAAATAATTCCCAATTTTTTCTTGTCTTTGTCTCAGAATCTAAAATTCCTATAGTTTGCCAAAATGTTCTTCAATATACAGCTGCTGGGCAACACCAGAAATTTTAACTGATTTGATCACAGACACTTGTCAAACACAGTAGAAACATTCCTCCTTCCCAAGGTAAGAAAGTTCCACTACTGGTAACAGAGTGTCTCCTCTCTCATGAAACCATTTTGTGACAAAGCATCTCAGACCTGCACCTTTCACCCATCTCAAAAAACTGAGTAGTCTGAGTAGTCCCCTTCTTTCCCAGTTATTACAGTATCTCCTCCTTGGATGCATGCCTCATATTTTAACAGTTTTGGCATAGCCAAACATTTGTCATGTTGCCCCTTTCACATCACTGAGGACCTTCCCACTCCAAGACATATCGCTGCAGGCTGAAAATGAAAGAGAAAGGACTGGGAAAATGAGCATGCTGAGCTCTGCACCACTGTGAAAGGATTCCTGAACCACTTGACAACAGCTACAATTCAATTGCATTTCCATTTAAAAAAAAAAAACTCAGCTTTGACTCTATTCACTCTTCTCCCAGTCAACAATCCCATTTTGTCTACCAGGGGAGCCATCAGCAACCACTGAAGGATCACCCAATGCATTGTCCAGATGGGGCAGGAGAGAGACTTCAGCTGGAGAGCCCCCTGGTACCCTACGGGAGGTGTCTGTCACAGAGTTTGTCAGCTTGTCATTCATTTCTACTACCTCAAAGTCTGTATCGTTCCACTCTCTCACGTGCTCCTCCTCCTCCTCATCCTCAGTAAGCCTCGAGTTCGACAACAAAGTTTTCCGGGTCTCCCTGTCACTCACTCCTTGCGAGTCACGCTGCTGGGGCCAGGTGGCCAGTTTGTACATGGCGGGGAAGAGCAGGACCGTCACTACAGAAGTGACAAAGGCGGTGTACATAACGACAGGAACATGGTGGTACCTGCCTTGGAGATAGCCCACCGCCACAGGAATGCACATCTCGCCCAGCGCCGCGCCCACCACGAACAGGGAAGCCGTTTTCCCTTCCACCACCGTGTACTGCTCGATCCAGGCAATGCCGCTGGGGAAGATGGTGGCCATGGATGCTCCGTACACGGCGGTTCCCGCCCACAGCGCCGCTCGGTAGTGAGCGAAGAAGGCCAGGGCTGTGGAGGAGGCAGCAGAGCACAGGAGACTCATCACGATCATGGTGGCAGGGGACAGGAAAGCAGCGCCGAATATCGCCACTCCTCTGCACACTGCAAACGTGCCCCAGAAGACAGAATTCAAAGCAGCTGCTTCACTCTCCTTCATCTCAGCAAAGACCACTGCGTAAGTATATACATAGGAGCCATAGGTGACCTCAGCTCCCACATAGAACAAGAAGAATACGAAGAGGAGACCAACTAGAGGCCAGTGGTATTTGGCAAGCTTGTCCTTCTGCACAGAAGCCTTTGATTTGTCTCTAGTTGAGCTGCTCTTTGAATACAACACAAGAAAGAAGATGGAAATTAAGAGAATATAGGTCCCTATGAAAATATAGGACCACAAAAAGCTTTCATTGTGATGCTCATTCGGTGCTGCTGTAGTCGATGCAGCTGATGCTGTCGGCACAGACTTGAGGACAGACTGGTTTGTCTTTTCAGCCCCTGCAAGTTCTGGAGATTCAGAACTCCCCAAGTCCATTTGAGCCACGATAGGAGCCAGAAATGCACCAACAGCAAAACTGAAGTGCAAAGCCTGCAAGTGTGGCCCAACCTCTGATCCCCAGGTATACAGTGCCAATACATTGCCACCTGCAGATCAGAGAGAAAAATATTCATTTTAGTCCAAGATCAGATATTGTTCAAAAGAAAAAAAAAAAAAACAAAAAAAAACAAAACAAACCACAACCTATATTGCTAATTCAGTGTACAATAATGCCAGGTTTAGCAAATACAATGTGTAAAACAGCAGTTAACTGAAACTCTGCCTTAAATCCACGTGATTACTTGAGCTTTAGGAGGATATTCAGAGCAGTCAAAGAGTCACACAGTGGCTTAATCCAGCAGCAATGGACAGACATAACTGTGCCAGGGGAGGTTCAGATGGGGTGTTAGGAAATTTTTTTCATGGGAAAGGATTGTTAAGCATTAGAACAGGCTGCCCAGGGAAGCAGTTAAGTCACCATCCCTGGAGTATTTAAAAGACATGTGGATGTGGCATTAGGGGCATGGTTTAGGGCTGGACTCAGCAGTACTGGGTTAAGGGTTGGACCCGATGACCTTAAGGGCATTTTCCTACTTAGGGACCCTATGATTCTATGGTTCTAATTACCCTCCTTGACAATTTGCAGCAATTTTCAGCCTTTTTTAAAAGGGAAATTTAACTGCTTCTCATTTCTCTTAAGTATCAAAAGCAACAATGCCCAATGCTAAGAATCAAAGGAACAAAAACAACATTTAAAACTCATTTAACAACATTCCAGGAAAAATAACAATTCACTTGCTACTGATGGGCTGGGCCCACCACCCCACTGTGTTCAAATGACTTTCCAGAAATAGAAGGGTTTAACATCAATACTGCTGTAAACACCAAACTACAACACCATTAGATCAACAATAATGGCAGGAAATAAGATCTCAGAGAGGTGTTTTGAAGTAGTCCCTCAGAAGAATGCAGGAAAACAAAACAGTAATTTAATTCCTGTGCTACAGCCCTTGTCACTCAGCACTCTTCCAAATCAATTCAGCTTTGCTTTACTGCCTTGCTGTGAGTTTCTTCTGCTACTCCTGCTCAGCATGGGAGGTCTCCCTGGCTCTGAGGTCTGATCCAAGCAGTACACCCACTGAAGGTATTTTTACTATTGGCTGACAAGATTTTCCCATACAAAGAATTTTTAAACCAAGTGCCATGTACAACAATCTTACCAGAGCCAGCAAATAACAGCTCTGCACTCAGTTTATTTAACATGACCTGTGCCATGCAAACCATCTCTTAACTACTGGATACTGTGCCCTGCAGAGCTACCTCAAACCCCACAGAATTAAGGCAGACACTTCACATGTGCAAGCCATCATTCCTCTTTGTTGCCAACCAGCCAAGCCAGGCCCTGGCTGGGATGCTTCCAGAGCTGTTGGGATATATGTATAACTGACCTTTCTGACCACACCTATACTTGCTCTGCAACTTCACCAGCACGTCTCAGGATCGTAGAATCATTTAGGTTGGGAAAGATCCCCGAGATCATCTTCCTCCAATAATAAGCCTCTGCTAAGAAACTGGGTTTGAACAGCTTTCTAGCAAAAGTGCTGGGTTTGGGATTGTTTTGCCCAGGCCATTTGGAGTATGCACATGCCACAGACTTAGAATCTGGGGGACAGAACAAATTTGTATTCCCAGCCACCTAAGCAAGGCTTTCCAAAGGTGGAAAACATCCCTTAATTCCGGCAGATGGGCACCATGGTGCTGTGAACTCCCAGCTGCAGATGGGCAACTCTGCCAACAGCCGCTGTAAGAACCTCAAACACCAAGGCTTTGCTCAGGACTAGCTTAGGCCCAGCTAATGCTAATGAACCATATCCTGACCAGCTTCCTGTAAACGAGCAATTTAAAGAAAACATTGCTTAAAGAGCACAGGGCACTTTTTTTATGCCTGTAATGGCCCACTGAAATGCAAATTTACATTCCCCAGGAAGCAAGAGATACCCTACTCCCCAGCCCCTAAAAGAAGGCCTGTCACACACATAAACACTGGAAGCCTCAGGACCAGACTAACCCAAGAACCACAACCAGGTAAAACTGTTTCACTATTTTAATTCAAGATGTATCACAAGAAAAACCAGCAACTGTTTTGGTATGCTTGAAGTTTGCAACTCTTTTGCTGAAAGAACTGTCAGAGCACAGGGTCCCCTACCTGTGTCCAGAATTCCCATGGAACCTCCAATAACTGACATCAAGATGGTCAATAGCAGGGATTCCTTACACCAGGGTATGGCATAAAGACCAGCCGCTGTTCCAAGCATGGAGAAGGCTGGAAAGGTTAAAAAAAAACAAAACAACACACTCACATACTACAGTTTCCATTTAAATAGCACAGAAGAACAAGAAATACAAATAAATTCATGATTCCTAAAGTTACAGATAATCCTAGTAAGTGATGCAATGTAAATACCTCAATCCGTGGTTAGCAGTAGCAGCTATAAAGTTTAACAGATCATTTTTAGTTGGAAAAAAAAGGAATTTCATCAGGGTATAAATTCTGCATGACAAACTTCTTCAGCTAAAGCAAAGACAGCAGTAGCTCCTGTTGGACACTAAGAAGTCTTCTGCAAATTTCAAATTTAAAGTCACTAAATGTGACTTTAGTGTGAAACCAGCAAAATATGGGTCTGAACAGTGGCAAGCCTGTCCTCTGAGAAGTGCACAACATTAAATTTGGCTCCATTTTTAAAAGAACCCATATAACTAAGCTCTTAAAAATCCTATAAAGTAATTGTACCTTGTCCACTAAGTGATCTTCATATAAAGATGCTAACTTTTATTTCTATTTTGTTCTCACATGAGGGATGTATTTCTGAAGTTTTAGACAGAACTACAAAATTTCTCATAAATAAATTTAGCAGCAATTCATTAACTGTATTCGTTTTGCCATTATTGGCTCCACTTACAACATGCCATTTCAAAAAATATTTTTAGCAGATAGAAATTGCTTTTATTACCATTTGGGAGGAAGTTCAGCAGTTCAATTCTATGTTTATAATTGCCTCCATAATAAAACAACCTGCAATTAATATCTTGATCAGACAGTATTAGGTTCTTAGAAAGCTTGCACTAGCTGTCTCTATTATTTTTCAAATCAATACATGATCATAGATGCAGCAGATACTTAAAAAGTCAGTGGGGGCTGATGTAATTAAGAAATGAGGTTGATTCCAAAAGAAACCAGCAACAATGTCCCTAGAGAACCTAGCAAGATACTTGGAATACATGCCTCAAAACATTTTTGAAGGTGGTGTGCATGCTGAGCTGCATGCAGCAAACACTAGAGGTTGGGAACACTAAAGTCTAAGTGCAGCTCCTCAGGTGCCACACTCAGACCTAAAAAGTAACTTCTCAGCAAGGGCTCAGTTGTCCACTTCAGCTCTATGCCTGATGATTAGCACTTAAAAATTTCCTTGACAAACACAGATGATGATTTCAATTTTTCCTCTGTATAGAGTTTTTCTCTGTAGCAGAGTTCCAACAGTTGAAAGATGGGAGGCAAAACTACATAAGCCAAAATCTTACAGGCAGCCCTCAGATGATAAAAATGAGAACAGGTTCAATAGTTCAAATTGTGGTCTTGCCATAAGCACTACCAAATTGGAAAGGATTAGGAGCTCCATCATTTCCCAAGCATCGTTAACAGACAGCTGTCCTCAGGGAAAGAAGGAAATACTAAACTATTTCAAGTTAACATATGTTTCTACAGGTGTGTGCTCTGATTCCATTACAGAAGGCAAACTCTGACTTGGTCAGGTGCACAAGGAGGAGGTTAAAGGAAACCCACTCCACACCTGCAAGCACTAGCAATGGAAAAAGGATCTTACCTGAACTGACCATGTGGTTACAGCACGGGTCTTAAGGGAGGCACAGTTCCCTGAACTCAGGAGGAGAGCCAGAGCCCCGGTACACATTTTAATCCCTAACTTAGAGCACAAAGGCACTTGAAATAAAGAAGACAGGGCTTCCAATGTTTTCAGTGTGGGAATGAGACACTAACACAACTCTGAAAGGAGCCCCTCCTTTCTGGATGTGCGTGCGGCTCCTGGATCCCTGACGGCTGAGCAGCCTCGCTCTGCCTGGACAAAGCCGGTCCTGTGCTCCTACAGGAGCAAGTTTCCACAAGTCCAGAAGACTGTTAAAGTCATCAGCTGTGGTTCCTACAGTTTAAACTTTCCACTATTACAAACAGTAATTAATGTTTCCCACTGTAAATAAGTTAAAATTTGGCTATGGCCCTCCAGTCAAAAGCCTCAGTACACGAAGCTGATCGTGACTGAGGAGTGTTAAGGGAAGGGGAAGCTCCTCCAGCGTGACTGCTGGAGGTTTCTGTGCACACCCGGCAGCCAAAACAGCTTCCTGTTCCACGTGTTGTACTGTGTCGCTGCAGAAGCCCGTTACATTCCAAGAGCACCTACACTGTGCACGTTACTTGATACAAACTAAAAAAGCCCAGTTGTTGTTTTCAGTGCGAGCCCGTGGTCAGTCCATGCAGCTTGTGTCCGGTCGGTGCCAGTTCCCGGTGGGCCCCGGCTCCGCGGCGCTGCTCGGCGGGAGCGGCACCAGCCCGCGGGCATCTGCGGGAACAGCGCCACATCCCACGGACCCTCCCGCTCCCGGGGCTCGGCAGCGCTCCGGAAAGGCGGCGCATCTCCCTCGGGGCCGCGCTCGCTGCGGAAAGCAGAAGCTGCCCCGGACAGTGTCCGAGAGGGCGATGCCGCCGTGCGGCGGGGCAGCACTCACCGAGCAGCAGAGCGGCGTTCATGCAGTCGAAGAGCACCCCGCCGACCACCGACCCGCCCAGGGAGCCCAGGGAGCGGCCCACGAAGATGTAGTAGATGTCGCTGACGTTCTTGCCGACATTGGCGGCCAGGGTGGGGAAGGTGGGACCCAGCACCGCGATGCTCATCCCCTGCAGGGAAGAGTGCGGGGTCACCTCGCTCGCCTTGCGGGAGGGTCCGCACCGCCCCCGCAGCCGCCCTCGCTCACTCATTCACTCACCAGCCCCAAGAAGGAGGCGCAGAGCGTCCCGGTGATGCACCAGCGCAGCGCGGCCCCGTCCGCGCAGCGCCCGCAGCGCCATCCGCCGCCGGCCGCCACCGCCACCGCCTCCGTCTCATTCTCAGTCTCCGTCTCCTCCGCCTCGATGAAGGGGACGCGCAGCTCCCGATCGGCCTCGGCCATGGCTCCCGCCGCCGGCTCCGAGGGCCGCTCCGGGCCCGAGGAGCGCGGCCCCGCCGGCCCCGCCCCACGCACGGCGCCGGGAGGAGCGGGAGGAGGAGCGGGAAGAGCGGCAGGAGCGGCGGGCTCGGAGCCGGGGGACGACGCCGCCGCTTCCTCCTCCGCCGGGGGCTCCTCCGGGGAGCAGCGCTCGGCGCTGGGGAGCGACATTCCCGGGGCAGCTGACACTCCACACCGCTGGAAGTCTGTGCCACAGTGCCCGAGGAAGTGCCCTTATAAACCAGCATTTATTTTTAATCTGTGTTATCACTCAAACTGCACTCGACCTTTCAGTCAACCGATCATAAACGGTCTTTGCCTTCCACAAGCAGTTATGCCACGGTGATAAAGCAGAGAGAGAGAGAACTGATGGGTCTGCTGAGTACAGGTATTAACCCACGGCTGGTATTAAAAGTTTTAACATTAAAACTACATAAATTCCTGCCATTCCTGTGGAGCAGTTCACAGACTGTGCTCCCTGTCTGGCACTGAGCTGCTTGCTCCCTCTAAGAAAGGCTCCGAGTTTCACCGTGCTTGGTAAGTTTAAGTGTCACAAACAACTGGAAAGACAATTCCAAACCGCAGTGCTTTGTTTTGCACGTTGTTCCTAACAAGTAATACTGGGTTATAGCAGGGCACGGACAGTGAGCAACCCATTCCCGTTTCTCCTGGCTCTGGCAAGCATGTTGCAAGCCCCTTCCTGTTCAGGATAGCCTGGGTGCATTGAGACATTTAAAAAAAAAAAAAAAAAAAAAAAAAAAAAGTGCCTGCTTGCTACAAGTAACACTGCCAGATAATATTTAAATGTAATCGATCCCTTTGGAGGAGTGCAGAGTCTGTACCATGAGGTATCTGCAGAAAACTGCTGAGCTTCTGTTCATACATCCAGCAGTACAGACAATTCCAGATAAAATAATAATTTCAACTATAAAACAGCAGTAGTCACACACAACTCAGACCACATTTCTAGATGTTAGTATTTTGCCTTGTTTGAAATGCCTCCCCCAGGCTTCTCCTCACTGCTGTTTTACACTTACAAAGAAGCTTTGTACATGGACAGCGTACAAATGGCAACAGCACCCAGGCACTCATAAAGGGCTTGAGCATCTTTTTCATTTTTTAATTTGAACTACAAGCAGCCTAGGGAATAACCCCAGGTAAAAAGGGAATATTTCACCCATATCATCAGACAAATTTATTAAAAGAAATAAAGATTTGGCTCTACTGCAAAGGAAAGGTGAATGAACTTCTGGGACTTACTGAAGCTGTCAATGAGGAAAGACTTCATGCTTCATGAAGAGTAAGGCAAGGGAAGGTAAGGATAGTCAAGGTAAGTCAAAGGGAAATTGGTAGCAGGCCAGTAAATTATTAAAGGTCCCACTGACTTCTACTGGCAGTTCATGAAGCAAAATCAGAACTATTTTAAAACACCACTCAAGCTTATTGTACCAGTTTCCCTCCCTCCCTCAATTCTCCTTCTGTGAATGCAACTGCTTCTGCAAGTTTGATATTAAGCCCCAGAATGGAAAATAGAGAAGATGAATTTTTCAGAAACAAACACCTCAGTAGCTTAGGTTTTTAAATCACTAGTCTTATAATGGGTTGTCAGTGCAATCAGAATGAAATGGGTTGCACCATATATCAATGTAGGAGCAAATGTAATGGGGACGTTTCAGTCAGACCACAGTGGCAAAAAAGACTTTTTTGTATAAAAGTCTTCACACTAGATTCAATAATTATCAGAATGCAACAAAATTACATTTCAAAATGACAAGTTTTACCCAAGAATAAGACTAAAAATGATGCATGCAGTAACAAATGGGGCACTTACGAACTACCACCTTTATTCTGAATAATTTGAGACTGATCACAGTTACTTTAGCACCACAAAAAACATTAAACATTCATTTCTTACCCTTCCAACAAAGCAGAACTTGAAAGACTGGCGTTAAGGCTAGCAAAACGTGTACCCTTTAATATCAAAAACAACATACAAAATATGATGTCTATAAAGATACTTAAACATGTCAGTGTTGTCGATATTAGCAAACATTTTAGTATAAAATCACTCTAATCTTAGCATATGCACTTCCAAAGCATGACAACTGTTGACACAAGATATATATAGACGAGAAGGCATACTGCACGTATGCCAAAGCTTACGTGACTACAAACTCACTGGCTGGCTGGAACTCCACTGCTGCTGTGCTTGTCAACAGGGAGGCACGCAAAGAAAGGCATCGCTTTTTCCCCAGCCATCTCTCACGTTTCAGAACTACACCTCCTCTAGTGATGCAGAATGTTTGTGCATGCCCTGCTCAAAATACTTTGTATTTATAGATACACACACGCACACTCTTAATAGCAAGGGGTGCGTTCTGACTTCTGTAACACTTCCAGCTCTCCAAAGGGGAATCTGGGCCCCAGACCAGGCATCTCCTCTGCTCCCTGCTCAGAGGGCTCGGCTGAGCCCTGTGCAAGCAGCGAGGCCAGGAACTGCCCCGTGCCAGCACAGGGAGAGCCCGGCCGCGTAAGCCAAGCGAATGGATGACCTGAAGGATTGTAGCACTGATTCCCAGCCTGACACAGAGCCTTTGGGGCTGTAAGGAAGCACCTCCCGTCCCTTTGGCATGCACTGCCCGAGGCAAGGAACTGAGCAGGGCACTTCTGCTTTAAAATGGCAGTGTCCCTTTCTTACACCAGGAGCCTTTGATCAAAGCACTCATCTGGCACCCACCCATTTCCAATGTGGTGGGCATCAGCTTGACAATCCAGTGTCTCTGCAGGGAGGGGGGAATTATGTGCCCACACATGAAGGGCCGAAGGAGAACAGTGTCAGTTGTCTACCTCATCTGATGCCAAGTACACCCTGAAGAAAGGCCACGGAACAGCTACAGCATCTTTGACTCAAAGGGGCAATTTTCAGGGCCAATAAATTGTCACTGGAAATAAAATTAGAAAAATAATTTAAATGCTAATGGTGAACAGATGAAGACCTGGATGCAAGAAACTCTAACTATGTTATAATTTGAAGTTTGGGTCTGAGATTTGTACAGGTCTTCAAAAGTGGCCAGGACATATCCAACAATACTTTATTAGTTACACACTGGATCCTGTTGCATAGCTGAGATGTAACTAAGAACCCAAAGGGTTTCCATTATTTCAGACTCTTTGCTGAACAGTTTTCTTTAGATTAAAAGGATCTCATACCTACTGAAAAAGTATGAAACCAATAAAACCTTGCTCAAAATTAGTATTGGTTTCAAGATCCGGTGTATTAAATGACACCATCACTGTCTGGAAATTTCACACTGCCATTTTAAATGAACCTGTTTCTACTCCTTTTCTTCTGAAGATTTACCCTGAGAACATTCAATGAAAAGATGATTACATTGTTTATAGGATACAAGAATAATGTCTACAGAAAGTACTCTATGAACCGTTCTCAAGAGAGGGATAGATCAGAGTGATTTAAGGGTCTTATTGAATTAAGCTACTATTTCAGTTTTAGAATCTACCCCCAACCAGATTAAAGCTTGCATGATTTGGGTCATCAAAATAAGATTTCAGCAGGTTTCCCATGAACAGGTTTTCACACCTAAAAATAAATTGTTACAAAATCTTGTTTGCATTTATTCAGTTAAAATAAAATTGAATATTCAGTCCTTTTCTCTACATCTACAATATTAAATATTTTTTAAAATAAATTTAATAAATAGTTGCTATTTGTATAGGGTTTTTCATGTTTTAGTTTGGTTGGGGATTTATTTGTTGGGTTTTCTTAAAATAGAGTCATCTAACCTCATTTTTAAAACCTCAGGGCATACAGAATCTAGTATCTCTCTCAATAAGTTTCTCAGTGGTTGGTCAGCATCAGCACAAACAATCTGAGCTTGTTTTTCATCTTACCTACCTTTAGGACATAAACACCTTATGCTTTTGTCCAGAAAAGAGCATGTGCTACTGGACATTTCCCCCACAGATACAAACTAACAGAAAAGACGCTAATAGAGTTCTTAAACAGTAATTTACTTTATCTTCTCTGAAAAGCCTTTCCAATTTTAGCATTGTTGCGAAACAGGCACTGCATCAGAAATGGGTTTGTTATTCCAACATCATCATGCCAGCAGAGCTTCCTTCCCCCCAAACTCTGCTTCCCTCTCATCCAACATCCATTCACTAGCTGGTTCTACCATAGGAATCACTCCTAAACAATTAGTCATTGCACCCTCCTCACGGAGGTCACAATTTCTGCAGGTTTTTTGGTTTGTTGGTTTGGGGATTTTTATAAATTTTATGTAAATATGAGAGTTTGAATTTTTTTTTTAAACAGCATGGCAATAATTAACCCATACTATTGATATACCATTTCCATGTCATTTATAAATCTTTACAACAATTCTTTTATATACTCTCCCAGATAATTTAGAGATGCAGAGCAGCAAGTTGGAAAGATGCCATAATTACACCAAGATACCTGGTCACAATCCTTTCAAATTGCACCAGTGATTTAAAAAAAGCAGCAGCTTTGGTTTTGGTATAAAATTCAGGGCTAAAACACATGAAATGCAAGATCTATGCTGAACACTAGTTTTTTCATAACAGGACAACAGGAAACAAGAGTCTTTTACCACATTTAGCCAACACCACCTTCTGCTTTGCCCAAATGGAAAATAATACTGAATATCACGTTCTACAGGAACACTCCAGACGAGAGCAGCATTGGCTGTCAGCATCACTTTAATAATGAAGGCAGTAATTGTAATTAATACTACTATGCATATTTCAAGGACATTTTTAGAAGCACTTACAATGTGCCAAAGCACAAGTCCCAGTGAACTTGAAGGGGGCCTTGGTTTTCCAGATCAGCTTCCCCCCACCACCTCCAAGTCCCTCCACTTATGTCTCTCTAACATTTTAATATTCAATTCTTTTAGACCTCACTCATGCAAAGGGATTGAAATTCTGCAGTATAAAAAATGCCTGAGCTTTGGTCTACAATACTTAGAATGCTTTGAATGATTATATTTAAAGAACTTCTGTCAGTTGCTAGATGTAAACATTAAATGCAATAGTATTGCTGTTTTATATGGGTTTTCTGAGCAATTTACTACAACACTGGAAAAAGCAGAATGAACAGAAAAAAGAAAATAAAGGCTATCACAAAAAAATAAAAAAACAAACAGCATGCCTCCATGGTCTATGTAAAGAACAGTTACTAATTAAAAAAGTACTTGAGTACACATTTTGCCCAGATCACATTTAGTTTACTCTTTGCTATTACAGTTTAAAGTGAGGAACAAAATTATTGGCATTAAATGGACCTGAAATAAAAAAATGATTAAGTATTCCAGTGATTGCTGAACCATATCCATAGATAAGCAGTGTGCTTAGAAGTGCTTTATGATAAACTGAAAAGCAGTGTTTTCATCTCCAAGTATTATGCTTTTAAACATTTTTCAGAAAAAGAGGTTGCTTGCTTGACAAACAGTGCATAATACCTAAGAATACATAACCAATGGGGACATTTGTTTAGGGTGTTAAGTAAGAAATAGGACATGCAAAGACATTTCTTTATATTTGAAAAAAATATGGAGCCATATAATCTACAGGCAGTTGAGCACAGCTATAAAGACTTGTAATAAACCTGCATGTTCACTTAGTGCAAAAATCTTTAATTGCTGAATGTTGTTTTAATAGCTCATGTATATTTCCACATTAAAAACAACTTGGTATTGCACTTAGAATGTATCCTTTAAAGCTGTCTTGTTTTTATGAACAACAAAAAAAGAAATCCTAAGAAGTACAACAGAATAACTTGAAATTTAGTCTAATTCACAATACTGCTCCAATTAATTAGTCAGTACAGTTTCAAAACTATCCACTACTCTGAGGTTTGGCTGAAAAGAGATTTATAAACATACATCTTACGGCTATTGCCTTCACCAAATAATAATAATAATAACAATAAAAAAAAATCTATTATTCAGCAGCTTAACTTCTGAACGTGTTTGCACTTGGAGCTTGGTTTGAAAATATTCAAAACCTGAGCCCATCAAAAATGCCATCCTGAATGTTCTTTGGGCTACTGTGAAAGGTGAATGCAAACACAAGTGAGTGTTTCAACAGTTGTATAATAATTTAGCTTTCTAATGAACAATAATTTCAGCAAAAAGATGCATATTTGTGTTCATGATAGAGAATTATAGAAGACTGTAAACAGCATGATAAACTCCAAAAAAAACAGATCAGTTGTAAGAGCTACTACATTATCCAGTATAAACACCCAGGGGCGTGCCTGCAGAGGATGGATCATAGACATCATTGAAGAATCCTGGGTCAGTGAAGGAAAAACAGCTTTCACATTTCCAGAAATCAGTTCTGATGGATTAGAAAAATATTCTCTTCACACACAGAATCACTACGCACATACACACTAAAGCTACAAAACTTCAAATACCTTGAAAATGTGGCTTGAAATCAAAGACTTGTCAAAAAAGTTCAATGGTATAAAAGATTCTTGTAGCAGTTTTGCAATAGTTCAAGACTTCAGTACCTTCAGCCAAAAAGTAGAAATCTGGTTTCAGTAGGAGGAGGTCAGGATGGTATAGGGAAAAGAAAAAAGCATCAAAAGCCAGAGTCCAGTTCTATGACTGGCTTTTCTGTCATGTCTGACACCAAAGTGCTTTCATTTTCCAGCATTTTCTCAGTAGTTTCTCCATCAACAGGTTTTGCTCTCTCTTTCAACTTCTGCCGCTCGTGGACCCAGGGGATGAAACACAAAATCGCTCCTCCGATGAGGGGGGGGACTCCAGCCAGGTAAAACGCCTCATTGTAGGTGCCAAGCTTATCCCGCAGCAGACCTGGGAAGGCAGAAAGTGACCACTCATAAATAAAGGGGCCTCAGGAATCCACAGAAAACAGGTCGTGGCTTCAGGTTCAGACAACCAAGAGCTGGCACAGATTATAGCCACTAGAACCTGACGACTGATGGCCAAACAGAGGTGTACCCAGAGGCAGAAAGGTACTCCAGAGTTGACTTGGAGCAGTAATGAAGAGCTCAGTAGGTCACCCCTCAACCAACTGAAAATTGCTTAATTGCCATCCACTAAAAACATGCACATCTTTCCTATTTGAAAGTTGCTCATTTGAGCTTCTCCAGCACCTGTATCTTGCCGTGACTTAGAGAAATTCTCCCTCCTTTTGGAAACAGCTGCCTTTGATCAATATGCCCATTCTTCTAATTCTAGATATACTCCAGATATTGCATTCCTTATGGCCTCTTACTAAGAAGAATTATTGTCTCCCAATAATACGCTCCAATTGCTCGCTCCAAATTCCTCCCATTAGTCAAATTCTATTTAAGTATTAATAGCTGTGATAGTTGGAGCACCAAGTCTGTGCTGTTCCAGCATTAAAATTTTGTCCTTTATAGGGCTGCATAGTTCAATTATGTCTTACAAAGTACATTTCACTTACCAAACCCCAGGGTAAATTACCACTGAAAATCATCAGTGGTGAGGAATACAGCTCCATTCTACCTCCCAAGAACTTCCAAGTTTTCATCTTCAAAACCTGTACTTTGTCAGTCTCCTACCAAAGGATGAATAAAGCCAGCACTCCTACTTATGAGGAGCAAATAAAGTGACTGGAGCCTTTAGCCTCACAATGGTTTTAACATGAGCAAATTTTGGAATCCAGTTAATTTTCAGATGTTAATGTGGAGGCCCTCTGTAACACAAGCAACCAATAGGCTGTCACTTGTACAAACTGGAAAATGTCAGGTCCTAAATCCAACTGGAAACCCATCTATCTTTCTTTTGAGGAATGTTTGCATAACAATCAAGAAGACTGAGCAAACTGTGAAGAGTGCAGTAAATTAGTAACCCACAAGCAGCAGGTAAATTTCCTTTGTCTTCTCAAGCACACACAGATAAAACCTCCGATGTCAAAGCTCTGCATGTGATGCAGGAATGGGAAACACGGCCAAAAAGTCATGCAAATATAGAAACACATTTACAGCTACAAACCCTGTCTGCACTCACCTGCAATGGGTGGACCAACTGTCATAGGCACGGACATGAGTCCAAGCAGAAATCCAATGGCCTGGGAGACATCCTGAGCCCCAACGAGCTCGAAGGCAATAGGAGCCATAATGCAAATGAAGCACCCGTCAAACAGGCCCATGAAGAGACAGACAGCAACGAGAGCTCCAAAGACATTGCACAGTGGAATCATCATAGACATCAGCCCAATAAAAAAGAATGAGGCCGCCTAAATATGGACAAGGAAAAAAAAATATAAAAATGCATTGCATCAAATTCGCAAATCGTAAGGGACCAGAGGAACCTCCTTGCATTTGCAGTGAATTAGATTGCCTGCCTGTATTTACTTTAAAATAATCGGTCTCCATGGATTACCACCATCAGAAGTTACATATTAAGATAAAACAAACATATCGCTCATGACGGGCAAAGAAATTCCACCACCTATTTCACAGGCTTTGAGAATGCAATTGTAATCCACTATCCGACAGTGATTGTGTAAGGTCATTTCTCATGCACTAATATTTTTTGAGAAATAAGCCACAGAAATATTGGAAGTTTAAGATAGCTGGAATACTGTAATTAGACTCCTCACTGTTTTAAGTAAAAATATTGGTATTTTGAGTGATTACTTCAGGGTGCTTATATTCAACAGAAGTGAAAATATTTAATTTTTCCATTAAAAAAAGTATCCTGATGTACTGCTCTAGTCATGCATGCTTACAAAGATTTTCTAATATAATTTTAGAATATTTATTTGTTTTAGATTAAAGGAATAAAACTGTCTTTCAGCAAAATTAAACAGAATTAAAAATAAAATAAAAGCGGTAACAGTTTTGCCTGTGCACCATGCATATGTAAGCACTGGAAAACAAGGTTCCACCTAACTGCAATAAAACATCAAGGAATCGAAATTTATCCTTGACAACAAATACTCCAGCAGAATGGTACTTCTTTCCTAAGAATTTTTGATTTCCACAATGCAGTGCAGACAGCCCCCACTAGATGCCTCCCTTGCTATTCATTCTAAGAGACCTTGCAATTACCAATATGGAAGTAAATTAAAGCTTTTCCAAAATCCAAAACTAACACTGCTAGTTTCTCAAAAAAAAAAAAAAATTATAAGTGTGGAGGGAAAGAAGTGTATATCCTCCTTTCTCTCCAAGCTTCAGCATTTCTGGAAGCCAGGACTCTTTCTGCAGAATCTCCTTGACTGTGCAGTACTTGTATTGCCATGGCCAAACCCCTGTGTACTGTGCAGAGAACATAACTGACACCAAATTAGTGCCTGTCAAAGATCAAGAGATCCAAAATCTTTACTGGAGAAACACTGCTTAATTTTTTCCCCTACCTGGGGAAAACCATTATGAAATCATAATCTGGAATAAAACGGAGAAAGCAGAATCTAGAGAATCCCCAAAGGTTCTCACTCACATACTAATGAACAGTAATTTCTTTCATTCCCAGCTGAAAACAGCCAGCAGGAAACAGACATTTTCTTAGTACTAAAAACAAAAATCAGGGATTCATAAACTGCCATACACTGAGTTTCCTAGAGTTCTGAAACTTCTCAAATTTGAATCACCAATCAGTTTATTCTGCTTACTTATTAATAGTACCCAAAACCAAGTCCTTCAGAATCCACAGTTCAGAAGGAATAAAGAAACAATATACACATACCTGTAGATAGATTTTTTTTGCACCAGGAACATAATCTGCCACTCTGCCAAAGATCAATCTGCCAACTCCTGAAGTAATGCCCAGACACAGCAGAAGCACTTCTTCTGGCACACTGTCACCAAACCTCTCTTTTACATGATTCATCTGTTTAAAAAGAGAAAATAAATTTGCTTTAGAATTAAAAAGATAGACCTTGGAAAACCGGAGTCGAGTAGAAGTAATCTGTGAACCACTTACAAATTCAGCTACAAATGGTCATCTGACTTACTCTTCTTTTACAGATTTTAAAATGCAACATTTAGTGCAACACAATAAAAACAAGCTGAAATGTGTTGCTGCTTTATCCACAACTAATGAACATAAATCGGGAAAACAAGAAGGCTCTGTCTAATTAAGAAGAAGAAAAAAAAAAAAGATAACTGAGAAGTGTTCTCTCCAACCACTCTCAATTTACTAATTCAAAGTAACACAGAAGCCACAAGGGCTACCAAGCTTGCAACATAGCTCTGGGCAGGGGCAAGAAGAAGAGATCTGGAGACAAGAGAGTGCAAGTAGGAGAGGCCCTTCAGAAGGTCTCATCCCGACATCCAAGATGTCCAGGGGCAAGAAGGAAGTGGGGCAGAAGCCAGCAGCAGTGCCAAACACAACAGCAAGCACTCCCAGGAGAGGGAGCAGCTTCAGCAGCAAGGAACAGGGCAGACTGGAAGAATGATTTATCAACCACTTCAGCCTGAAGAACTAGAGCAACTGACCATTGACCACAACAGGATGAACTACCAGTGCACGCAATTCCAACTTTTCAAATCATAGTAAAAAAAAAAA
>NW_024502347.1:581204-959344 GCF_017590055.1 Onychostruthus taczanowskii
TATATATATATATATATCTCACCAGACTGGCTTGATGGATTTGGATATTTTTATATTCTCTCTACTTCCACAGTGTTTTTAATCTGTGGGTTTTGCTGTGATTTTTTTTTTTGTTTTGGTTTTATTTTTAATCATCCCCAAAGATGAGAGGATTTCCCACAAGAGATTTTTTTTCACTATCACTTTTTGGAATGTGCTTGGCAATACCAAATATGCCACAATGGGCACTAGATGTAGAAATCATTTGCACAGTCCTACAATCTCCATGTTCATAAGTAGTTTTGAACAAGAAAAGTAAACAAGTAAAAACAAGTGAAAGTTCAGAGATGTAAAAGACCAAACATAAGAAACTGATTTTCAGTAAAGATGTAGTAAGAACACTTGAGGTACAAGGAAAGCACAGGCTGATATCACTTCAAACCAGAGAACCCTTAATTCCTCATCTATAAAATGAAAACTCTCCATTTTAGTAAATACTTCTAGAGCAAAATAGTGTCGATTCTTTCCTGGCCAGAAAGCTACTATACAAGCAGAGCCTTTTTTTCCAACAAGAAAATAGGACTTGCTGAGTAAGAGCAATATTCTTGAGTATAAAATCTGCTGGAGTTTTTTTACATGTCACAGAAAGCCTATTAAATCTAATATTAATTTGTCCAATATAACTGATGTTGTAAGAAAGAAAAAACCAAGGAGGTTTATTCTAGTTTTAAAGAAAAACTTCTAACTTAAATTGAAGACAGCTGCTTGCTCTTTCTGTTTTTTTTGCTTTGTGAGACACATTTGGGAACAGAATCTGATAAAATTTTTCATCTGAAATGACATTTAAACATAAAAGATAAGCTGTTCTACTTACTCCCTTTCTGCCAAAGGTGAGAAAAGGAAAAGCTGACAGTTTTCCCACCCCTACCTTTATGTGCTTGTCAACACCTGCTGGCCCAGCTGGTGAGAGAAGCCAAGGTGTTCTCTGCAATTTTTGTCACCTGTTCCACTTCCAGGTTTCTGCAGCCTCTAGCTTGTGTAATTAGCAGGTCTGATCCATCCATTCCCTGGAGGCTTTTCAAGCGGCAAGATAAAGCTCTGTATCTAGATAACCATTAACCCTGCCCTGCACCTGCAACTGAGTAACTGGATTTCTCAAAGCAGCACAGGCAGTGAAATGCTGCCACTCTTCTACCAAGGAGGGAAAATACTGATGCAGTTAACTCCTTAATTTTCCTTAAGAAAATAACCATTACTCATCCCAAATTCAAAATATCTAAATTAGTTGTTGGTTTGGGGGTTTTTTGTTTTTTGTTTGTTTGGGGTTTTTTGTGTGTGTGTGTTTTTCTTTTTCTGGGTTTTTTTTTGTTTGTTTGGTTTTTTTTTGGTTTTTTTTTTGTGTGGTTTTTGTTTTTTGTTTTTTTTTTGCTTCACTACCCTTAAGCACACAATAATCTTGAAGAAAGCTTCCAACTAGATATAAGAAGAAATTTTTTGCTTGGGAAGGCAGTGGCATAGGCTATCCAGAGAGCTTGTTCAGTTTCCTTCCTCAGAGGTTTTTCAGGACCAAAGCCATGAGCAACCTGGCCCAATTTCTCAGAGCTGATGCTCAGATCCTAAACAGCATATTCAATCTCCAGTGACACAGTCACTAAGTAAGCAGCAGCAGTATTAACTGTCTGAAAATACAGCAATTCAGGACTAATTCAGTACTTTAACTCTAGGTTAAATATACTCATGAAGTAGCTCAAGCAAGATGCAGATTCCACAGCTTTTTAGCTGTTAGAACGACTCAAAAATCTCACAATGAGCAATTACTTGTGAATATTCTCATGGCATTCATGCTCTCCTCACTGCAGAACTATACAGGTTGCAATTATACAGCTCTTCAGGCATTGTCTACAGCAGCCAAACAGGGACCCAGCCACACAAAGGCCAAAGCATTTCAGTGTGTGTTGTGCCTGTTCTCAGTAATATAGCTGCTTCTTCACTCAGGACTGTGTGCAGGCTGAATTGCAGGTCTGATTTTTCCAAATGGAGAAAAGACCTGGTTAGCTCAGGCAAAATAACAGTCCAGAGTAGCACGGTTTCTTCATTATTTAAAAATGCAATTTATCCTTGTACAATCCAGTTTTCCAAATAAAGATATATAGACAGTGAAGACCAGAACTGAATGCATCCCTGGCATCAGCATTCTCCTTTATACCTGTGCTCTCTACTATCAGGTTGACAGACACAGATCGTGTCCAAATTCTCATTAATGTTAGAATGAGACTAGAAGACACATCAGCCACTTGGTAGTGGCTGGAATGCTTTCTGATACACAGTTCTGGTTGACCTCTCTCCAACCAGCCAAGACCCAGGTTCTTCTAAGCCCTCCCCTTCACTGCACACGCATTTCAGCTACATTCACACAGTGAATCAAAACATGAATCTGGGCAAAGCTGTAGCTCCTTTTTTTCCAAACACAAAGAACCTGAATCTGAAAGAAGTGGTTATGAACCAGTAAGAAATAATTCTGTCAACCACTTTCTTCCCATGTATATTCCATTTTGGGGATTCCCAATCAAGCAAAGCTTTCGTAGGCTAAATGCAATAGTCTCTATGACCAAAAGAGATGGCCAACAGCAGCATAAAACCTAGGAAACTCTGAGCACACTAAAACCACCTTTTTCTTCAATTACTCGTGCAAGTCCTGATGTCTGACACTTTCACTGAAAACAAGCATAAAGATAAAAGGAAATGCTTGGGGAGTACTGCTGGTACCATTTGTACACTAGAAATATTATTAACTTCTCCAAATTAAGTTTTCTGAAAGAGCTGAGGGAGTGTAGAAGCCTAGAAGATAAGGGGGCTCATGTGCATGTCTCAAACACTGATAGCCAGATAGCTGTGGAGCCAACCAAGGATTGCTGGTAATAACAGCCAAGGATTGTTGGCAATAACATACTGTGAAAAAGAACAGCATGTGGCTGGAGAAGGGAGCCATACAAAGGTAGGGCAGCACTTTTCCAGGACAAACGTCCTTGTTCTGGCTCCTGGAGATAAGTGTAACGGAACGGTGCAAGCGCAGGAATGAGGTTGAGAAGCCAGTATGGATTGTAGGGTAGAATCAGCACCAAAAACCCTAAAACCCCATAAACCATTTCCAGGAATGTCTATAAGAACAGACTGTGCACAACTTTCTCACTTTCTATGCAATTTAGTTATCTCCAGGCCAGAGAGAAGTAGCTGCACAAAGTCCAGGTGGCACCCTGGCCATCCCATCAGCTGGATCAACGCTGCAGCCAGGATTGGTGATCTCTTTCTTTGCAGTGAGCTGCCCTGGATGATTGGAAGTCTCAGAAGTGCTAAGAAGCAGAGCATAAATTAACTCTGGATAAGTCACTGTTTATCCTCCAACATATGGACTCACCACAAAAATGGGGGGTAAGGAGGATGAGAAACAGAAAAAGAAATTTAGTTGCCAGAGAGCTTTATACGATACTGGGTGCCAGGAAGATCATTTAAGGCAAATACATAACTCCAGACTCCACCAAAGAAACTTTCACTGGTAAGCAAAAGAAAACAGCAGAACATGCCAGCAACTCCTGCACTTCTACAGAAAAGATGATCTTCATGTTAAGAGACAGAAATAGCATTACTAATACCTAACCTGGATCAATTTTTAAGGGATTGCCAATATTCTGAGACAATTTCTATGAAGTATGACTTTAGCTAAGTGTCTTCACATGACAAATATGCATATACACATGTTCAAGGAATTCCTGCTTACACACTTGCCCCAACAGTGGCAATGCCTCTTTTTATCTCTTGTCAATTTAAATTATGTAAAGAACAAGGAAAACATTAAATAAACAAGGTGATTCATTACATGCAAACAGCGAACTTTTCTCTCATTCCACTGAGTAAAGCAGATTAAACACAATAACTCCTACATAATGAAGATTCAGAACAAGCATAATCCGAATTTCTGAAGTAAAACTGAACACAACAGTTAACAGGTTAACTGTTAAGCCTATTTACCATAAAAACCCTAAGCATTAAAAATTCAAAAACACTCAAGGCTGACAATTACACAGTTAAAATAACTTTGAGGAGTTTTTTTTTTTTTTTTTAAAAACAGCTAGTCCTGAAGCCATATGCCCTAAATAGTTTTTGGTGTTTTTTTGGTTTGTTTTGTTTTTTTTTTTTTTTTTTTTTTTTTTTTTTTTTTTTTTTTTTTTTTTCAGAGCTGTTAGTGTTATCCTAAAGAGCATGCAAAGGAAACCAGTGGCTTGGTGTGGCTTGGGCTGCAGCAACAAGACAGATAAGGCACACACACATCTTTGGAAGCTTACAGTGACCGAGCACAAGGATGCAGAATAAAGTCAGGGATCCACAAGAAATGAAGTGTTATATACACAACATAACACTGGATGAAAGTTAAATTATAGGATAAAACCCTTTAAAAACATTATTTTAAATTTTACCTATTTGTGACTACAATCCATGCTTTACAGTCTCAGTTCCAGCAGTTTCTTGTGGCCTAAAGCAGTGTTTCCAGGGCCTACTTTACTCTCAAAACTCAACTATGTCCAAAATCAGCTACTAACAGAACATTCTAGAGAGTTACAGGTCAATCACATTATTCTGAATTTCCAGAATAACAGCAGAACTATTTTAAAACATCTAACAGGTAACATCACAAACTAAGGACCAACACAGATTTGTGGGGGAAAAAGCAAAACAAACAACCCACCCTAATTTCTCTAATCTCTTCTTCCTATTGTCTTGACCATGTAATGAGGCTGATGCTGCAAATAAAATCTCTAGGATCGTACCCCAGCAGTCCTGTCCAGAGAAACCTCCCCAGCACACAAATCCTTGTGGCATTTACTAATGTAATAAAATGTTACCAGTTTACATCTCATGCAATTAAAACCAAGCACATGATATGATATGTTACCATTAAGAAACTATGGAATATCAAAGCAATGGATTAGGATATCCTGTACAAATCCTGTACAATGCTACTGTCGTGTCCTAAGAGAGGCTGATGTCCTTGCTCAACAACAGCATCTGTGCTACTCACATCACATCTCTCAAACTAGACTCCTTAAACCATAGGACCCAGGCAAGTAAAATCTAACCAGATTCTCAAACCTCTGTTCAAGCACCACATAATTCCCAGGGCATCCACAGCACTTCAGTATCAGAGATCTGCTTGTGGGCACAGTCATAAACCCCTCAGCTTTCACAAAGCTGGGTGAAGCACCTGACTGATTCTACTGAGGGACAAAAGAAAGCTCTTAATTGTCTCAATTCTTCAAGACAGTCCTAAATACACTGCCAAGTATCTACTGGATCAGGGCCTTGAGAAATTGAATCAAGTAGTCAAATTTTCATTTAAATCCTAAAGAAAAGATGACAATGATAGTCTCTCCTCCCTACACAGAGATACAGTCCTTACTCAGGATACAGACATTTACGTTCCCTTTTTTTACCTTCCTAGAGCAATCCAAAACCACTTTTTCCTTTTCTAGGAAATATTCCACTCAGTAGTAATAAAAAATTTAAACCAGTCATCAGAAAAGAACCTGGAAAATAGCTCAGAGCTTACTGAGCTTACTGAGCTTACGATTACTACAATCAAATAGAAAGAGCTGGGTTCTGAGATCTCCTCAACAGAAGACTCAAAACACATGGTGAGATATTCACAAGTCTGAATAGGACTTAAAAAGCAAAGAGGTTTTCCATACAGCTCTTCCTGGAGCAGGAACTCGACACAAAAGGTGGTCTGTATATGAGAGAAGCAATTTGGCAACGAGTGTTTGATAGTTTGTATGAGGACAGCAGGGCAAAAACAGCTGTGATCTCGGGCTTCTGGGCACATGAAGAGCTTCAGAGTTCAGTTCAAGTCATGATGTTTCAAGTGACCAAAGACAGGATTTTGAGTTTACCATTAAAATTAAAAAAAAAAAAAGGATAATACACTCTGCAATTTACTCTGAATTATACACTCGATCTGCTATCAGAATAGTTTGTATTACGCGAGAGTACATGAAGTAGTGTGCTGTTAGAGACAGATACAAAGGAAATCACAAGGAAACTCAGACCTTTCAACCTGCCAGTATTGCACAGACCTGAGGAAGACTGCTAGACTGCTTTGCTCTTATCCTTCAAGGTCTGCACACAGTTTGCACCTGAGCATCATTTACTTTTACTTCTTAAAAAAACCCAGAAAACCTTTGCTTTATTCTTGTTTGTTTCTGTTTTTTCTGTACCTATATTATTTGTCTTCAGTACTTATTTGAAAAACATATCTTAAATATGCTTTCAATAGCAATTACAAGTATAAAGTAGGAAATAATTTATTTTCCCACCACCACCCCCAATGTCCAAATTCGATGATCTAACCAAGAATAAGTACTTCCAGGTCAACATTAAGGAATACTGGAAAAGAAATGGGTGCACAGGATAATGACAGAAATAGGAAAATAGAAGTGGGATAAAGGGGGAAAATTTCACTAACCTGGGCAGTCAAACTGCAGCAGATGTTGAGATCTGAAGGGAGATAAATGCAAAGATTAGAAAAGCAAGTAAAGCACAGGGAGCCACTGAAGATCTTGGGTCTCAGATATCTGCTCAACAATTACATCTGACCTTTACAAAACCAGTGTCTAGTTAGTCTTCCATTGGAGAAAGAAATACAATAGATTAAGTGGATGAGAAAGGTAATAGTGGTAAAACTGACAGCTATATCCAGTTTTAGCTTTTTTAGAAAACCTACAGTATAGAGAAATCTGTTTGACACAGTTATGGTTAGTACTGGACACAATGTAAAAGGTACTTTCCTACCATTACAAGACTAACAGCAGATTCCGGGAAATAAAAGATGTGGTAGACTTCAGACAAATGACTGATGTAGGAGATCTGAAGAAATGAAGAGATTTCTTGAACAGCAGCCCATAGAAGCGAGTGAATGGAGTGGTGGAGGCTGCTTTTTTCCAGTTTGAATTTTAAAAAATCCAGACATACCCATTGGATAGTCAGCATTATTTTACACAACATTCTAAAGGTAGCGAATTTATAACGTAATACAGGTGGTTCAAAAAACAGACAGCACTTACCTTACAAGAACTGATGTGTTATTGCCTTACAAGATGGGTTATGTGTATGCACTTTACCATGGATATGCAGACTTAGTACACAAAAGTTTAGAGATTTTTAGTTACTAGAGTCCTTCGAGTATTGACCAGACTCTTCACCATGCTCTGCTCTCAGATACAGAGAAAACATTTATTTCTGGGTTTCCATTTGTCTTCACTGTGGAATCCAGGGGCGTAAGAATTAAAGGGAGGAGAGAGGTGTAGGATCAGGACTTTACACACAATGCAAAACTTGAACAGCCTCACATACTGCAAGGTAAATCCTTTCTGCTACGGCTCCTTGGGCAGTCTCCCACTGCAGAGAACACAGAGCCACTGCCACTGTCTGTGGACAAGGGCAGAAGCTAGAACACTCATTTCTCAAATGAGGAGAGGTAATTTAGAGATGTCATATCCAACAGCATTCAGGGAACACAACATCAGTGTGTTCTCCCCTCAGGAGAGGCTTGAAGAGTTACAGAAATATTTGTAAGAAATGTTATGGATGATGATTAGGGTCTTGCTGGGCAGGACATCAAACACCGCAGTGAGATTCATCCTATCTATCATGGCTTATCCCAATGCAGCAGCTCAGATCTGCCTGAAGAATCTTAGGTGGCTTCCATACTCCCTTTCTATTTTTCCAGTAAAATTCTTCCTTACGACCCAAAGCCTGAGGAGGGAGCAGTTTACAAGTGGAAAATGTCAATTTTTCTTAACAGGCAGAATAGACAGAATGTGTTGTCCTGAATAAGTTTTAGAAACTTCCGGAGTATATGGAAGTAAATACAGCTTTCAAAATACACAGCAAGATTTTCAGACAAGTTCCTGAAATGAAAGCTGTAACTACAAGCCAAGAACTTGGCTCTTCATTTCTCCAAGCTGATTGCACAAGACAACAGTTTTTATTGGCACATATTTTAGGGAGCAAAGGTTCAAACACACTGAATGTGCACAGCAGAATCTGATCTCTTATTAACAAAAACAAGGCACATCACTGATAGAGAATGAGAAATAGGCAGCCATTTAGCCAAAATAGGTGGCTCATAAAGAACAGAGCTGAAGGCCAAGTCATCCTCAAGGCTTGATTTAAAAAGGTGCTCCAAGGTGATAAAGCAGTTGTAGAACAGTTAAATCACACAGAAGACACAGAACTTACACTACAGATCAGAAGATGGGGGGGAGGAATCAAACCTGGCAAAAAAAGTCTGCATCAGCTCTAATCCATATCAGCCAAGTCCTCCTGTTAATTATTTTTCTAAAGTGAAAGTGACTACTTTTCTTATCTAAAGAGCAGGAACAAAATGAATGTTCCAGCAAAAGATAGGAAACATAGACCAGCAGAGAGCACTGTCTTTTTGTCCAAGGACAGACGCTGTGGGCATAGCACTAGACTCAGCAACTTCAAAGTGACAAACACAAGATCTGGAGACAGACACAGCCACCCAGAGGACAGACTAATATTTATCCAAGTTGCCTGGTTTTGTGATGCAGCCAAGAAAATGAGTTTGTTTGTAAGCATGAAAAAGTCCTTTTGACTAACATGTACTCCACAGCAACTCTAACCAGCTTCATGACTCTCCCGTGGATAAAATTGCTTGGAAGCATCTTTACTTTTCATTTCTGAGATGCATTTTCTTTTCCAAGAATCTTAGAGCAGAGTCCAAGGTGATGCTTTGTTTCTCAGCAGAAGTATCTACCTTTTTTTCCCTGCTAAGCATTAGGTCTGCAATCTCACTTCCCTGTTCTCTGGAGGTCTAGATAAGCCTATTCCTGGCACATGCAGATTTCAGAGAAGCAATGAGGCAATGAATCTTCAGCATCTATCTATGGAGGACGTTAAATCCAGTACTTATTTGCCTACCAAGACAGATTCTCCTAAGAAAGTTGTTGGAAAAAATGGTCAGACACAAACCATTTTTTCATCTCTTAAACATGAAGCAAACAGACAGAGAACACATACAGTCCACATAGCCACTGCTAACCAAAAATCTCTATATATGCAAGTATGTACCCATTGTGGAATATGAGCATGGATGAGCATCAAAAGGAAAAGCCAGATCTACACAGTAAATTAAGAAACAGGTGAGAAATACTGAAATCTTTTTCCTGAGCTACTCTGAAGTTTTAAAAGGACAGTCACTGTCATGGGAACTTTCACACTGCTTATCAATTAATTGGTAGCTTTGTGTACAAGCCTGAAGCCACATTTAAACCACAAGCCTAATTTTCAAACATATCTAGTCATTCTTTAGGAGTATTTTCTTCATAACAAATACTTCAACTTAGAAAGGTAAACTTTATCAAGACACATTTTTATTGCATTATCTACTATCCAGTTGCTTTTTTTTAAAGTAGAACACATAATAACTATGCGCACCTTTTTTTCTTTTTTCAACTACTTGGTTGTTAAATTCTGTTTTTCATCCTGCAAGGTGTCAAATACTATAAATAAGACAGGACCTATCATTAGCAAGAGGCATTTAATAAAAGTAACTGCTAAACCAAACGATACCTGTAAACACCTCAAGACAAATTACTACAGGACTGAAACACTGCACTGAAAGCATTAAGATATTATCAGTCCTAGCAGTATTCCTCATAGTGGCTGAATATTGCTACATCAAAATTACACAATACTGGGCCCCTTTTTGTAAGTGTGTCATAATTAAAGTTTTCCTAAATTCATACTGAAACCTGGTAATGACCTCAGTCACTGCTTAGAGAAGACCAGGCAGTGACAACATCCATTTTAAGCAGTATTTCTTTTCACCCTGCTAAATAAAGCACAAAAGGCAACCACATCTTGTAAGCTACCGAGCATGTGACCTTGTATCAAATTTTAACAGAAATTACCTAACAAGCTCCTAAGAATTAAGGATGCATGATCCTGATTGAGTAAATATTTTTTTAAGGGTAAGAGAACAACACCAAGCCCTTAACATCAGACTGCTGAAAAACAGAAGTTCTCTATTTATTATCAAAACAAGCACAGGACAAGTGGTACAGAGGCTAGGTATACTTTCTTTCAAATATACTTAATTTCCTTGTGAGACAGTCCTTAGTAAAAACACTTGGAAAGATAATTTTCCACTGATTCTACAGATTGCTGTTATGAATTCACAATTTAAACCAAAACAGACTAAGCAAGGATTTTACTTGTCTGTCTGCCTATTTTAGAGAGGCACCAAAAAAAGAAAATCTCAGTCACTAGTTTGGACTGATTTTAAAACTGAGAGGAATAACAACCATTTGATTTAGTAATCTTATGACTTATCAGTTTGTTCTTCAACAATCTCAATTAATGCTGAAAGTATATAATAAACTTAAGTCAAAATTTATTTATAGTCTTCATCTCAACCTAATTCCCAAGTTACATGTAATGGAACACCTATTAATGGAATTTGACACCAATTAAACAGGGATAAGAAAAGCTCTCCCTTTTGGTTCTCCCCTGCAAGAGCCAAAAGGAATCTGATGCCTAATACCTACCAGTCAGGATTTATATCAAGGAGCTGGCAAGAGTTACCAGCTCCTATCTAGCATGCCATATAATCAATTTCTTAGTGCATTTAATTTTAAATTAGAGCCTACTTGATGTGCAGGTTGTTTCTTCAGCTTTAACAGCTTTTATTCCACACAGCAAATTTGGTGCAGAGAGCTAAATTGCAACGACTTGGCTAATTCTGTGTACTTCAAAGCCCAAAAAAGTTTTTTTACTCCTTTTTCACTACAGGGATCGCAGCATGTATTCTCCTTTCCAACAGGCTTCAGGAAATGCAAGAGGGATGAGCAGAGACTGGGGATGGCACAGAAGCACACAATGACCCTGGCTGGGACCTCAGGAGCTCCTGAGCAGTGCCAGGCTGGCAGACAGTGACTCCAAACAGTGACTCCAGCACACCCAGCCTGCAGCCCCCAGCCACCACGGGCCAAGCAGTGACACACAAGGACCCCAACCTGCAGGCTCTGCCACCTGTGCTTCATCACATGCTCAAACACAGCCATTCTGGCAGAAGCTGTCTTTCCAGGTGGGAAAAATGGGACTTGGTGAGTACAGGCACCAGGTCAGAGGCCATGACATTCACTGTATTTTTCTCTCAGGGCACTTGTAACCAGCATCCCTGTCTAGCAGTCTGGCTGCTGTCAGCCACCCCTAACATGGGGAAAAATTCAAGAACTGTAACATAAAAAAAGCTGTCACTTGTCTAAAGATCACATCCCTTTTCCAGTTGCTACAGTTTTAAAAATACAATAAACAATGAAACAATAGTAACTTTCATTTTCAAAAGCTGAGGAAAATAGCCTCTGGTTTGGTAGATGTACCAGGGAAAAAACCTTATTTTTTCTTATAGCCTTTGACTTATTTTTAAGTACATACTTCTATGTACTTCTGGAAGTACACAAAGTGTGGCTTTTTTATCAAAAGCAGCCAAAGCTAGGATAAAAAACATCCAGAGCTATCTACTTGAGCTGAAGTGTCTGTGTTGAAGGGCACAATCCACGCTGTGCCTTCATAAACACTGATTTTATCAGATCCACAGGGACTTTAAGTAAAATCGAGTATTTAGATACACATAAATGTAAATTAAAATGAAAACTAGTGGGTTTGAGGGAGGGGTTTTGACAAGAATTAGTCAGTCTAAATTTTACTGAGTTGAAGCTTCACATCTCAAAGGGGGCATACAAAGCATGCATGCCCCCTTTGTCTACCATTGAAGATTTTATGTTATAAACACTTAAGCATCATGGTTTCTCTGAAACTCTGAGCAAAAAGACACTATATTAGAAACAGCCTCGATCAAATTGTTTTCCCATTAGCGATTTATTTCATAAGCCAATCTGATTTATTTCATGTGCCAATCTGATGGGGGGAAAGCAACCTATAAAAAAGAAAATTATATAATATTGCATAGTATAGTATCATATAAGGAGCTTTGCTCTCTACAAGCCAACTAGCTGCTTTAGTCTGATTTAAAAACAGGAACCAGTAATACAAGCATCTTCCCAAAAAAAGTCACAAGCTTTTTATTCAATAAATATATTTTACAAGTTCTTTTTTCTTGCTTGCATAGTCTTATTCTTCATTCTCCGCAAGGGTTAACAATCATTTATGACCTATCCAATAGCTTACTCTAGAACACTTGACTCCTACTCCTCTGAAGTTTATTTTAAAGCATCTCTACAAAGCTTATGGGGAAATAGCATAAAATGTCATCTGGATTGTACAGTCCTTTGAAAAAGGCTATCTCTAAGTGTTATACAGTAAGATCTACATTATTAAAAACTAAGTTACAAGAAGTAACCATTAATAAAAGTCAGTTTACAGCTGCTCAAATACACACTGGCCCCCACCATAAGGTAATTTTAAAAATAAATACCTGATGCAGAGTCAGTAATCTAATCAATTACCAGAAAGCAGAGACAACCACTTGTTACATTGAATAAAAAATAGCTTTTAAGGCATTGAAGATTTTTCAACAGAAGTGAAGATATTTATTATAATTAATCTCACTGTTCTATCATGGGTGAATAATGAGCATTAAAATGACCCTTCTGTTTTCATACTGAGTTCTACTAGCCCATGCTCTATCAAATACTCTTAATATGAGGATGTGTAATGGTCTCAAAGCAGCATCTCACTGGAGACTGTGAGGGCTTTTCCCCACCTTTCCCTTTTAAGCCTTTTGGTTTTCACCACTTCAGTTAAGAGAGCAGCACCAGCAAGCTGTCCAAGAACAATTCACCATTTAAGCAGTGCAGTGTGTGCCAGCCAGCCTCATACAAATGCAGGCATCTCCCAGTTACACCTGAATTTCTTAGTTTAGGAGTGTACTACAGGAAAAAAACCAAACAAACAAACTGCTAGGGAAACAACTCCAGTACATGTACAGGACGTGGCTAATTGACATCTTCCCCATCACGACAAGCCAAAGCTCTGTCAGCTGCTCTAGACAGCAATAAAACACAGCTCACCTGGCAGCTGGGAGGGACAGGGTAAGAGCAGCAGTTACATCAATGCTACACTAGTAAACTACAAGGCTGAAGTTTGAGAGACAGAAAAATCCATGTATTTTGCTTTTAGTAAACCTGAAAAATGGTGAATACAATAGACCCTAAAAATTGACACTTGAATATACCTCAATACTAAGGAACAAAAATTACACTTCTAAGATATTTCCCATTATTTACTCCTGTCACACTGCATCTAAAACACACAAGTGTCATTGGCAATGTATGCAGCTGAGTACCAAAACAAAGAACTCTCTTTGGAACAGTATAGAATGCTTTTCAAATCTCTCTTTTCATGGTTAAAGTATTTTAAACCTTTCATTGAGACCAAAGAACAAAGATTTTAACTGTCTTAACTAGTACTTCTAATTAAAGCACTCTTTTAATAAGACAACATCCAAATTAATTTTGTGTTTCTCCCCAACACAACATGCAGTTTAAATCTGGCTTCCTATCACCAACTGCTTACTTAATGAATAACACAAAGGCAAGTAGGTATAGTTTCAAACACATCACACCTAGGAAGAAATGTGCACTTACCAAGTGAACATAAGGCACAAAGTATCCAAAAAGTGCAGCTGGAATCCCTAAAGCCCAGATACGGTAACTGAGAACTTTGAAAACGGAGAAATTACAAATCTTTTTCGCAGGAGGTAATTTGAATTTTCCCTTCTTTCCTCCCTCCTTGTCTTTGGTGTTGGGAACAAGAGGTTTGTATGTAAATCCAGCCAGGAACAGAACAAACATAAGGATGCAGAGGACCCTCAAGGTGTTGAACAGGTCGACAGAGTCGATGAGGACCCTCAGGAGGAAGGGCAGCGTCACTGTGAACAAGCTGCTGCCCGCGGTGACAATGCCATTCACCAGCCCAAGGCGCTTCTTGAAGTAGTGCCCCAGAATGACCAGGGACGGCTGGTAGGCAAACGAGCAGCCACAGGCAAACACGATCCCGTAGGTGAAATACAGAGGTTCAATAGTGCACCTAAAAAAAAGAACAGATCATTAGGGTTTGGTAGGGCAGTGGATGCTCATTCACCTGGACGTGACAACAAAACAGCTTCACAATCAATCAATCCATCAACGCAACTCACTAGTGTAAATAAGGGTTTGTATATACTTATAGTTGAATAGCACTGTATCAGCTTAATTCAGCAACTATTCTCTGTCCTTCCACTGAAAAATTTTACAGAATTCACTGAACAGGTAAAAAAAGAAAAATTAAATTCAATTATAATTACATCAAACAGTGTGGCTAAAAAAAGTTTTAAAAACCACTGTCAGGGCAAATTAGCCAAATATAAGTTCAACTATTGCTGGGTTTTTGGTAAAAGAAAATTGTACTGTTTTGATTTACACATTTCTTCACTATTCTAGCAGTTCAAATGTAATACTGAACTCTCCTCATGAACCCAGAAATATCAAGTAAACAGCTTGTTATGAAAATAAAGTAACAAATATGGCAAATATCATTAATACTGAAAAATAAAATATTTAAATACTGACAAAGTTTTGTAATTATTAAAAAATGAAAAAAATTATAAATTAAAATTAAAAGTTAAAAATTATAGACTCTTTAGGTATTAATTTTTTAGACAAATAGTCTCCTTTTGAATAAATATTTTAAATTCAGTGGTTTGACACATATATTGAATATATTAAGAAAGAACTATAAAAATTGTTAATAAGGAATTAAACATTTCATCTCAAAGTAAGGTGGATCTTCATCATAAAGTTCACTATTATTACCATTTATTCTACAACTGAAATAAAGCACAGCCATTGTAATTGATCACAAACATGTGACATTAATAAAAAGTACTTGTGCAAGAAATGTTAAAGGTATGAACTAACAGCCTCAGTATAATTAACTAAATTAGTGCTGTAGTACTAGTTAGTGAAAGAAAACACTTTTTTAGATGGAGGCAGGGTGCAAGAAATTTATATGAGTTTCCTGAGGCGGCACACCAGAGTTTATATTTTTAATGTTATGTTTACAATGAACCCTCACCTCTTGTTTTATCAGTTAACACCTGCATTTAAAGCACATCTGGAAAACAATTAATATTTTTAACTCTAACTTTTTTTAAGGAGCATGGACGCTTCATGCGGTGCTTTTCATCACAGGATGCAACCTGCCAGCACCACTCTGTAAAAAATACGATTGCACAAGCTCCCTATGCAAGAACTTCTTAGGAAACAGTATTTGACTAACCAAGGTCTGACTCCAGGAACTCTGGGTTTGTGTATTATAGTGAAAAATAATTATTTGTGTAACATAATATTGTTACTTTCTATATTAAACTATCCATTTCTGAAACTGATGATACACAACATAAGCCAGCAGAAATAACAAAAGGGGGAAAGACTTATTACCTTTATTAATGGAAAATAACCACGAGAAATTAAACCAGAAGTTACAAAGTGAGAGGAGTAACATCAAACAGTGAAGAGACTGAACTTCTGCTTCCACTTGTAAATTCACTATGCAACACCACAATTCACTCAAAGAGTCTGCAGCACAACATGCATATTAAAATATTGTCCTGCATTATAAACACTTACATCTCAATTTCCTAAGACATAAAATTTATATTAAGAAATTAGTGCAATGCAAAAGCAGTAGATCATAGTAACATTGGCCTGCTTTACAATATTTTACTTCCAGAACGCTGACTTCTGCGTTTGAACTACAGTCCTTTGATGAACTGATAACATCACAGGCATAAATCATTTTAGTGTGAGTAACATAATGAAACACCAAGTATGCACAGCAACCTGGCATGTACACTTACAAGAGTTCACCTCTCAAAGTGCTCTTCAATGTTTAGTTAAGCTGAAATATTTTTAAAGCCTTTACAAAACAACTTGCTCTTGCATGTCTCTTCTGTGCCCTTGTGCCACTGGGTATCAGACAAACACAAGAATGATCTTTATCTAATGACAAGGGTGCTTTAGTATTCATCACTCAACATACTACTAGGAAGCAGGGAGGAAGAAAGACATTTCCAAGACATTTTTTAGTTTGTACCTCACATTTAGTAAAAAGCTTCTTAAAACATATCAAGAAGTGGGGGTTTTGTTTGTTTGTTTAATAAAATTAATTAAGCCAAATCTTTGAATCAGGATTAACCATTCAGATCACAGCAGCTCACATCCATCTGATTCAGAGTACAAGCACAGAAAAGACATTTTCACAAGCTTTTTGCCTGTATAAATACATTTGCACCTAAGTGGAAAGCTGTTCTAAATGTAGCTTGATTGTTCCTATACTTATTCTGCTAAGGGTGGGGAAAAAATAATAGTCTGAGAACTAGTGGTAACTGGATTATTTTCCTGTTACTTTTTACACCCTACCTTCACTAACCAATTTCTGACAGTGACTAAACTAAGTAAATTCCCTGTTTCCTCATCTTCTATCGGGTGCATGCAACAAATCAGTTGCTCTTGAATTTCTTAAGATTTACTCATGCAAATGAAAAATTAAGAAACATACAAGTTAATTGTAAACTAGAAGAAAAAAAACCCAAAACAAATAAGCTTTAAATATAATCAATATACCAAGGTTTTCTCTATCTCCATGTTTGGCAACTGGACCAGTAAGAAGAGAATAAAATATCAAATTTCACTAGAATTTTAACAGCTTCCTGGAGGCTCTACTGTGTTTTTATCACTATTAAAACTTTCAAAAGAAAATTAAGGGGACAGGGCAGGATGGCAAGACAACAACAACGTTTATGTACCTGTTAAAACACAATATACATCAAGCAAAAATGTAAGTTTATCCTGGACAATGCTGTTGATCTTATAGCACTAGTCTTGCTGTTGATATATTTATACAGAGTAGTTCCTGTTAAATAGGGACTCTTGTTTCTATTTATAAACATTATGTTTTTAAAAATACTTTTTAAGTTGAAAGTTCACAAGTCATAGTTTGAAAGACAAAACCAAACCCCAATAAAACAAATTTCCTAAAGATAACGTAAAGTAGCAATGTTTAACCCTTCTGTTGATTAGATCAACATTAGAACACTAAAAAATTTATAAAATACTTTGGAAGTTACAAATTTAAGTTTTTTACCTTACAAAAGAACTTGAAAGGAGTCCAACAAGCCCTACTGCAGCTCCAATAACAGCTACTTTTCGACAACCAAACAGGTCTGTGAAAATGCTGACTATTGGGGAGCAGAAGAAGACCATTCCCATGGAAAGAGAGCTCACCCATGCTGCAAAATAGAAAAAAAAAAGAAACATTTTAGAAGGCCAAGGAATTTCAGCTTTCAGTTGATATTTGTTTTCACCTAGGATTTTACATTGCTGAACTAAAATTGGGTAACTATTTTAAAAACATTTAAATACATCTTAAAATGTATGTACCTAACATAGCGAAAAACCTAACAATTTACATAATCAAATAATTTAGATTTTATCAGCTCAAAAAATGCAATTAACTTTTTTGTAGCTGTTACTCCTACTTTTTTTTTTTTTATAAGCACAAAAATATTTCTGTAGTAACTAAAATAATATTCAAACTGACACCTAGGTCATTAAAGATACCTTTGAGGATCCATATCCATTCTGACATCAGTTAGTTCATTTCACTTGACTTAATACTAGACCTTAATGACTTTAAACAGGTACATTTGCTGAAAAAAGAGTAATAATTTTTAAACTTCATTACTACATGTAGATCATACTGAACATCCATAACGAGTAATCAATATCTTTTAGACTGTAATATAAACATTAGGAATGTGATTTTACTTTAGACTAAACAAACTTGAATTAGTAAAACCACTTTCATATATAATGGGAGAATTTCACTACTTTTGATACTTCTTGAGCTTTACAGACATTGTGAAAACTGTATTTGGTTTATTAGATCATTGTATTTGATTCAGGTGAATCCACTACAGTTTCAGCCACAAGTGGGGTTTTTTAGCACAGCTAGTAGTTACAACTAATATGTTTGATATATATAGTAACATATATATTGGAAATGTCCCCGCCTATATGGGAGGAAAAAAAATGGTCTAAACAGGAAGTGGGAAAAGCTGCTAATTCAAAATGAACTGGAAAAAATATTTTAGCTTCATTTCTAATTGTACAGAAGACAGGATAACTCTTTCAATCTGAAAGAGTTTTAAATTTTTGTAAATGGTATTTTCTTTAGAATATCTTTCCTAAACACAACAATTGTGATTCAGTGACGAAGGCAAACAAAATGACCTGGAAAAGCATATAACCACAGGACTAAATAAAATATATTTGCAAGTAGATCTACCACTACCAAGGCTTAGGAGATATGTTGTTGAAGTGCCAATTGACACATTGACTAAGACTAAAGACAGAAACCAACAAGCAAAAAGAGTTTACAATGTAAATGAAAGACAAGAGAATAGATAGCTAGAGATAACCAGAAATGAGTACAAGAACAAAACCTTTATTTTAGGGCAAACAATGCTTTCAACGAACCATGGCCTAAGTGTCTGGGGAAGGGAGGGAGGGATGTGTGCTACTGGGATTTTTTGATCATGTGATAAAATAGCAGAGTCTCAAGGCACAATGTAAAGAGTGAGGTATTTCCATGGCCATTTCCTGTGTAGGACTACCCCATATACAATAGCCCTGCGTCCTTGCACCTCTGCAGCAAAAACTCAAGCTGTATGAAGGGACAGCACAAGAGACTAGGAGGAACGAAGACCCCATGGCACTGCCTGAACTGCCAAGACCAAGTTTATGAAAGGTCCAGTCCTTCTCTGCAGTAGAGGAATGCTCCAAGAGCACCTTGGGTGTGGCAGGCCATAACTCCTCTGAGATCTGTCCCCTGTTACAGCCCCCTTGACTACTGATGGGACAAGACATTACACAAACCACAGTTTGTGAGCAGGAGTCTAAGGGAGGAGATGGTCTCATACAGCCTGGAGACCAGCCAGTTACAAAGCTTCTAAGAACTCCAACTTCTACAAGACTCCTTATCCTTCTACTTATCTTTCCCAGAGTGAGCCTGCAGTTTTACTGTCCAAAGGAAACTGCAAACACCAGGGGACAGAATCCATTTCAGCCTGTCATCTTCCCAAATAAATGGTGGCTACACCACCATGAACAGTCCTCAGGACCTCTACATGATTTGCAGGGCAGCACTAAGAATCAGAGTCCCCCTCCTGCAAGGCCAAGAGGCAGCTAAGCCTTGAGAAGCATCCATCACAAATTTCACAGGGTATGAAGGTACCAAGAAATGGCTGAACCTCCTGTCACCCTTCCTGCCCAGGTACAAAAAGATAAAAAGGCCACAGACACGAGACAAGCCCACCAGAGATGACTGGTTTTGAGAATCCAATCTCACGTGGACCCTATTCATGGAGACAAAACAGGCAAAGAAAGGTGGCATCTGAAACAGAGCTTCAATAGCTTGCATCAAGTAAGAGACTAGATTACTTTAGAGCTACAGGCTGAGATTTTATTTCCATGCTCCTTAGTGAATTCAAGGTTTACAGTGTTTTTTAATGGCCTATACAGCTAATAAAATAATTGGAATGTTAAAGGGTGAAGTGAAGATGTTCAGCTCAAATTAAACTAACAACATGTTGATTTTGCCTCTTTGTGCTTCCAGGTACTCATGAAAAAACTACGCCTTTTTTATCAGTTGGTTCTCTAGTCTTATTATTACAATAAAGACAGGGCAGAGCCTAAAGGAGAAGGTTTCCACTGGTTTTCAACATAACAGACAGGTAAGATAAATGATGATGCCTTATCTGAAGCATTTCAGAATGGAATGTCATGTGGGAATCAGTCGCACTGCAGAAGTGGGAGATCACACTGTACCACTTATCTACCTAAGGAAAACTGGAGCCCTTTAAATTACTACTTCAGGTTAGTAAAGTTGCTCTCATTAGCCTACAGAAATGTAATTTAGAGACGTGGTTGGCATGTCTTGTATGAACAGCTTTATTATTTATTGAAAAGAATATTCTTGAAGTTAGGCTTCACCTCTATACATAGATCAAGAAAATGTACTGCCTTCTTCCTTTGTGAAGAAACCTTGCACCAAAAATAAACAGAAACAGTACATGAATAAATGTACTGTACTTTATATGCCCCAATGCAAATAATTCTTGCTGTGATATCTTCATTCTATAAAGAAATTTGTGGCTTTAAAATATATTCAATAGATCCCAGCAATTTTTGATCTCACTTTAAGTAAGTTTTCAAGTACCCTTACACTTTTTCATGCAGTATGAAAAATGCACATTGAATTGTCTTCCACATTTTTTCAAACAGATGTTACAACTGTCCTAAGTAATAAAAAAAATTACAAGTGCAGCTTGCCAGAATACTGAGACCTCTCTAGAGCAGTTATTACATATTAATTAAAGTATTTCTCCTCCAGGCTACTGGCTGCCTTCCTGGCACAAGCTGGCCATACTCCAGAGCTGCTAATTCAGATACTAATACAGCACCTAATTGCTACATATAACTGCATTCATATTCATACACAAAACATTTTGATTGCTATAGAAGAAAACCTATTTCTACTTTAAGGACTTAAATATTCCTTAAGGCATAGAAAGTTAAGAAATACCTCCTCAAAACATGTAATTCTCTGTAGATTAACAATTCCCAGGCTTCCCTAGAAGATGGAAAAGTAGTCATCCTTAAGATAAATGTATCAGACCAGAGAGCAGCTGTACTGAAAAGTCTGTTTGTTTGTTCTGTGCCAGTGAAACACATAATGGATTACAAAAACTCAAAACTTTATTATAACTAGAATTGCTCAAACATTAAAGTCACAGCTACATGTTCTTTCCTGATCAGTTCACTGAAAATCTGAACATATATTCTGATATTTCTTTAATTATTTCCTCAGTACAAAAGTCTACAGCAATGCAACTATACCATGTACTCCAAAAATATGCTGCTGTTCTACCACGATGCTTTAAAAATTAAATAACTATTATTTTAAATAGTGTCTTTACAATAAATATAGTATCTAATATCTGAGCACTCTAAGAATTCCCACTGTCACAGTTAGATTACACAATACATATTTATCTGCCAAATTATAAACCAAGCTATTAAATGTTTTAGTTCATTTTTTAGAGTTGTAAATCATTTTATGATTTACAGCACAACTAAAAAGAAAACATTATTATCTTGTTCTATTGGAATGCTTTATCATGCATAAATTTAAATAAAGGCTACTTGTCCAAAACATTCTTGTTTAAAATCAAATTTTTCTAAGCATTACAATAAGGAACTTAGCAGTTCTATCCTCAAGTGCCTTTCAAGGGATTGGCTCAACACAGTAGTAACACCCTTCATTCTTTAACAAGCTTCAGGATGGTGGTTGTTTTTAATATTTTCCCTTGAGATTGTTGTGGTTGAGAAAGGGAACAAAATGCTGCTGTCTAGAAGACAAGCAATGTGAGGCAAGAAAAATAAAGGCACTTAGTAACTTCTAAAAGCCCAATAAGCTTGAATAATATTTAGCTTTCACTAAGTTATTAGTTACAATTTATGGAAGCATAAGGAAGCCTGTATGTACTCTCCCAGCCTCAAACCACTAACAGCTGAGAGGCTTTGTAAGCCCTTTATTATTTGTTTTTCTTTATACATAAATTTGGACATTACTTCTTTTTCCACTGTATTTTTCAATATTCTGGCAATTTCTCCTTCATGAACTGCCAAGTTTCTCTGGAACACTGGTGTATTTTCAGTATCCACAACTTCTTACAGCAAAAAACTCCATAATTTAAATATGGAATGAGAAAAAGACCCATACTTCTATTATGGCCATTTACACAGATATTCTTTTCAGCAAAGCATAAGATTGACTGCCATAAAAAGATTTGTTGTGAGAATAGTTTGGGAATTTGAGAGATCCTATTCTGGAGGAAACAAAAGTGGTTTCTGAAAGTTATTTCTGGAAATAATTTGCTTGTTTTCAGCTACTATTAATAATTCCTTGCCTGTTAAATCACATTTAGATGGCATTTAATTTTTAAAACAACAAGGTAATTGCAATGCCATGTAGATCAAAGATAGGATTCTGGGCTAAATCAGTCTCTGATCACCACAAAGTACTAGCATGCTTTTTCCCTGGCTACATCCTCCCAACATCCAGCAATAAGCAGTTTCAAAACCACCTAAGCAGAATGTTGCATCTAACCATTCAACGAGAACATTTAGTTCCATCAATATTACTTTGGCTTCTCTGCTTTTGTTGTAATCAGTTACAGAACATGCTCAGGCACCAGCACCACACTAGAAATAACTCCTCTTGGCTTTAAACTTACTCATATTTAATTCCTCCACTATAAGAAACAAGAATTAATCATCCCTGCTGAGGTTCCTCTTGAAACTCATGATTTTATATGCCCTAATCAGATCTGTTCATACTAATTTCTTCTTCAAAATGAAGCAACTTTTTGATTCAGTCTGTCTTTGTACAGAAGATGTACTTTGCCCCTTAATATTGAGTACATCCCACTGTTTCTGAGACCAGGTAGCCAGAACTGCATACAGCATTTAATAGTAAGTTTCTGTGCCAACAATTTATTTCCCAGTCTCTATGTTCTAATTTTACTTCCTTTTCCCTCCCTCTTTTTGTTCTTTATGTTTTGCAGCTGCTTCAGAGTAAATATGTTTATAAAACTATCCATGACCTTATTTTCCTACAAATGTTAATGATGTCTGAAGGGGCAGATGCCTCTTTTTACCACTTATTTGGATTACATTTCTCCTCATGAGACATGTACATAAACTGAATTTAATCTGCCATATTAATCATTCAGCAATAACAGAAGAACACAGCAAGTCTAGTGGTCAGCCACCAACACACCCTTGTCTGAGGGCACACGAGAGTTTGAATTTGTTCAGTATGCAGAAGACATGCAGCCCAAAATTAATCTAATCAGTGTCTCCAGGTATCCAGCAGGTTATTATTACAGATATAAAGCTATCTTCTTTTCAGTCATGTACAGCAATGGGACAAAAACCCCACTGAAACTGCAACAAAGGATATTCCAACTAGATGTCATGAAAATTTTCACCATAAAGGCAGTCAAACTTTAGCAAATGTGACCCAATGTAGTGGAAATTCCTTTCTTGGCTGTATTTAAAACTTGACTGGACAACACTGAACAACTCAGATCTAACTGATCTAACTCAGAGGTTCAATGTATTTTAACTTGGCTGTCTTTGAGTGAAGGGTGTCAGACCAGATAACCAGAGAGTCTCCTCCAACCTAAGTTATTCCATATAATTCATGGAGCAGTACTGTTCTAAACCTCTGCTTCTTGAAGAACTGGATTCTGAAGATCATGTTAAACATCAGCAGTTCTTTATAAAAAAAAATTTTTGGTTGGCAATATGAATTCCTTCACATAAAAAAAAAACAAACCACCAAAACAAAAAAAAATCCACTAGTCATAAGATTAAAACAGTCTTTTCCCCCTAAAAATGGGAGGGAGTTGAGGGCATCCTTGAATTCTCTAGTCATAACATTAAAACAATCTTTTCCCCCTAAAAATGGGAGGGAGTTGAGGGCATCCTTGAATTCTAAACCAAATAGATCCTAACAAGCAGGTCTTATGAGACCTATTATTAAAATTAGAGATGTGAAATTCATTGCTTAGAACTACTGTATCTCCCTCCTACTGCTGCAGTTTTTCCAACAGTATTGTTTTATTCTTGTTGCCTTGTAGCCAGAAGCACCGGATTATCCTTTGCCTAAGGCACTCCAGATACATTCTCTTTTATCCACTGTTTTTTTTTTTTTTTTTCTCCAGGGAAAGCCAGCAATTTCCAAAAGAGGGAATTGCTCAACAGATGTTAGTTACCTAACAGATCTACATACCCATTGGACCCAACAAATGTTCCAATATCCTCCCATGTCCTCTGAGAGCCTCTGCAGGTGAGCCTCCTGGAAATTGCCACCCCATTTTTATCTAACCTATCACTACCCAAAGACAACATCAAATACTTTGTGCTACATGCTTTCCTTACACCTGCCTGTGAAAATTGCTCCAGAACTTGCTCAGTAAATTCTCATGAATTGTGAGGAATTTCATTAGTCATGGGTGCAAAAGGGAGAGCAACTGGTTTCCACACTGCCACTCCTATTACTGAGTAACCCACAGATCCCAGAACAGTGTGCCAGTGCAAAAGTAAAGCAGATGTTAAAATGCATGTATGGACACACTCAAGATTCCCTACTGTCAAAAAAGTGCACTGCTTCTTCTATCCAAAAGAGAACTGCTGATCCCATTAGAGAAAGTATGTGTTTAAGGACTAAAAATAAATTTATGACATAATGCTGCCACAGGAAGTATCCTATACTCTGAACTCGGGTTACATGACTACAGCTTTCAGTTTGCTTACTTTCCAGTGTTTAGGTTGCAGATGTCTGAGCTAGGCTCTCCCTTAAAGCAATACTATCAAAAAAAATTTCTGAATTCTAAATTAAATGAAAATTCTGAAATATTTTGGGCAAAGATAATTTAGTGCAAGGAAGCACCTACTCTTTTGGACACCAAGGCTATCTTGCACATGCTTTGAAAATCAGAATTATCTGTAAAGGATCTAGTCAGATTTCCATAACAAACTCAGAGATCATGGTCAACACATGAAGATTTATGAACCAGGAACTAGAGGAAGTATCCAACAGGAATACAAGGCACTGGGGGGCTTCCCCCAACACTCTTTTTTTTTCTTGTCTCTGAGGAAAAAACCTTTCATCGAATAACCTTACTACTGAAAAATACTGTTTGTTATGATGCATCTGAATCCAATAACTAAATATTAGTTACTGAATCCCTATAAAGAGACCTTTCAACAGACACCTTGTTTCCATATCACAAAGCATGAAAGCACAACCAACCTCTGCTGTCAGCAAACAGGAGGTCATTATCAGACAGTTCGAATGAGTTTATTCTGAATGAAAGATTGAACTCCCAGATTTTGCCAATAGCTGTAAGCTCTCCTGTGCTTATATGTGTAGCATCTCTTCAGTGTACTGCCTCTTGAGCATCCAAAATGTGACTTCAGGTTCATGTTGAACTTCATTCAAGAAGGTAGAAGGAAGCATAAACTTGCCAACATGTTGTAACATTGCTGTACAAGCAAAGCAAACTTGTATGTGTAAAAACCAAAACCAAACATTCTGTCAAGTCAAAACATAGGCTTATTTCTTTCAAGGCTTTTACACTATATTCTTTCATATGATGTGTGACAGATACGCCAGCAAGTGCCAAAGAGTCACATATACCCCTAATAGAGTGAGCCTCCCCAAGCTTGCCATTTACCAGAATTTGGCTAGACTAATTTCACCCTCTGTCTTCATAAGTAATGACAAGACAAAATTAGAATTTCTATTGAGATAAGTGCTTGTGTGCATAAGCATCAGGAAAACAGAACAGTGGGGGAAAAAAAAAAGAGTATTCAAATACTGACAAAACATTCCACACTACTGCAACCAGCCAATTATTTAAATACCTTCTGATTTACACTTGCTGTATTAACACAAGCTTAGGCAGAGCGTTGTAGCTTTATTTTTTTCTTGTTTGCTTCCCCTTTAACAAACGGGATAGTAATGGTGAACGCAAAGCAAGTACCATGGGAAGCTATCACAAAATTTTCTTCAAACAATAGGGGAGAAAATATAAGCCTGAAACAGTTAAAGATGTACTTATAGGCCAACAACTCTTACTGCTAGAGAGACTGCAACTCTTCTACATATTTTAAAAAGTTACAGGAAAATAAACAAATGCTTAAGTTAGTAGAAGCTAAAACAAAAGCTCTAAAGTGTAGTGTTAGACAAAATATTGCTGCTAGAGATTTTAAGTGTTAAGCCTTCAGGAACCTTTAAAGGAAGGCTGAAGTAAATCATTAACAGAAAAACACGTGCATTTGGGTTTCATAGCAAACTGAGCTTGACCTTTGACACTTAATAAAGTCTGAAAATGCTGTGGTAGGAAGAATAAACAAGGAACAAATCGATAAGAAATGGCTGTAACCACTTGTTTTTCCATTTAGGAGTCATACTAGAATGTTTTCTGCTGAGACTCTTTTCAAAGTACAATGTAATCACATTTTTAACTAACAGCCTGAAAAATTGAGCTCCAGAACTGATTTCCAGGCACATTTTTATCTTTCCTTTCCTCCCCTCAAATTAGCACTGATTTGTTGTTCATATTTTTTTAAATTCCAAACAGTTGAAGGCCAAGAATCATGTTCTGTTTTGATTCAGGATCAGTAATTTTCTGCATAAAGAAGTAGTAGCTATTAACTTCAAAGATGACACTCTGATTTTTCCAGAAAGACTTCATCCTAACTGCTCTCCCAACAGCTGCATACATTCCGAACATATCTGCAACCAAACATTATGCAATGGTCTTGTGTTTTAGAGCTGTAGCATAGATTAGACCTCAAGATTCAAATTCCTAAGCTCTTAATGGAGCTATCAGTCTTCTTGCTTTCTCTCACCTCACTTGCAGTGGGGCAAGACCTGCAAATCAAGGTTGCCTTTCAATTGACACAGGCATTCATTTCACTTCTACAGAAGTCCTTGTGAGACCATGAAGATAAAAGCAGCTCAATAAAGAAATCTTACTTCACAAGTATGTTTGGTACACTATTTGAAGTTCAGGAGGACAGACTACCACCAAGCAACTCTCAAACTAACCCTGACTTTTCACGTTAAAAGATCCTTCTGAACCTATCAGGATAGGCTAAAAGACCCCATCACATGTCAGTAACTTCAGTCTGACAGATTCTAACAGCTTTTCTTCCCTGATTACATCAACGTATTCCCCTTATGTTCTGTACATCCCTACAAAATAATCAAACTTTGGGTTTTCAATCCCTACTCTCAAGGTCAAACTGTTATCTAAAAGATATTCCCATGTTACAGACTACCCTTTCCCACTCTTCACCCCAAAGCAATCACGAGTCAATAGGCATTTTAGGCAAGGGACAGACTAGTTACCATACAGGAGAAGGTAGACTAACAAAACTCTATTATGCAGGCCAAATAAAACAGAAAAATGAGTGACTTTAGGGCAAATCATTTAGATGCTGCAGAAAGTAAGTATTTTTCAAGGTAAGATCTGATTGTTTAACTTGCACCTGCTTCAGAGGGAAATCTGTACTTACACAGAAACAACAGTGCCTATTTTGCAACATGACTTTACAAACCGAAAACCAGAGCCATGCGCCTGCATTTAGTAATACAAGTGCAAACACTGAACTACAGCGCAAATTTCTGGTTTTGGCATTATAACACTATTTTGTGCTATTGTTATGTTGAAAGTACATTCGATTCAAAGCAAGGAACCTTCAGGTAAAGTGAGGTGACAAGTAACAAGTTCAGTATGTGTCTTTCATAAAGAATGCTTTCTTGTTTTTCCACATAATTTTATCAATCCTATCACAAATACAATGCCAAGTCAATATAGAAGTCCAAAAGTGGATTATTTTTAAAGCAACACTAAGAGTTTGATATTGTTTTCACAGGCTGAAAAAAAAAGGAGACTTCCACGCATTTAATTTTCTTTTACCCACCATCTCCTACTCTCTTTCCTTCAAGTACAGAAAACTTAAGTCAAACAATAGGGGCATCTTAAGTTTCTGGACAGCAAACAAATGAATTAAAGTAACCTCCCTTTCAGAGGATTAATAGTGAGAGGAAATCATTTGCATGGAAAGCTTGATAAGAGCAGACAGCACGTGTGAAGGAATAAATCTTTATGTCAGCGTGTGCCCTTTATATCAGTTACACTCACGTGCACTCTAACCCTTGCAACCAAGTGAACCAGCCACTGTTAACTTTTGACCTTGTTCTTCTCTCTCACTCCCATGCAAAATTTTCAAGTCTGCCAATATGACTCACTGGGACGATAAACAATTTCTCATTAACTTAATACCCAGCTACCCAGGCAGTTATCTGTCTGACTTCCAGCAACCCAAATGGCCAGGTTGCCATTCATCTAGAAAACTTGAACAACTTGCTACACTGCACACACAGTGAGTATTTTTATCTTAAGCTAAGCAGCTGGATGTGACTTGCTGCATAGGTCAGCCCGAAAGATACAGGACACATGCAATACAGCTTGTTGAGGTGCTCAGCAGATTTCACATATTTTTAGTTCTTATGAACAACAAAGGATTTTGAGTGGAGTCTCAACACTGCAAATATCACAGGTTGCAGTTATAATCTGGATGATATTTACAGTTAGTAAAACACAATTTTTTTAAACAAAATGCTTCCCGATAAGCTGTTGAATCAAGACACCCTCCCCCAATACACTGTCCAAACCCTATTTTCTGCAAGATCCTTAAGTCAAACCAATGGGCAGGAACTTGGGAAAGTCACTTTTTATCAGTCTTTAATGTTCGTTTTTTCTTTTCAAGGAAGGTGGAAGAGAAAGAAAAGGAGAGCTTGTACACCTACTGCTGAGAAAGACAGCATGGATTGAGCACCTAGCACTGAGGGACTTACTCTTATAACACCAGCATGCCCTGAGGCTCTATGTTATTTCTGAACATGCCACTTTCCCCTAGTTAAAAACACGCCACAAACCAGAAGTGGTTTCTCAGAACAGTGGTTCCCAAACTTGCTTCCCAGGAGGTAGCAGGAGGAGCTGCAGTTGTAGCTGTGCTCCCAGAGCTGGCAATGCTTTCCTGGTATCCAAAATGATTATTTCTGGCTTAAAGAAGTGACTCCCTAAAATGTCACAGGGTTCCTAAAATGTCCCTGGGCATCCAGACATGGCATTAGGGGAATTGGAACTACATGGTGTTTAAGCTCCCTTCCACCCACACTGTGCTATGGTTCTCTGATAAAAATGTTTTGGGGTTTGGTTTTTTCCTTAGGAAACACTGCTGAGAAACATGAAAGCAAACAGTCCCTAAAATCTATTTTAAAGCAGCACTACACTTAAGTCAATACTCTAGCACTGAGAATTTCAATTTGTGGTGGATTAATCTTGGCTAGACACCAAGCACCTACCAAGCCGCTCTATAACTCCCCTCCTCAGCTCAGGACAGGGGAGAGAAAATAACTACAGGCTTATAGGTTGAGATCAAGGACAGGGAGATCAGTCACAAATTACTGTCATGGGCAGTAGGGAAGTTTAGGGAAATTAGTTTAATTTGTTACCAAATCAAATCAGATTAATGAGAAATAAAACCTAATCCTAAAATATACATTCCCCTTCTTCCTGGGCTCAATTCCATTCCCAAATTCTCTACCTCCTCCCTTCAGTGGCACAGAGAATGGGGGTTGTAGACAGTTCATCCCGTGTTGTCTCTGCTGCTCCTTCCTCCTCATCCTCTTCCCCTGCTCCAGCACAGCATCCCCTCCACAGGGGACAGTTCTCCACTAACTCCTCCAGTACAAATTCTTCCAATGCCCAGCAGTTCTTCCTGAACTGCTGTGCAGACCCCTACAACATTCTTCACATATGTGAGTCCTCTTTAGCATTACAGGATCTCTCCTTTACTGTATAGTATTACTTTCCAAAAATTATATGGTTATGCTTAAGACATCAATTCAGCTCTCAAAATACTGAGTAGCCTTACAAATTAAACACTTTGTTCAGTTTTTACATAGATAAAATCCCATCAAAGATAAGGGAATAATAAAGCCTATATATCCCATATAAAAAATAAAAAGGGTGTATAAACAATCATAACTGAAATAAATTTGTTATTTTAGTCAAGAACCACATCTTTCTAGTCCAACAATGCTTGTACTACATTGCTTATTCTTTGACTGTGCATCCACCTACCAGCAATCCTTCACCAAAACTATGGTTAAAAAAACCCCAAGAACACCACAACACACACCGGTCCATCAAATTTTGGCTAGGTTACAACCTGCTGAAGATTCTTTTAAAGAAAAAAATGGTTTTGCTTGATAAAGGTCACCCTATCTTAGTAATAAAACAGATGGGGTTTTTGTCTATTTTGCTGTATTCTGGAAAAAAAATCAGAAGTCCAAAGCTCTTATTTATAAAATAAGTAGGTAAAACAACACAAAACTGAGCAAATCATACTGCTGGTTCTTTTCCTCCCCTTTTTTCACCAATGTCTTTAGCTCTTCAAGCTTCGGGATGCCTGTTTTAAAAAGACTCTTTTTACCTGCCATGAGCAAACAAACAGTCACACAGTGTCCAGTATAATTTTTTTTCTAAAGTCCTAGATTAAAACATTGTTTATTACTTCCCTAATGTAAGCTGGTTTGGGGTTTTTTTCAGAGAAACTATAAAACTGAGTCAAGGAATCAGCTGTCTCCTTCAAATATCCAATGGGAGTTGGAAGATCTTAGGAAGTTTCAATGCCCTACCCCTTTACTGTTCACTAGAAAAACTTTTTACTTGTTGAAAAGAAGCCTAAAAACACCACTCTTCCTAGAAACTAGGAAGTCCTAGTAGTCTCGCTTAAAGTGGGCAAACATTAAATAGTTTCTTGCAATGACACATCCATTTTTCTTCTGTCAAAAGCAAGAACTGGTACATAAACAGTACAGATTTTTTTCCAGTTATTAGGCATATTAGTACATTACAGAATAGTATAACAGCTATCACAAAAGACAAGAACTCAATTATTTCTGCTGAAGGCTCAGTCTCCATGCAATAACACTTGACTCTGATTTCTTAGAATCTTTGCATTTTACATATGTTCTATTTTATCAGCTTGCTACCTAAGCACTAAGTAGCTCAGCTACTACCACCATTTCTACAACCACATTTAATTCAGTGCTATTTCCAGAAATCAATTAAGGAATTACACCAACAATTTTCTACCTATGCAATTTAACTCCATATGAGTAAGTGAACTATTATTCCCTATTTCTGATTTTAGGGGAAGAGAAGTAGTAAAAAGAACATTAAGCCTAACAAAAGTGCTATTACAACAGTAACTGTCACTACATAACGTGTGAACAGTTAGATTAACATTAATAACATATATACAATACATACATTCACATTTCATACAAAAGAAAAAGTCTCACTATTATAATGATCTAAAAAGCTCAAGACATAGGGCTACTTTCACCAAACACTAAATTACAGCTTGTCAGAGAAAAAAAGGGCAGAAAAAGCAACAGAAGAAGAAAAAGGGTGTTAAGTGTATTACATGCAAGTTCCTGAACAAAGCTTTTGATTCCTGCTGCTCACAGAGTACAACTCTACTGAGCTTGGCCAAGGGCTGCTGCCAGCCCCAGGAGTGACCTTAGCAGGTTGTGTCTTCTGTCGAGCTCCTGCTGCTCAGTGCTGGGTTATGCAATGCAAGATTGGCTGCAGGCACACAGAGGGGCACAGAGAGGCAGTGGCAGGATGGGGAGCCCAAAGAGCATCCTGCCCTGGCTTTCCCCAGTCCTACACCAGGAGCCTTCACCCCTGACAGCTCCAGCCTGTCTCTGTGTCCCAAGGAGCACTGAGGTGAAGGCAGGCAGGAACCCAAGCCACAGGTCCAGACGAGAGGATACTCTGGCCTATTCTCCCTGGTCTGTCCCAGGAGAGCCTGAGCCCCCATGTCCAGGTGTGTCTATGCCAGGGCACTTTCTTGGAACACTCCAGAACCAAGGAAGAGCACTGACCTGGGTCATGGGACACACTGGGTGAAAAGCATTTCAGGATTACACAATTAACTTAGGGAACATTTATGGGAGGAACCAGGGAGATGTTTAGGGGTTTTGGGGAGGAACAAGTGTGGAAAAGTAAGAATTATGAGAGGGTAAAAAGCATTGCTCGTATGTCAGCAGTTTCCTGGCTGGTATGGTCATCTCACCATGCCCTGCCCCTGACCAGCAGAGCCTGTCCCGTCTGCTTGCTAAATTCCCACTTAAACTTCTCCTGGTCAAGGCATCTGTGTTCATATCTGAGTGTCTGAAACCAGCACCTGGAAGGATCCACATTGCAAACATGTATACTTATATTATAAATACAAATACACACACATTCACACTACCAGAACCCCATTCTGTTCAGCTACAGAGGGGAGTAGGATGACACCAGCAGAGCTGTGTTCATGTGAATGGTGCTTTTTGGTGCCTGTCAGTTAATCTGTGTGGCCAGCTGTGCACACATGTGTACATGTAGTGTGCATGTGCACTCTGTGTGAGGGTGCCTACAGGAATTATTTTCAGCCTCAGTACTGGCTACACCAGGGACACAAAGCTGCAGCAGCTTCACTGCTCTCAGGCTGTCAGATCTGGCCTGAGATTTTCCCAAACACTTAGAACCAAAGAAAAAAAAAAAAAATAGAGCTCTACTTAAAGCACACTAGCCTGCCCCTTCTGGTCCAAATTTGTATTTCCAGCAAGTTGCACTTGTCACACAACACAATTCATTCTTTCCTACACCAGTCAATGAAAAACTAGTGACATAGCAAAGCTCAGCAGAGCTGGCTAAACAAGACATTTCCAGTTCTGAAAGTCCAGTTTTAATTCCACCATCTTAGCAAAGGAGTTTTCCTGTACAGTGTCCACTTGGCAACAGGTTCATCCTCCTAAAAACCCACTGTAGCATTTACTCCCAGCTACTACAGAGTTAACTGAGGTGTCATCAAGAGCTCTGAATTGTGTCAAGGGGCAAGAAGGCATTGCACAAAAATCCTGCTGGACATATCCCTGTCAGGTAAATTCACTAGTAGCTTTTATACTGACAAAAAGAGCATTATTCTATCATAAAGAATACCTCTGGGAAGCCCTGCACTTGCTCCCAAAGACTAGCACAGCATAAGAGTTGCTAGAACAGGACACTTTCCTTGCAGCAACTGGAATACAAGTTAGGGAGCTCAGCAGCTGTTCTAAATTTCCAAGAAGTTCAAATGCCTTCACGGGAAAAAAAGACTTCGTGCCTGATCCCTAAAGAGAAATACAGAAATTTGTGCATAGCTTGACCTTGATAGCAAACATAATGTAAACTAGTATTAGGTAAAAGCAATCAAACAACATGAATTATTAGCATGCCTGCTCATGAGTAGTGTTGGAGAATTTTCAAGTAAGACTGCAAACACATGCATCAATCCAACAGACTGCACAAGTAATTAACTACTGGGAGCGCAGACAGCAATAGAACAGCGCCTGCTCTTTGATTATTCTAAAATTATTAAAAAGCAAACTATAGCAGGCATGTTTCTTTAGCTAAAATGTTTCAAAGAAAAGCTGTTGACACTCAGTATCCCCCAGCCAGCCCAAAGAAAACAAAGAATCAAAAGGCCTGATTGGTTTCAATTCAGGGTGCAGACGGGAGCAGCAGCAAGCCCTGTGGCTCGTGCTTTATTCAGTGCAAAGCACTGGGTGCCAAAGGATGAAATCAGCAGTAATGTGAGGAGCCCTTGGCAGTTCAAACTTGGCAACAACCACCCCACCACTTCTCCAAGAATCCATCTCCAGAAGAGGGTGGCTGCTCTTCAGGGAGTTTCTTTAAGGGAAACAAGAGGAGCTTTACTGTGCAGGGAATGCACACTCAGCCCACGAGAGGAAGTGAATCGGGAGCCTGAAACCGAGGAAGCGCCAAGTCTTGAGCAGGTCTGTAAGATCTGAGGATCAGTAACTCTGCAGGTATGAACGAGACAGGAGTTGCAATACCAGAACCAAGCAAAGCATTAAGCTGATAAGCTCCAACACTAAAGCTAGTGTGGCACTGGTGTCTTGTGCTTCCTTTGGCACCAGCAAGGTAGAGAAAGCAAGAAAAGGGGAAGAAGGAAAACTGGGCAGATTTCTTGGATGACAGGATAGGAGCAAAAAGATTCTAACAAACTGAAGCCCTATACAAGAATGTGAAGGTGAAGTAGCTACCCAAACAGAAAGGGAGTAATTTTAATAACAATTCAAGCAATTGGTCTGAAAAGAATATTTTAATAGTTTAAGGGGTATAACAGATGCGGAAACTGCTATTGTGGAATAGAGGCATGCATTCTTTCCTTTTGTACAAATGCAGAGACATTAATGCAGAGACATGGAAACATTACAACTGATTTGACAATGAACCGGAATGCCTGGGTGTGGAAACACCAGGAAGAACAGCAGAAGAAAACAGCAGCACATGTTGATCACACCTAGATAAGCAGATCAAAGATCACAGTACATCTACATATCCACTCCTCAAAATACTTAAGTCATCAACACAAGGACTACATTTACAATGCAGTAGGGAACAAACTATAGGTTAGGTCATTGAGAGATAATGGTGGGAAGATAAACAACAGGATAGAAGACATACGGCAGCCAGTAAAGGGAGACAAGAGACTGAGTAAATTCTAATCCAGTAAAGACTCAGAGGTGGAACAGGATTAAGAGAGCCTCACCACCATGATCTTCTATACAGTACAAAAGTCCAAATTCAGCACATAACTACTGACCTAAGAAAAACCCAGCAGACATGAGGATTTTGATAGCAGGAATTGCATTGGGAGGATTTCTAGCAAGACCACTTCGAAATATTCATCTGTGTGGTCTGGCTGCCCAACAGCAGGTACTGAGTACATGGGTAGGACTGTGTGCATGCACAGGGGTGAAGGTTGGTTAGGTCTAAGTTGAGTTCTAGGTGAGGCTTTGCGTTGGTTTGTTTCAATTTTAAAAATTGCCTCCCTACTGTCTAATGGCTCACAATGAATTTTGCTTCAAAATTATTCATCATTCAAATGGAAGGAGATTAATAGGACAGGTAAGAAGGGGAACAAACGTATACTGTATTAACAGGGGAAACAGTCCATAACTTCCATCACCCTATCATTTAAGCATTAAGGAATCACACATACCAGCTGTAGTACAGATTATGTCTGACTCAACCTTTCCCACTATTTGACTGAGGAAAAAATTTCCTTGCAGGAGAAATTCCTGATTTTTAAAATAGCATATAACACTAGCTTATTGTGAAACAAAACCTGATGCAGCAATTTAAATGCCAAGCCACTCCAAATTCAATCTTCTTTTAAAGCTGAAATGTAATTAATTCTCTCCCTGGGTATTCCTGGCTTATGAACATCACAATTTAAAGACCAATTCAAATAATTCCATGTACCAATAAAATTATGTTGCATTTTAATACATTCTTAGCCAGTAAATTGCATGTGGTATCTGACATTTAAACTAGACATGTCACAATGTCACATGTCACTTGCATCCTTCAGTCATTTTTTAGAATTACTTACTCAACCCAATGACATGGGCAAAAAGTAAGAGCTGATAAGAAGGCAGTGAAAACAACAAAGTAAAGCTTGTTAAAAAACAAAGGGAAACCAATTAGGAACAAAATTTGATCTAATAAATTATTCTGCATGAATAATGATCAGCTTGTCAAAATTCATACTGTTTGTTCACGAAACTCACAGCTGGAAACAAGGGATATTTCAGGTCAAGAACGAGGTTCTTTGGCAAAAACTACACAAAGAAGTTTGCACAACTCCTGCCAACATCACACTTAGCTTAAGGCAATGCTTTAACTTTCAGGAGCTCTGAAGTGAATCAATTAGGGAAAAAAAAGAAAAGAAAACAAAAAAACTTCTAACATAGTTACTAAAGGATTCTGGTAGTTCTACAACCAGTTTACTACTCGTAAGAATATTACAGACTTCATATGAGAAATTACAGAAACTAGAAAATTAAAAGATCCAAAGCAGCAATGTTACTTTTACATGTTTCTCTTCCATTCGTAAATGCAACTAGGGACAGCTCCTTAGAAGACAGCGGACAAATTCACTGAAGCTGCTCATATTCATGATGGCTACTGTCAAACTGGGCCATTCCTGCTTTTCAAAAGCCTGGAAGGAACAAGGCATGAAAGTCTCCATCAATCTTTCTCCCTTGCCCCTCACCCCCAGTCAGAAAGTATCTTCTCATAACCTTGCCAAGGCAAACAGATGATGCCATACACTGCAGTATTGCTGAACATAAATAGTAGGTTTCCTGACAATCACAACTAAATACTTGTTAGGTGCAAGTTAGTAGATGCTTCAAGACCACCGCCCTTTTCATGGCTTTAATACAGCCAGATAAAAGAAAAGTTTTTTGTTTTTTTTTTTAAATACAGGGGTAGGAAAAAAAGACCCTTTTTTTTTTTCTTGTTTGAGGGAAAAGACCCCAGCATTTCCACGTGGCAAAGATACAACTAAAAATTATTTTTAAAACTACTCCTCAAGGAGAACAAAAGCTCTTCAGAACATAATTAGAGAATTTATATTTTCAAGTATATTTTCTGCATTTTGCTAATAAACGAGAATAAAACTTCGAAGAAGTGAGAGATGCCTTATTCTTTTGCAAGGTTTATTTCCTTTCTAAAGAAGTGCTCTTCTCCCTCATCTAATTGTTATTCCAGAAAGCACTAAAACAAAACAAAAGTAGTTCTTCACCACAATGAGGTCACCACCTCTGATACAAGACCTCTTCAAAGCAGCCGAATATCATGAACTTTTGCACATCTAAAAGCAGCTTTAAATACTTATCATTCATCAAGCAATCATGAATCATGCGATTAAACTTCTTTTGAATAAAAGGATTTAAGAAAAACAGTGTTTAGATATAATCCCTTATGGAGAATTATCTGGATATGCTAAAGTAACATGCCATTCAAAGTATGTTTAAGAGGAACTTCTAGCGGCTTTCAACAAAGGGCTCATCCATCACAAAAGATTCTCAGAAAAACAAAGTTTGCATTTGATAAGAGAAAAGCCCTCGGAGGTACGAATAAAGTAGGTTAAAGAAACAAGGAGGGGTCAAATTAGCATACAGAGAGCAGTTACCAGCAACATCCAGAAGGAATCCATTTTGAGTCCCTTGCTGTTTGGCAATATTAACTAATCACCTGGAAAACAGAGAAGAGGTGAAGAGACAAAATTCCTCCTTAAAACACAAACTCAGGTGACTGCAGCTGAAAGGTGGTTTTACGTTTAGTTGGCTTTATTGTGTGTTTTGGGGGTGTTTTTTAGAGAGAGAATATATATGGATGATCTAATAAAGCAATTTACTTTTTAATTTCTCACCAAACAAAAATGGGATGGAACTTGCAAAATTATTAGAAAGCACATTTAGAACACAAGGAAGCATGGATTATGTTAAGAAAATAAATTTTAACGGTGCATCCTCTACAACTGAGCATCCTGAAGTCCACAGATATTACATGCAATTTTATGTCAGTTGGACTTCAGCCTCTCCAAGTTCAAAAATCACAGACTGACCAAGGGGAAGAAGGCGTATACCAGCAGAAATTACTTTTTAAGCTTCATAAGCATCAATTACTAGTAATTTGTAAGCATCAATTACTAGATGCAGAAGACTGTCAGATCGATTTCCAGTGTGAAAGTCTCTTACTAAGCATTAAAGACATACAGCTGGTTTTATAAGAGATAACAAGTATTAAAAAAAACACTTCACATGGACCAACTTGTATCACATTGGAAGGAATGACTGATATGCTGAAGGTCAGGGCTGCTATGTGCAGGGACCTCAATGTGCTGACAAAAAGGGACAACAGCAGACAGAAGGAATTCAGAGGCAGATGCAGAGTCTTGCACCTGGGATAAAAGAACAGGAGTCAGTACAGACTGCAGGTCAATTGCTTAGACAGCGGATTTGCAGAAGGGAACACGTGGGACCTCATGGACACAAGCTGAATGTGAGCCAGCACGGTGCCCTTCAGCAATAAAAACTGACTGCACTCCAAGTTGCATTAGCAGGAGCATTACCAGCAGGCTGAGGGACACGGGCACTCCATTTTCATGAGGCTGTATCTGGAGCTGCTCAGAGTTTTCTGCACCTCAGAGCAAGAGACAGACACTGATGTACAGGACTGAGAGCAGGAGAAGGCCACCAAGGTAACTGAGGGTGGGAGCACCTAACGTTGGAGGAAAGACTGGCAGATTTGGGGGTTTTCAGCACTATAAAAAGTTTTGGGAGGCACAAGGAGTGCAGATCTCAGTGACATATACAGTCACCTAAAAGGCAGTGAAAACATAACTACAGTGCTCAAAGGTGCACAGCTACAACACAGGAGGCAGAAGATGGAACATGGGATCTCTATCCAAACTCAGCTGGACAAAGGCCCCGAGTCATCTGATCTGACTGAACTTGCTCTGAACAGGGGATCCAGAGATCCTGCCCAGCCTATCATTAATACACCACAGCCAGGAGTTTTCATAAGCAGAGCTATTTCCTCTAAAATCCACTGCCAGTGCGCTTGAAAGGTCATAAATCTTCCTTGCAAATTAACAGGAGGATCCATGCAAAGTACAGCCTTACAAATGGAGGTCTCAAAATGGTTTTATGCCATGAGTGTCTCTTCACCATAGCTACCAAACACAAGGAAGAAGATACAACAGAAATAACAAGCAACCACATTTTTTGATAAATTAAACATTCCTTAGTTTACCCCAGAGGTTTGTTCCCAAGTGGCTCAAGTTTATAACAGTAAATAAAATATCAATTGTAATAATGAAATTGCTGCTAGAAAATTACAGAATCTATTACATATTTCAGTCAGCAGCTCCCAATTCTCCTTGAGAGAGTTCTCATACCACTGAAGACATTACTTTAAAAGACAGAAGTTGAATTCAATTATTCAAAAATCTTTATAATCAGGTTTAGCACCAAGTCAGTTTCTTTTCTCAAGCACAGTCATGCCAGTGAGCACACTGACACAGTGTGACCACTCATTAGTCACAGCAACACAAATCCCATTTTTAAAAAGCACTAAATCACACAGCCAGGGATGTATCTAATAAGTTGTGTGCAAAATAAAAGCCCCCACTGCTTCTTATTATGCCATGTTCCTGGTTTGCATTCAAAAGTTAGGGTCTGGAAGTTGTATCGAGGCAGGGGTTGGTCCCTCCTCCCATGTAGGAAGTCACAGGACAAGAGGAAATGGCCTCAAGTTGCACCAGGAGAGGATATTGTGAACCAGGAAAAATTTCTTCCCCAAAAAGGTGGTCAGGCACTGAGAACATGCTGCCCAGGAGAGTGGTGGAATGAATTACCATCCCTGTTAGTGTTCAAAAAACATGTGGATGTGGCATTTGGGGATACACTTTAATGATGGACTTAACAGTGCTGGGTTAGTGGTTTGGGCTTAGAGGTCTTCTCCAACCTTATTGGTTCTGACTGTACAATATGTGTACTGATTCTTTTGCATATGCTAATTTCTTCATAAAATTCAGAATTTGAACCATCTGGGTTTAAAACCAACCTTCAAGTGCTCAAGAAAGGTGTAAAGCAATTCTAATTAACCCTAAACTGGAAATAAAAAGGCATTGGGAAATACCAAATCAAGGAAGTCTCTACTAGCAGCAGTCCTGGAAACTCAAAGACAGCAGTGGGGAAAAAAGTAACATTCTTTTCAATTTATTCTGCTTTTGATATGCTGTACATAGTCTTGACCACCAAAAAATGCCAAGAATAAGCCATTTTCTTGTTTGCACAACTGCATTTGTGAAGACCCATAATTTTGAAATAATATACTTCTGCATTTTGTACCAATATATTCAAAGGCTTTTTTGATAGATCTAATTCTAATTACTCTAATATTTTCACTATCAAATTTCAATTCTGCAACGACCAACATACAATATTGACTTTTTTCCCATAATAGATTTATTTCCACTGTGTGCAGCTCTTATTATCTTTTTTTAAAAGCACTGGGACTATGCTGTGGCATAAATAAACCTACAAACAGTAGCCTGGGTTTGATTCAGCTTTTGTACTTTCCTAAAAGTGTGTGTCTGCATACAGAAACAGAAGTCCCTGAGTGCAAAAGGAGATGCTGTTTCTTTCTTGTGTGTTGAAAATAAAACATCATGTATTTGCAGCAAGTACCTGTGACAATACATAGCTTTTACATTTCCACTGTTACCAATCTGGGGATGATACCTGGACATTGACTGGAGGAGGGCTCTGAAGCCTCCAAGCCCACTCTGAATACAAGTCAAACACAACTTACAGGGATCACAGTTTGTCCCTAAAGAATATCAATAATAGTGTCCCTGTATGACAAGTCGGCTATATCCTGATATTCTGACAGTAGTTAAAATAAATGGAAGGAGAATAAATAAAGCTTACATTTTTAAGCTGAGGAAGTTTCAAACAGATTCCACAACAAAGAGACTGTCTACAGGACAGAAGTGCAGTTCTCATTGGCAGGCAGAAACACACTGCATGAAACAATTACTTCCAATCAGAGTACTTAATCTAAGTTAACCCAGGATATTGTTATCACTGTGCCAGAATCCATGCAGAGTTTTGATCAAACATATAATGTACTAAACATTATAATAAACAGTGTAAAACAATCTCAATGACTGTATATTGTTATTTGTAAAGACCACATACACAATAAGAATTTGACAGAGAAATACAGATTTTTATAGCCTCAAAAAAATTCATTGACTGCCCATAGCAACAATCTACAGGGATAGAAAATACCCATCAGGACAGAAAGATCCAGGAGTCCTTAAAGTACTCCTTAGTTACCCTGCAAATAAGGTTTTGAAGGTTTTGAAAATTAGTTAACAGACATTTTCTTCTACAGAGAAAAAAAAAAATTATGTGTATTTGAGGCTTGCTTACTTATCTAGTTATTTTTGGGCTCTCAGTGTTTCCAGATGTATGTGTGGGGGAGGAAGTCTGCTCCCAGACCCAGCAGAAGACTCCAGTGAGGTCAATGCCACTGAGCAGGAACTATGAATGATGACTCCTAAAACCTCCTTCATGCTGCTCTCCAAAGGCAAAGCAGTAGGGCCACCAATGAAAAGTAACATGACTTCCAAATACCAATACCCTAAAGCCATAAATCACATGGCCACACAGTTAGGAAGAACTCAAAGAATTTTGGATACTAACCTGCCTAAGTCATGTCAAAAGAAGGAGAATAAGGAAAACTGATGCAAATGTCACACGGTAGACCGTCTAGAGCTAAAAATCACATGCCTTCATCTATGTCCAAATCAGAGGACCAACCCAAAATAACAGTCACTTCAAACCCAAAATGGTTTGGTCATTCAAACCAGCAGTACATAGTGCATCTTACTGCACATACCTCCTACCACTGTACTGCCAGAAACATGGACAAATTTCAGTCTCCAGACCAAACTTCAGTTGATAAATAATAGTAAAACTCATAAGGGTGTCCCAGTTTTGGCTGGGACTAAACTACAGCAAAGGGGAAGAAATAACATTTATGTCCACTGCATATATTTCTATATTGCAAAGTTCAACTGCAATAGTTAAGAATAAAAGACTGAAAGCTCAGCTGCTGTTCATTTGTGGTTAACCTTTTTTTAATAGTTCACTAGTTCTGACAGCTCCATAAACTTACAAAACTAATTTCTTTAAGAGCTAAGATCTCCTGCTCAGCAAGCAATTATACCAAGATTAGTGTCTGGTAATTCATTTATTCTCTTCAATGAGCAAAAATAATAGGAATTGGGTTTCTGTGACTTTAAGCAGCTCATGCTCAGTTACCACCAGATGCTCAAAGTCATCACAATGAATCAGAGCAGGAAAATACATTAATTGGATTAAGTGTTACTTCTACGTTTCCCTCTTTCCAGTCAAAAGTGGAGAACATCTTACCTCATTTAACATAAGGAATGTAAAAGTAAATGTAATAAGAGTAGTAAAACTATTAAATAACAGCAGAGTATTTCCATTTTTCTGTATTTCTCCTCTGGTTTGAGAGCTCAGAAAAGCAGACAGCTTCAAACAGAAATTGTAGAATTCATCTTGGCAATTCTCAACAGTAAAGTATCAAGAGCTGATATACACAGGAACTCAGGAGACCTGACAATCTGCTGCTGAAGATCAACAGCACAGCAAAATCTTGAGATTAATTGTCTAGATAGCATTCTTAAGGAGAGCACTGAACCATTTCAGGAGGAAAAAAAATACATTATTCTTCAAGCCATTTTCTAACAGAGCAGCGCTCTTCCAGATACTGTCTATATACAGACAACAACTGTTAGGAAAAGAAGGAAGTGGCTCTTCATTTCCATGCAGATACCCAGCAGTGCCACTGGTTGCCTACACCTGTTTAGCCAAAACCAGGCAGCACGGCATTCCAAACTATTTTCATAGCAACTGGTCTATTTCAAGAGAAACTAAAGAGAATTACAGAACAAAACAAAAACAAACTCATTAAAAAAAAAAAAAGGCCAAAACAACAAACACACACAGCCCCCCAACACAAAAAAAGGCAGAATATTCAAGCTAAGTAAATGATAAAAACAAAATAGAAACTTTTCCTATATAATATGTACCGAGCATATATAAAAGTGAGTACCAATGGGATTATAATCAGGTTTTTTTACATCAAGAGATAGCAAACAATGTCTAGACTTTCAGATTCAATTTTTCTACTGTTTTATTTAACCTCTAATACCAGCATAAAAGTAACTACAAATTTCTTGTTACAGCTAAATACCTTCAAGTCTTAACTACTGCAAGGTTTTCCTAAGTGGTTTCCTTAGAATAAGAAAAAATATCCAGAATTATTCCACTTCTACTTGGATATATCCACCTAAAATCTAGTTAGATTATTCACCTATTAGACAGCTTCCTCCTAAAAAACACTCCCAATTTAATTTACAAATATTTGGTTATCCTCCTGAGATGTAACTAACGCATGAACAAAAGCCTCAAATAGCATATTAGCCCAGCCAACACCTAAAAAAAAATTTGAATGGCAGGTACCAACTGACATCTCTCAGATACTTTGGCAAAGCATTAGGTCCTGCCACAACAAATTTCAGAGAAGCAATGCACTGCTTCAGAGAGGAAGCGATTTGCAGTTTCCAACTTCTACCAAATGTGGGACTCAGCATGAATTCCCTCTCCCAGAGACAGGGCATAACTGGCTGGCATCTATGTATGCCAGCAGCTCTATAACTGTGCCAAGACCAAAACTGGAAACAAAAAGGTTAAAGTGCAGTGGGGGTTGGGGAGGACACACCAAGCAGCTCTATCTTGCCTCCAAGAACAAGCTTTACAAGTCTACCAGGACTGGATGGTAAACAACTTCAATTTTCTGGATGTTTTCACACTGACTTTATTATTCTTTGTAGCCTAACTTTGCTCATCAAGAAACCACTCAAACATAGTGGTGGAGTAGCTGGAAAAGCTGCCTATAACTACCTCATATTTGGAAACAGCTGAAATGGATCCAGCACCTATAATTACAGTTTAACTGTTGGGAGTTATATAAATGAATTTAAGCATTCCAAATACAAGATGAAATTACCTTTCAAGAATCATTCAAAAGTGTTAGCCATGAAGTCAGGATCAGCCTGTTTTCCATATGCCACGAAGTAAAGATCACACAACATCACATGGAAGACCCATCAGCAAATAGAGCTAAATTATTGACTACGTACAAGCTCAGAGCATCAAAGAGTTCCATGGGGCATTGTGCTTTCTGTATCGATCCTGTCAGGCTCTGATAAACCTTCAAAAGAAAGATAACTTTGGCAATAACTCCCTAAATATCCAACTAACCAGGTTTGTAAACGTGACCTCTAAGTAGCATGGACTGGTGTGCATGTCATTGCAGATACTGTTACAGCAAAGACCACAAAGATGTACCACATTCTCATAAGGGTAAGACAGCACTTTTTGGTGTTCTACAGGACACCTGGAGTAGGATTCGACTTGCATGTGAAAGCAGCCAAGTGAGGATGCCTGTGTGAGTGGGGAGTCAAAGCTCCCACTACAGGCAGTGCAGACCTAGGCAGCACAGCTTGGGTTAACTGTAGAATTTCAGCCCACCTTAAAGTTAAAAGCTGGCACCTGCCCAGCTCAGTAACTCTCCACAAACCACTAAATGTACTCCGCAGACCTCCATCTACTACAATCTGCCAGTTGAATTCCACACCTTGCCAGTTTTCTCCAGGTGTAACACCACTCTTGCATATTTTGCATCACTGCCTGAAAATGTCACTCAGCGTAACAGTGCAAAAAACACAGACAAGCAGAGCAAAGCTAAATAAAAATAAAAATTAAAAAAAAAAACCACCAATGAAAGCAAAATGCACATTACTGGTACAGTGTGATGCCAAGCATCGCTGAATGAGTGGCAACAGAGCCATTTAGGAAGACTGTGTCTACCTCAGTATATATCATGCCTTTCAGGACATAAAACAACCCTCCAACCATCACATTTGCTTCAGCACTCCCATAGTGACCCAGATAAAAACAGGAAAAAAGGTAAGGGAGAGGAACTACCCTATAAACTATATATAGTTTACCCATTTATTATTTTAAAACAGGCCAGATATAGCTACTGAGGGCAAAAATGTACATATAATACTTGAAACTCTCCTTAAATTGGAGGCAAGCATATGAACAGACCAGCTTTAAAAGCCTATGGTCTTCTATCACAAAATGTTTGCGCTACCTTTGTCTTACACTAAACTGAAACTCATTACTTGCAGAATTTCACAGAAGCTATGCCCGTCTAAGCTAAACCAATTGCACACAGGAAAGTGCTTTACAATTATGAAATTACTTCATAAAAAATGGAGAGGTAACTAAAGACAAAAAGCAACTGCCAAAGCAAACAACAATGCCAACAAAGCATAACCGCAATCAGAAGCAGTACAAGTCAGTTTAGAAGACAAGCACATCTGCGTGGATGTAGCATTCCCGGTGGAGGGTGGCTTAACAAGATGTCCCACTTCTAAAATAAGCAGATACCTTTGATCTCCTCTTCACCAGCCCTAACAATAAGTGGAGGCTCCTTTTTCCTTCCTCTGTATATACTCTAGTCCTGAACTCCACTCATTTCAACTATCTTTGTGTAAACATTGCTAAGACATTCTGTAACTACTTCTTAGCCTCCCACCAAACATTCATTTACTCCCCCAATCACAAACTGTTAATCCCACGACTCAATTGATGTCTGTTTCACACAAAGCTACACCCAACACTTCACTAAAAGGTTGGCCACTTCAGCCACTTATGCAAGAAAAAAGGACTTAATTCATTATATAATTTCACACTTGGTGGCAAGATTACCTTAAAATTAATTCACCACTCCCAAGCTATAAGTTTTGCACAAAAGATAGGTGGTAGTTCTGGCAATAACGGCATGGAGAGCCTGAGAGAAGTTAGTTCATGGCCCCTGTGATTTTTCTGTCATGCAATTTAAAACTCATACAAAGCAAATAAACTGAAAGGCAAATCATATCCTGGGGTGCATCAGGCACAGAATCGCCAGCCAGGCAGGAGGGGATTGTCCCACCCTGCTCTGCACTGGCGCGGCCTCACCTTGTGCAGCTTTGAGTGCACGATATAAGAAGGGTATAAAGTGTCACAGAGCATCCAAAGGAGGGCCACAAAGACAGTGGAGAGTCTAGAGGAGAAGCCCCATATGAGAAGGGACTGAGGGCACTTTGTTCATCTTGGAGGACAGGACACGGAGGGGAGACCTCATGGGAGTCTACAACTTTCTCATGAGGGGAAGAGGACAAGCAGACACTGCTCTCTACTCTCTGGTGCCCAGTGACAGGGCCTGAGGGAATGGCCTGAAGCTGGGCCAGAGGAGGGTTAGATTGGACATCAGGAAAAGGTGCTTCACTCAGAGGGTGGCTGGGCACTGGAACGGGTTCCTCAGAGAAGTGGTCACAGCACCAAGCCTGACACAGCTCAAGAAGCATTTGGACAATGCTCTCAGGCACATGGTGACTGTTGGGGTCACCTTGTCCACCTTACTCTTACCCTTTTCTAAGTATGACCACTCCTAATTATCTTATAGAATCCACTGAGCCTTCCCTACTTCACATTTTAGTTTAACACAAAAGAAGAACAGTAACCAGGTTTTAAGCCACTGGAATCAAGTTGTGGTATCTTAGTCACAGAAATTCTTCTCTCTCAAAATAAGCATGTTGAAGAGGAATTCCAGAACAGTTCATGGAGCCCTCTGTAGATCTCTGCAAAGATGAAAAAAAAGCAGAGCCCTAATCCTCTTTTCTTAAAGCAATGTCGTGATAAAAATAATGACAGTCTTTTCATTTTAAGAATGCTGTTCATATTATCCCCATCTTCTGCACGATAAACACTGACCAGCCATCTCTCAGGCTGAGATCCTACCCCAAAGAATACCACTCATTTTCCAGGGAATTCACACTGCTTATAAACAGCAAGCTGTGAGAAATGCTAAGATTTATCACCTTCAGAAGACAACATAATTGCAATATGAAAATTTGCTACAAGTTTTTAAGTTTCTATCCTTTCCATTCTGATCCTTAACTCAAAACGTAGAGGAATGCTGTCCCATTAAGAACCCACACCCTTTTTTGTTGGAACTCCAGAACAACCACATAGGGCCAGATGGAGGCAGTTTTAAAGACATGACAAAATTTTTCACCTGGGCTTTAAGTTTATTCTTTAGCACCTCTCTTACCTGCTCTGATCATGAGAATATGTACCTGGAATACTAGCAAGTGGTAAACAGAAAAGAAATCTCAATTGCTCAGAGACAGTATCCCAAAGAACAAGCAGCAGTGTAGTTTGTAGAATATCTGCCTTTCTCGACCTGTATTTTCCCAATACAATTATCCTTAATAAATACAGCTAAATTATCTACAAAATACTTTAAAATATTTTGACCAATTGCTGAAATATTGACATTTTCAGATAAAAATGTTGTTAATACAGTATACAGTTGTTGGCACAGACCTCAATGCAGAGACTGAGCATAACATACATTAAGTTAAATGCCTTAAACCACATATACAAAAGATCAATACTGCAGCATGAGGTTGCATAAATTGCATGCAACATACTATTTGCTTTGCCTAATATCAGAAACAGCAAAAAAAAAAAAGTCAGAACACTAGAGCTGGGCCATGCTGACTAAACTTCTGACTGCATACAATGACTAACATTGTCCATACTAATTTTGTGCAGTTCTACTCCAGCCTTCCCACTAATTTACCCAATTCTGTCCCAGTCCCCCCACAGACCTTCAAGGGTCAGTGATTTCACTGCATGAAATTAAATATTCAGTAAACTGCTGCACTATGAACAAAATACTTTGATATGTACAGAGGTGTAAAAAGCTGATAATGCTTCATGCTTCAGTTTGTAAAAAATGGGGTTACTCTGATAGGATTAGAAAATACATCCCAGGCTTGCACATTTTAGCTTCCAGAAAACTTCCCAGTGTTGATTTAATTTTCTAGATCACTGCCAGTACCCAGCTGTGGCAGAAATTATAAGCTGAGAGTTCTAATTTCTTTCAAGTCTGGAATGCAATGCTAGGTTTTGAAGAGCCTAAGCTATATAAATATTTCAAAGGTAAGAAACTACTTGAAGTTATAAAAGAACAAAGGGCAACTTCAAATTCTCTTTTGTGTGCCAAAATCATAAAGGCTTTCTTTAAAGTACATATCTTCAGTTTTGTCACACACATGACAACTTAATCCAATGAACTCAAAGGGCCATAGGCAATATTTTCACAGATAAATTGAAGGAGAATCCAAAAGTCATCACATAAACAGTACACTCAAGATTCAAAAAAATATTATCTAGCTGGACTAAATCAACTTCCTGATAAGGCTGTTACTCTGAACCATGACACATACCATTGTTATGTCCAAAATATGCACCACAGTTCAGGCTCTCAATTTCAATCTCATGTGCTTTGAGGGTAACTGCATCTTTAGGTAAGGCACTGCTACCACACCTTCCTTCCTCTCATAAAAACAAGCAGCGCTGTATAGAAGCAGATGTCATCAGCCAATTCCAACCACTTTGAAACTACTACAGTATGCACCAAACTGGAGCACACTGACAACAAACAGGCTCAGCCTGGGAACCCACTGAGATTGTTCCAACCCCAGCACGTTCAGTTACAACACAGGATCAAGTTACTGTCCTAGAAAGCCCTGGCTGCATACCCCAAGCACACTTAGTGCTTCCAGCTCTTTGGACAAGAGCTACAGGCCTCCTTGGACCAACCAAATCCATTTGTTTAACACTGATGTCCTTGTTGCTCAACTGCTCACTCTGTATGTGGCTTCGCTGCTGTCCCGGCTCTAATCTAGAGCAGACTAAGTAGCTCCTCAAGAGACACATGGCTAGTCCACACCTGGGGACAGAAACCAAACAAGGCAAAGTCACAGAAGTCAGTCCAAGGACAACAGGCAGGTTTAGAGTGCTGATACCAGAGACAACACTGACAAAAGTCTCCAAAGACACAGCCCAACTCCAACATCTCAACTCACTCGGGATCACTTGGTAATGAATACTAACCTTCTCTTTTCCTCTTGAATGCTTTGACTCTTAAGCTTTCAATGCAATATAGGAAGTGCTAAAACTAGGACATCTGTAATTAGAACAATCTCTTTTGATGTTGTTGCTAAATAAAGTGGAGGGGTTTGGGTTTTTCTTTCTTCAAAGCAAACTTTCCTACCTGGTACACAAGAACACTGTTCCTGGTTTCATATAATGAACTTGCCACCAAGAAAGTTGTGTTTTGGTGCAAAAGAAAGGACTGCTCATTCATTCTAGACTGAAGAAGCTAAAAGATCACAGTTTATTTAGTACATTATATGATAGTGTTTTATCCTTCCTCAGTTACTGCACTGATAAGATACAGCTAAAATTATGTACCAATATCAATATACTTATTTACAATGAAGTAGGAAGACTTTATTTACTCAATGCATTTTCTATTTGATATGTTTTTATTGAAGCATCTTGGAAAAATGGCTAAAACCCAGTTTAGGAGCCAGTTTACTGCACGTTTTACAAATCATTTCCCAGAGGACAACAGCTAGAGACTAAGAAAAATAAATTAACAGTTAACACGTTTCGAATTACATATTATTCCTCCAATCAATGTTCTTAAAAATGAAAAAAAAAAAAAAAACAACAAAACTGTTGAGTACTTGGAAGATATACATAAAGTACAGCTCTGCTGAAAAAAGCACACTGCAGAAGATAAACAACCAAAGATTGCACTACTTCTGCTTACTCAGAAAAAAGGCAGCAAGGAAATTGCTTTACAACTTCCAGTCTAAGTTCAAGTCCCCACCATCTAAGTGACACCATGTTCCATGGGATTATAGACATGCTGCTGATAACAAATGCTGGGCTCAACATCTCAGTAATCCCTTCCTGTGTGTGGGAACAAACTAGCTCTGATCATTTTTTAATTGGTCCCATCCTTACTAAAGGGCTGCTATTAATTTAGCTATTAGAACCAGTCATTCCTATCCAGTTCCCACAAAAATTAAAGGCAATATCCAAAACAGAGCTGCTGATATTGTAATAAATTAGGTTTCTGAAATGAAAACAGATAGTACAAGACCACAAGGGAATGTTTTCTCAGAATTATCCTTTCTGTACATATTTGCTGAAGATTGAACTGCAGTGGTCTAAGGCTGTATGGTTTGTTCACAAAATTAAAGAATAAACAAAAGTCTGTGGAGGACATAAGAAAGAACCTATATAATTCCTTCACACAAGGACTATTTTAAAACCAGGCAGTTATGTTATCAGTGCTACACTACATTAGCTTGGATGCAAATAGTCACTGCATCTCCTTCCCTGGAGTTCACAGAGCAGAAGCAACTTCAAATTGCGTAATTATTTGCTGAGCATTATAGACGAATGTTTATTGAAAATCCTTAATTTCCTTCTCAATACACAGCAATAAAAGTTAGAATATTTTTGTCATTTCAAAGCATGATCTTTGATGTGTAGAATTCTATTAAAAGAGCCTGGCAGGCAGCAGGCACTCAGACACCTGAGGAGGTGTGTGCTGGTGCAGTATTTACATTACCAGGTGAGGGAAAGGTGGGAGTGGGCCAGCACAAAGGAGGAGGAGGGAGGTGATAATGGATTTCAAGTGTCAAAAGCCTGAAACACCAACAATGCCAAAGGTGGAGCGGGCAGTCTGACTACTTCTGTGAATCCTGCAAGGGGCTGCAAAGATAAGGGAACTGGAGCATCTGACCCAGAGATAAGAGGCCGAGAGAGGTGGTGCTGGTTAGTCTCAAGCAGGAAAGGCTGCAGGGGGCAATCTTAGAATGCACAAATACCCCGTGAGAAGATGTGAAGAGACTGAGCCAAACTCTTCTCAGTGGTATTCTGACGAGAAACAAGAGGCAATGGACACAAATTGAAATAGAGAAAATTCCACTTAAAGGTAAGAAAAATCTTTGCTCACAGTAGCCAAACACTGGCTGTGGAGTCTCCATCCTTGGATCAATACCCAACTGGGGAAGGTCATTAGATGCCTGCTCTAGTAGACATTGCTCCAAGTGGAGGCTACAGTTTGTTATTATCTCCAATTAGCTCAAACTGGCTAAGAGTAAATAGACATACATACATATTATGCTATCATAGTTTAAGAACAGTGCTTCATACAAGACTAGTAACTCAATAATATAAAGAGAGATCAATAATATTTAAACTTCAAGATGGCCTTCAATAACACTTCTTTCAGGAGGCTAAAGAAATCATGATAAAAGAGACTGAACATTATCAGGAAACAAAGTGTCCAGAGGCAAGCAGACTGTGTTGAAAGATGAAATCATGTTTATGGACTAAGCACAGGCACATCTTGCTAAGCCTAAGAAAAAGGTTTATTAATAGACATACACATTTTGCTAACTTCCCCTTTAAACAGCAGTTATTTAAGGCAACGCAAAAATGAGGAAGGGATCTGAGAAATCTCAAAGAACGGTAGCCAAAAAATGGATGAGTAAGATGGCATTGAACAGACTACAGGGACCAATTAAACAAAACAAAGTTGAAGAGCAAGAAGTAATGCTCTTACTCCTGGAAAACTTCAAAGTCAACTAAGCTTCACTGACTGCAGGTACTAATAATAAGCATCAAGAAAAACATTATGTTATGTAAATAATGCAAAATAGACAGCACAATGTCATTATAGTACATCAGTCATGCCAGAAAACAGCAAAGCCTCATTTTGTAACATGTCACAATACCTTTCTTCTCTACATTACAGAGAGTTACAACAGAGATACTGACAAAGAAATAACATTGGGAGTATGAAACTTATTTTACATGCAACAAAACTATCATGAATGGAGTACAGTGAAACTTAGTATTTCAGTGGATTTGTATGAAGGAGATTTTAGAGGATATAGTTTTGTCTGACAGGCAGCATACCAGAGCTCATAACCTGAGGCATGTGGAGTTAATGCAGAGCAGTGACAGCTCCCAATCATCTTATGAACTCTATAGGAATGTTTCATCACTATGAAATTCAAGTACTGCCTCTAAAGAAAATCACAAAAATTAACTGGTAACTAGCTTTCAGACATACTAGGAAGATTATTCTCCCTAACAAAGCTGTTTGTTGCAATTTAGCCTTGGGTTGGAACAGGAAGAACCTAACCAGAATGAAATTTATATAAGGAAAAAAAACCACAAGACACTCTGCAGAGTAGCTGACAAGACTACAACAGAAACGCTCCAAAGGTATAAAGACATTGCATGTGTGTATGCAAAAACAACAGCAGTATTAGTCATTCTGGTCTAAACAAAGACAGCATACTACAGAAATTACCATAAATTTTCCAGTTTGACCCAATCATCATATCAACTACTCCAGAATCTTCATTTACATAGGTATTCATAATCACAATGCCAGGTCAAAGCAGTACAAAAATGACTGCAGCTGAATAAAATGAAACACTATTTATATATCAGGTTAGTTTTCAGATTAGAACTCACTGTTGGTTCGCTGCTCTGGTTTCAGTAGCCACACAAGCATGAGAAAGAAAGTAGACTACAGCAGCACTGATAATGATGTGCACTATATAAGCAATTCCATTGTTTCCTTAGGTAGGCATTTTTTTTGTTCAAAACTGAAGTCCAGCTTTTTGCAGAACTTCATCCTCCACTGCAATGTAATCCTTATTGACCAAGGTGTTATAACATATATAACATATATAGTGGAGTCCCTTCCTTGCAGGAAGTATCCTTCAAGTAGTACCTCACACAAATTACACTTGTGTACTCTGATAACTTCTGTGTTCCAAATTTGACTTACTATTTCTTAAAAAGAAAAGTCAGTTGCTCTCTCATAAACCATGTGATACAGGTCCAGCCTGCCAAGGTTCCCAGTTTATTGGATACAGCAGCCCATAGACTTAGAAACATAAGTGTGGTTCTGAAAGACAGTTACACAACAAGGACTTGAATCATATCAAAATTGCTGATGGTCATAATCCCTGGAGGAAAACTCAGGAAGACATCAAAAGATTCAAGAAAAGAGTAAAAGAAAACTTCAAACGCTCCTGTGAAATTATCTCTTGTAGATCTTTGTAGTCATTCAACAGTATCTCCTCCGTATCTGAATTACAGCCTGAATGTGAAAGTAAAATCAGAATTCTCCTCCCCATCCTTTCGAACTCTCAGCAATCCAGGGCCAAGAGTTGTGATGGTGCCAAGTGTTGAGCCAGCCAATCAATCATCCTGATATCCAGATATGTCACCAAAGGCTGCACCTGAGAGAGCCAAGCCCAGAGGCATACAAGCACACAGATAACCAGTCCAGGCAAGGTGGGGTGGTGTTTTCCAGGAAGACTGGCTAACAAAGCAAACACGTGGATGCAGAACTCTAACAGCAGTACATACTCCTGTGATACCTGTACACACAGCTGTACTCAATACTTGTACACGAGAGAATAATCCAGGAGAGTTACAGAATCAGCATTGCAAATCATAGAACAACTGCCAACATTGCAAAACATAGAACAAGGAGCAATTAAAGTAATGGAGCTAGTAATTTTATCTGACTTTTTTTTTTTTTAATGAAACCTACCTCTTTTTTTTAATGAAACCTACCATTTTTATCTCTGTTGCCACTAGAATCATAGAATTTATTTGCCTTTTGAAAACAAGTATGGGTACATATTCACAGAGGCAACTATCAAGAGAACAAAACACAGGACTAGATGGGGCTCACACAAATCTCTGAGATAACAACAGGACTGGATCAGTGTCCCTCATCCCCATATGACAACTCCAAAAGGGAAAGGAACCAAGTGCTCTTCCTGTCAGACCCTGGACTGGTCTGGACCAAACCCTTTCCCTTCAAGGGTGATCAGACTACAGTTGCATTTGAACACTAGAGGCCAACTAGATCTGTCCTATTTCCAAGGACCACAAGCCTCCTGTACTTCATTGCTATTGTTTTTTTCCATCCAACTCGTTCCTCAAACACAATGAGCTATAAACAATGAACAGAGTAGTTTCCTGAGACTTCAGGCACACCTTTCTAGAAGTTTTATACACTTGGGGCTTTTTCTCTTCTGGAGTTGTGAATCAAGTAGTTTTTGAACAAAAAACGGCTACACAAGGAAACAACAGAATTGCTTATATTGTGCACTACAAGCAAAGAAATTTGGTTTTTGCTAATATAAATACCAAAATACTGTGTACTAGTTACATTCAAAATTTTTTCATAAAAAGGTGTCCCTTGAAGGAATTTTTTAACCTCTATGACCCACAAGTTTTTCCATTAATACTCCTAAATCCAGCAACAATGTTAATTATAGTTCTTTATCTTATTCATCCAATGCTGATGCTGCATGCTGCAAACTGCCCTGCTCATACATTTTGTTCCTTCCACTCCTCATCTGCAAGGCCGAGTCACTTTTTGACTACATCTTCCTCCGTTCTGCCTCCTCTCTTTTTGCCTTTCACACTGAAAAACACCCACCCATCTACTAACACTAACAAAAATAGCATAGCCTACAATATTTAGTGCCATCCCATTTTGCCTTGCGTTGACTTTTAAGATATTACACTATGTTATTAAGAGATACCAAAAGCAGCTTTTATTATAACCTACTTAATTCCTCTTTTCAGGAAAAACACCAGGCAAGAGAACTACTGACTGGTCCCGAAAGAGCAGGCACGCAAAAACCTCTGGCAACACATGTGCTCTTGGCAACAGCTAAGTAATCCTCTAGTAAAAAAAAATTAAAAAAACAAACCAACAACTAACAAACTACAAACAGACCTGAATTCTTTGGTACTGTGGATCAACTGCAAAATTCCACAGACACCTGGGGTCCTTAAAGAAATTGCCTGGAATACTCGTGTGTCTCAAAAAAAATCAGCATTTCAGATATTAGAGAAATTCTTTTCCAGAAGGATTAGACTATTAAACTTTGCTTTCCAAAGCAAAGTCCCACAGCAAGAAAACTTTTCATTACAAATTCCAGTTTTCCAATTCATTAAACTTGACTAACTCAGTTACCACTGCCAGGTTTGAGCTGCAATCAGTCCAAACACAAGAGACTCAGCAGATTAAGTATTTGAATCAATGCCATGGGAATGATCAGGCTAGACTTTTCTCTAACACTAAAATCATAGTGACTTTTCCCTTCCAGTACCCCAACTCACCAAGGTACTTTCAGGAAGGGAAAGGAAAGGAACGTTTTTTATCTGCTGTGCTTTTGTTTACAGGAGACTCCACGTATTTGCAGTCCTCTTCACATGCACACAAGTCACCTAGTCAAGGCAGCTACTTTGCAGTATTTCCCCCAATCTGAACCCATTTGGATTTAAAAAAAAAAAAAAAAAAAAAAAAAAACCAGAATTAGTGCCTTCTGCCTTACCCAAACCAGAGTACATCTGACAAAGCAAAACAAAGTGCAGCTGTAACTATTTTTTTCCCCCTCACATCACTTAAAAAGCAATACAGGAGGTGCTGGCTATATCCAGGACTCAGAACTCTTCCTGCTCTTCCAAGCAGGATGCAAAACAACTTGGTTCTAAAGCCAGGTTCCAACTCCCCTCCCACCACTGTTTTCTGCAATTGGGCAAATTTTCAAACATGAGTGGACCCACAATCTCGCCTCACTTAGACACCAGCAGTGCAATTACCCTTCTGGAAGGCAGGAGATAATTTCAGTTGATTCTCTTGTTGATTATTTTGACTACTGCACTACCACCTGAAGACCTTTTTTATTTTTTCAGTACAAGACAACAATTTTTTAGAGATTGTTACCACCGAACCAGACACTCAGAAAAAGCAATTTTTATATTTCTGTACAATGAACAGGCAGAGTATCAGCCACCCATGTACTTCTGCATTTCTGACTGGCCAGGAGCTCCCAGGTCAGCATGCAAATGTTCACAGCACGTTCTCTCAATCTCATTCTTCTCCTGTGCAGGCTAAGGAACCTAGGCTCCTACTTCTGGATGTGCATTTCCCTTCTGAGAAACAGGCATTACCCAGCCTGATGTGCAGATGTAGATTCCCATCTTCCTAGCTCAAGAACACTGGGGAATACACCTTATATATCACTGCAAACTGTTTAGATGGTGGAGAGAACAACACTTAATGCTCCACCACAGCTCTTCAGCTTTCCCACTTCAGTTTAAACACCTACCCTGGTTTTCTACTTCAGACAAAAACAGTTATTAAGCTGCAGGGGGAAAATTAGCTTCTTTGTTTTAACATCTCAACTTCAGGCCCACTTATGCAAGTATTAAGGAAGACATAAATTTCGAAAGGTCTGTAACATCCACTCTGTACTGAAAAAGTTTTTTAGAAGGCTTACAAGTCTGCAAGGCTGGACATTTTTTTTAATAAATTAACAAAAACACAAAACAGCGTTTATTTTTCAGTATTTCATTTTAATAATTTAACACGAAGCGATCGTTTACGTAAGTAAATTTTATTATTTACTATAATAAAATATCATTTTTATTCTGTTAAATAAATTTTTATTCTGTTTCTTCATTTCAACTGTTGCTATGCCAAGGGCCAAAAACTGCATTTCCTCAACTTACTAAGTCAGAGCACAAGACACTTTCCACAGAAAACTTACATGAAATCAAACAGAATGCATGTTCATCTTTTAACTAATCGACACGTGCCTAAAGTGCTTTAGATCAGTAACATGTGATAGCACTGTTAATGTCTTTGAAGTTTGGTAAATATCATTAAAGTCACCGGTGAGTTGCGTGACACCGGTTGCAGCAGTAAATCTGCACATCAAAATGCCAGATTTGGCAACTGTCAAGCCCATTCCCCACATATTTTAAGTATCACTATACCCCACTCTTAACTGATCATTTAGACTAACCTTTAGTCTAACGGGGGCAGGGGAATAAATGTTTCTGCCACCAGAAGTGCTCGTTGTAACCCATAACGCACGACATAAGGGCGGATGCCTAAAGATCCAGCTGTGGAAGAAGCGAGAGCACACCTGCTCCTCTCCCGCAGTTTCTCCCCCATACCCCAGGAGAGGAGGTCGCTGCCTGGGGCAGGGCTGCGGGGCGCACCCTGCCAGGGGGAGCCGCCTTTCCCCTCAGGGGTATTCCCGAGAACCCCAGCAGGCTCCAGCCCAGCCCGGCCCCCCAGAGGGGTGTCGCTCCTGCGGCCCCCGGGCTCGGCCCCTGGCGGCCGGAGCGGCGCCGCCGGCAGCGAGAGCCCCGGGCCGGGACACCTCCGGCGCCCGCGCTGCAGGCGGGGAAGGCCCGAGGCGGAGCGGGCTGGAAGCCGCCCCGACCCTTTTCCCGGCCGCCCCTCACCTGTTTTGAAGGCCAGCTGTTTGTCGTCGCTGCTGCCGAAGAGCCGGAGCATGGAGACGAAGAGGACCCCGCATGAGTTCTGAATGCCGAAGACGGCGCCGTTGCACCACATGGCGGCCAGCATCACCACCCAGCCCCAGCCGCCCTCGGGGGGCTCCGGCGCCGCAGCGCTCCCGGGGCAGTCCGGGCTCCTGGGGGCCTCCTCCGCCGCCGCCGCCGGGGGCTGGGCCCCGCTCTCGCCGCTCCCGGGGCACCATTCGCCGCCGTTCTCCCGCCGCGGCTCCTCGACCGCCGGCGGGCCGGGCAGGGGGGTCGCGGCGGCGGGGTCTCCCCCCGCGCCCTGCGGCTCCAGCTGCTCGCTCACCGGCACCATCCCCGGAGCGGACGCGAGACCCTTCAGGCGCGCCGCTCCCGCCTTCCTTTTCCTTTTCCTTCTCCCTCTCCTCGCGACCTCTCGTCCCCCGCCCGCTTCAGTCCCTGGCCGCGGGGGCTGCGCGCATCCCGCGGCGCTCGCTCTGTTTATCTGCCCGCCCGCCGGTGTGCGGGACCGAGCGAGGCCAGCACACACCCCCTCTTCCCGCCGCGCCGCCGCCGCTTTATTTTAAAAGGGGGGCTCCCTCGGGGGCGTCAGCGACAAGAGCGCTTCCCTCCGCGCCGATTGGCCGCGGGACGGGAGGAGGGAGGGAGGGGGGCCGGGGAAAGGCAGGCGAAGCCACGCTCCTCTCCGGCCCCCCCCCACCTCGCCCGCCGCTCTGGCTCTCCGGTGGAGGGGGTGGAGCGGGGCGGGACCGCGCCGTGTCGGCGGCGGCGAGCGCACCGTGCCGCGGCCGCCCGGGGAGGGGGAGCGGAGGGAGGCTGGAAGTCAGCGGTTAACGGCCGCCGGGAAGGGGCGGGAGGCGGACGAGCGCCCCGAGCCTGCACACAGGTACCGCGCACTGCCCTCGGCGGTAAACAAGCCCCTGGCCCCGCTCCCGGGCCCTGCCCGCTCCCCACGAGGCAGGGCAGCTGCGCCCAGCGGTGTCCCGCCCGAGCTGGGCAAGGGGAAAAGTCTGAAACTCCCGCCCCGGCCGTACGCAGACAACAACGAGCTACAGAGAAGCCGCCCCAAAACGCGCACCCTCCGCCACACACGCACACCTTCACACCCCCCGGCGCGGTGGGAGCCGGCTCTCGGCCCTGCCCAGCGCTCTCTGGCCTCCCGGAGCTCCAGCGCCCACCCTGCTCCCCGATGGAAGGCTGCCGGCCCCGGCACGGAGGCGCCCGGCTCCAGGGCCCTCGGGGCATCTGCTGTCCTCCGGGACAGCTGTCCACCTCCCCTTGGGACAGCCTGTGCCAGGGGAGACCGTGCGGGAACTGCTTCTGTTGTCTTTCCTGCTTTTTAACAAAGGAAGAGAAAGTACTTGCTCCTGCACACCTCTTGACATGTTTCCCATTTGCACAGAGGCATCAATTCCTGACCTTTCCTCCCCACAGCCAGGGAAGTGAAACGACGGGAAAAGTGCAGGCTAAGAGTGTTAAATGACAAGTTTTTGATTCACGATCCTGCTTTCAAGTTTGCAGACGTGTATCTGTTCCGCTGTTTGGCAGCTACGTACATTTTTAGCAGTTTGGGCTTGATGAGGAAGAGACCTTCTTGAAAGAAAGTGAGCAGATTAAATCTGGATGCTTCGAAATTCCCTGTGAGATCTGGAGGGCTCAAACCCTCCTCTTGCATTCATACACCATCCCAATTTCTTCCCTCAGAGCCTGGGCTGCTACTGCTATGCCCGCCGTGGCATCCAACTCCTCAGCCTGCCTGCCAAAGCCTCTTCCTTTTTTGACCCTGAATCACCTTTTCCATCTTACCTACCAGTGGCCACAAAGAAAAACAAAGCACAGCTTCTTAAGAACATGTCTTCTGTCTTCTTGCTCTCCGCATGAAAAGTAATAGTAGCTAAAGAAAGAAAACCATATAACAATGTTGAATACATTTGTGATTATAATGAAGTGCATTTTATAGGTGCACTAACCTCGCTTCACACTCACTGTCTTGTTACTCGTGCCCTTCTAAATTAAACATAAAAACATTACACTAAAGATACAGCAGTGGAATTCAAAAAAAAAAAATAAATAAAACCCAGCAACGAAACACAATATAGTTTTATGAAATACATAATGATTGTCAAAGCAAAGAGTGAATATTTGGCGGACCACTGAAAAACACATCTGTTCCCCCCAAGGAACAAGTCTGGATACTTATTAAAACCCCAAGCCTATGATAAGCTTAACTATGCTCAAAATATTTCATAAGCAATTTAACGTGCAAAAGTTAACAGTTCACATTCTCCACCAAGTCTTTGTCCAGAAGCTGTTTTCTAAATCTGTTGAGCTTTCTTACAATAATTAAAGCTTCCTCCACCACAATTTAACATTTTTTGAACAGTTATAAGAGAGCGAACAAAGCTTTTTCAGTTTCAGATTCAATCTTCATTACATGTGTCAGCAACAATTGACTTAATTAAACCTTCAGTTGCATAGAAATAAACAAGGGTCAAATCCAAGACTGGATCTTAATGTGACTGATCCAAGGGGTCATGGTTCCACAAACTCTTAGATATGTTTCTAGCTCTTAGTGGGACTCCTCAGATGGGAGTCCTGAATGGAAGCCTGTGAGCTGTATGATGGAAAGTCAAATCAGCTTGAGGGAACTGCCTCGTATTTTTTCTGTTTTGGGCAGTGTTCAGTTAAGCTCAAGACTAATTCCCTCTCTGCAAATTTTTTCAAGGTAACATTTATGTACTGCAGTTTCATTTGCGTGTTTCCTATAAACACTACTATGATTCCCCCACTTTTTAAGGTAAAGGATGTGTCTTTAAAAAAATCCATTGTGAACATATTGTGCAGCTTCCACTTTCTTGCACTTGTTTAAAATATTCTATTTTCCAGTCATTAAGTGTTTCTTATTAGTGTTTCTTATTAAGTGTTTCTGATTAGTATGAAAAAATTATTTTCCCTTTCTCTTCACATTTGGTAATGCATAGTCAGAAAATCAGATTTTCCAGTACATACAGTTTTTGTAAGTGTGATGTCTATAACTATTCTGAATGTTTCTTCAATAATCTGTACCTTGTTGTCCTATTGCTGTTTAGCTAAGCTAAAAAAATATGTAGTATTTATAGATATATATAAAAATTTAGCTCATGTGGTCTTCCTTTACAGGCCTTAAGTAGGAATCTAAAGAAACTTTGTACCTCTTTGGTACATTCTGCTCCTCTCAATAGCTAAGCCTCTTCCCTTTTGAGAGAGGTCTCTTGAGATCTCAGCTATTTCCCTAGTAGTTCCCAAGAACAAGAACAATAAAATCTCACTCTTCATAGTCAGATAATTTCCATAGAAGACTTTACAAACAGAATATGGCCAGGTTTGACTGCAGTTTGATTTCTGAAGTTTTTGATTTCTAGTTTTTTGCAACCCCAAAGATTTGCAATAAAAGCACTGTTGTTTGAATTATTGCTATCAAAGAATTTTAGAAGTAGTATTTGAAAAAAAATAATACTAACTCTGGAAAAGTATGTGAAAGGAAAGCCACCTTTGTGGCTCTGCTGTTTGAGGCCTTTATGTTCACAAGAAAAATAGCTGAAAAGGAAAAAGAAGGAAGATGAACATGAGATAATCACCATAAAGCAGTGAAAATAAAGAGATTTAATAGATATAGAAGATATACCTCCTATATAGATCACTGCATATTGCATATGTTTCAGCTAAATTGTTGTTATAAACAAAAAGAAAAAAATCATAAAGCCAACAGCAAAAAAGAGAGAAAAGTGGAAAAAAATCAAGAGTATGGATAAGCTGAGAAATGTGATGTGAGGAAAGCCTTGGGTTTGTCTAGGATGTTTATGGTAATGTGCTTATTTTACATGTTTTATTAATACTCTACAGCTGATAACAAACAGCAATTGTGCACGCAAAAGACATAATGCTCTGCAACAGACATCTGCTATGGTGGTACTTAGGCTGTGCCTATTTTAGGATCAATACATAAAAGACCAATGCCAAAGGAGGAATTTGCCCTATCATCTGTGGACTTTCAAAAGCCCCAGGGGCTGGGAAATGGCATCTTCTGCAACCCTATCTGAAATTCTAGCCAGCTCCCCATTAAACATTGACTCCCTTTCTCACAAGCTATTGAAAATAGACCAAGACTTCAGTAGCTCTCACATGCAGCATTTTCTTTGACCATAAAGAATATTTCAGTTGCCTATGACTTTAAAAAAATTATCTATATTGTTGAAGCACGCTGTTAGTGACACACCAAGACAGCTTTTCCATAAACCTTTTTTTTAAAACTTTTCAAAATCATGTAGTATTCCACAAAAGTGCACAGAATGCCAAGCCCTGAAGTGTACGTGTTCAGAGAGATTAATTCTTCCTTCTTTTGTTGTTCTGATTAGAATTTGTACTGTAATCAATGAAAATGGTATGCCTACATCATCCGGAAAAAAAAAAAATAGGTCTTCAGTAAAATGCCTAACTTTACCACACATGTTCAACAAGAAGTAGAGTAGAAGCAACTCCAAAAAGGAAAGGAACTATACAGAGAGGACGTGAGGCAATATAAAACCTTGTGGCCAGTTAGACTAGTGCATGATATTAATGATTAAGCCTTTCTGTTCTTTAATTTTCAGTGAGTATTATTAAGACACCTATTCAGCAGAAGGATTTGGACTTAGGTCAGAAAGACGAGATAAACAGGATAAGCATTAAAACACAAAAACATATGGTATCGCCAACTGCGTGAAGATCAACATTAGATTAAATCCTATTCAGTAAGCAGTGTTTATGCATCTCTCAGCCAGACAGGATGTTCTACTGATGTTTCAGACTGGGCTCCAGCTGAGTCGTATGAACTACCAGGGCTGCATCTGACTGCTGAGCAGATGAGTCACATTTTCAAAGGCAAAAACCACAGATTTCGCTTGTTTACTGAGGGGAGTGTTGAAAGTGCCTAACCCAAATTTGATAATACCTACAGTAGAAGTTTTCTAGACTGCTATTAGTTGTCAAGATATAGGTTCCCTCCTAATTCCACAACCAGTACGAGAAAGGGAAAGAAAGTAGACTAAATGTCTAAGTGGTGAAGCTAAGGAAAAGCAACACGTCCGGTTCCCACTTCTGCATTTATTTAAAATGCCAATTCCAGATTTAACATCTTCCTTTTTTAAGTGCACCTTATGGCTCAGGTGTGGCTCCTTTACCAATTAAACTCGGGTTTAGTTTATCATTCAGTGAAGAGTGGATGGGACTTGAGCAGCTGTTGTCTGGAATATGGTTGACATATAACTGCTATTATTAAAGGTGGGCAAGTGAAATAAAGTGGCAGTCACTACCTGTCAAAGCCCTCTGCCCTTGCCAGTCTCCAGCTGCACAAAGCTAAATTTTTGATGGCAGACTTTTAGTGCAGGAGTTCTCTAGCCCACCTTGTCATTGTCTCCACTGAGAACATCTGATCAGAGATGTCATCTATGGAGTTTTGGTAGGTGGGAACAGGGCTGTCTCCACTGAGACTGATCAGAGATGTCATCTATGGAGTTTTGGTAGGTGGGAACAGGGGCACAAATTACTTCAAACATTAACATTTTTGAGTGGTAAGTGATGGTGAAGAAGCCCAGATGACTAGCTTAGATGTACAAGTGAGAACTCTAGACATCTAAAATTTGGTGAAATTAGTTCCACCCGTGGATATTAAGTTGAAGAACATCTTAAGATAATTTTTATTCTGACCTCAAACACAGAATTTGTTTTGATCCTATTGCTAAATGAGGAAGCATGAAGAATACATTGTCCTAGCATGATCATTCACCTCTCTTGGCAGTGAAATAACTAAGAGTGCTGGCAACATTCTTACTCAGCTTCAAAGTTAACATCTCTTTCAAATGAGCAGGAACTGCTTCAAGCCATTGTTTTAGGCTGTCTTCAGGCTTGGTTTGATACCACTGCGCAGGTCAAGTATTTCATATTGCCTGCATTATCGTAGGATCTAAGCACCTCAGAGTTCCTTTCTTTGTTTATGTGGATTTAATATCTTCCAGACCACCTTTGCTATCTCAAGAACTCAATTTTGTTTTCAACAAAAGTTTGGAGCATCCGAGAAGTAAATGTTTTACCAAATCAACCAGATCAGACTGTTGTCTAGAAGCAGATTGCTCAGTGGCCACTCAGTTAAATTTTCAGGCTGCAAAAAGCTGAAAAAGAAAAAAACTACTACCTCTGACAGTACTACCTGGACTGAAAAACCACCAGGAATAGAAGTGACACTAATCTTGCTTACTTGATTTTTAAGAATTCTAAATTCTATGGAAGTTAAATTAACTTTGTTGATCACCGTTGTCCATTTGTCCCTTTGAAAGTGTTTCTATATTAAAGGCTATAGCAAGGGCTAGCAGCTGGTAGTGGCCCCATTTCAAGGTATGATTTACAACACTGTCAGCATTTTACTTACTGGGTAAGCAAAACTGTGTGTATAAGGGAGTCAATTCAAATATTAAGGCATGTGAAAACTGTTAACAAAGTCTTCCATGTAGAAAGTCTACTTGCCTTTGCAAATTGAACAGATTTGCTTTGAGAAATACAACACTAAAAAAAATTCTGACATTTTAAGACAGTTATAGGGCTACTAAATACAGCAAAGAATAGTTTTGGGGTGTACATATTTGCATGGAAATATTTAAACTATATTGGACATAAAATATATGGCAAATAATTTCATGCATCTACCTTGCAGTTGGTAATTCCATTCTGTTTTTCTACTCAATAAGAGTTTCTTTAATATGTGAAACATTAACAAATGCGGTTTTTTCTTTCTGGTTTTTTTTTTTTTTTTTTAATTCTAAATTATTGTTCTCAGTCTACATCTACTTTTTAACTATCATCTGAAATCCTGAATTTCATGTTGGGTTTCCCACAAGAAAAATCCAATCTTTTGCAGGTCAGTAAAAAAAAAAAAAATTACACACTCTCTCTCGTTCACTTTTTTTCCAATTGATAAGTTATTTAACACACAGTTCATCTAATATATGGTAATATGGGTAAAATAGATTTCAACAAAGGTGTGTGAAAATGCAACTTTAGTTTGCAATTACTGTATTTGGTGAAATAAACAAAACAATTCTTGTTAGCACCATTGAATATCTCCTCTCTTTCAAAAGAAAAATTAAATTAATCCTTCTGTTGGCAGGGATTTTTTAAAAGTTAAATAAATCCTGTATCAGTGGCCTTCCTCTAAATATGTATTTACTTTGTGGTTAAGTAAAAATATACTACTTGTTCAAAAGTAAGCACATTCATAGGCCCTGCACATTCTATTTATACTCTGATAAAATCCATCCCTACCAGATTAATGGGATAAGCACTACTTTACAAACAAAAATGAAATAAACTAGTACAGAAAGATTTCTAGTATAGCATATATTCACACAAATCAATTTCATTAAGGAATCCTAAATTGCCCTTCCTATTACTTGGGCTGAACAAGACAATGTGCTACCCCTGGCCAGCCTCACCCATGAGGAGCATGCGGTTCCCTTATGGCTGGTCGTTCATAGTGCAGTGTTTATTTGAAAGCCAGATGTGAATTGTTCAGGTTCAGTGGCTCCCAGGTGCTCTTTGTCCTCCCTCTGAAACAGCATTTTTTGTAACTCAAGAGATGCATACAGGCTAAGATTCCTCTCTGGGAATGCATTCCCTAAGATGCATTCCCTAAGACAGATAAAATTAATAGTCCATTTTCTTTATCATAATAATCTTCCCAATTATTTAAAATAATGGCTATGTAAAGATTTTGCATTACAGAAGCTTCTGATCACAGTGCTGTGACATAACAGATGCAGTATCCATTTTCAGGCAGAATTATTCAGTATATAAAAGGTCTAACCATTTAGGTGTCTGGTTTTGTCTTATATTTTAGTTAGAAACACTTTGAAGAAAACACTTCCCTCCTTTTCTCATCAAGGTGAAGTCAAGGTCATCTTATTTAAACTCCCTGGGATAGTAATATTTAAAATGAAATTACACTCTACCTAATTATTTTACTAAAATCCTTCAACTCCTGTAAGCTCTTCAAGTAATACCTAAACCTTTAAGAAGTTGCCAACTGTTTGACTAACACAGTACACAGAGAACCACTCTCTGAGGGAAATCTTGCATGTTCAAATTGGGCCAAATAAGCAATAAGACAATATAAACCCAAGCCACTTAAACCACATGAATAATTCCCAGACACCTAGAAATCTGATTTATAACCATGCACAGGCAGTGCTATCGTCATTCCAGAACTCACTTTGCTGGAATTTACTGAAGGATACTGCTGTGTACTAACAGGATTTTACAATTAATAAGACCTGTAATGCTACTGACTGGGCATGAACACTGTGTACTAAATTATGTATAATTCTTCTATTTGAGGTAAATTTGCTATGAAGAATAACACCATTAATCTTTAAGTCATCTCATGTTTCTGAGTTATCAAAATATGCCTTATATTCCCACTAAGAAAGCCACCCCGACACAAGGAGGTGATCTTAAAAATAACCTGGGACCCTTAGTTTTACAGAAAGAATGTTTGCTGACCTTTAGTGACCCACTTTGTTCCCAGACACTGTAACTTGGTAGTTCCTTTGATCTTGAGACATTTTTCTAATTGCATTTCTGCAGGATATTTGATGTGCTGCCACCAGTCATTAGAAAAGCAGGAAGTTAAAATAGTACCAAGCCTCTCTTATATATACCATTACATATCCATATATACAAGAGGACCTTTTTTTTAATGAGTTAGCTTAATATTCCGTGGACATGTGGAAAAAGTTGAACAAGAAGAAAAGTAATTATTTTCACATAAAACTGTTTACATGTGAATGATTATGGAGTAAAAACCGACCTTTAAGTTGTGTTTGGAATGAATTATTATGGGGTTACTACAGAGCTTTAACTTTAAACCCTCTTTTACTTTATGCAATCTAATAATTTGCACCCACATAGTAAATGGGAATAGTTAACCTGGTGTCAAATCTCATTGCAGAAACACTTGTTAAAACCCTGCTCACATCCATCTTCCTATGTGTTTTTCTCCTTGGGAAAAACTAAAGTTCTTTATTCAGTGTTAGAAAGGTTGATCCACTCCAATTTAAATACAATTAGCAAGATTGTTACACAAGTTGCGGTTGCCAGATCTTTATGGCTGGTAACACCTCTGCCAAAGTACACAGTATTTTTTGGTTTCAGTATGACTTTGCAGGACTGTTGGCTGGAAAAAGCAGGTTTTCAGTTCTGCAATGAATCCATGCATAGCCTGGAACTACAGACACAAAAAGCCCCAGCCTTGTGTTTGACTTCAACTTGCTCAGTAGGACTGATACTCTAGGGTAACTTCCAAAGGGATTTGAGTGAAATTTTTCCCATTTTGCTTTTCCTGATGTGCAGGGTCTGTGTGAGAGAGCTAGACTTCGGATTTTTTCTAGTCAAGATGTGTGCTTCTTGTAAAGATGAGCTGTCACTCCTTTTGGAGAACAATATGTGAGGAGATATTAACTGGAGGCACTAGCTGCCACAGGAGGCTTGATGTCTATTCTCCAGTTAGACATCAGCTTGGTCTGGTTGTATCCAAACTCAATCTCCCATATTCCAAAGCTTTGCTGATGCAGAGAGACACAGTGTTCCTAACTCTGGATTTCTCAAGCCAATTGCTAGGTGCAGACCATGTATAACTCCATTTTCACCACCATGAGCCTCTTCTCTCTCCTACACCAAAACCAACCCTCCCAATTATCTGGATGAATTCCTCCTGCTCTTTCCTAGTAACATGGTTTCCTAACAACAATTTTCAGAAACAAGTTTGTTGTTAAAGCAATGAGCACAGGCTTAGAGCAAGAACTTCTTACCCATTAACATGTAAGAGTTACAGGTTTGTCTGTTTGTTTTTTAAACAAACACTTGAACACAGTCCTTGTAGTCTGTCTAAACTATCCACTAACACCAAATCCTGGCCTTCCTTTGGAGCCTGAGAGCAGACAGTCCCTCCAGACTTCTGTTTCAACTGGCTTGTTTCTGGTGGTCCAGACTCTCCCTCACTCAAGGAAAACTTTCTTTTCTGACAATGAGAAGTCTTGTAACTCAGGGTGTCACAGGCCACTAATGACAGAAACACAAGGGCAGGCTTTGCACACTTCTGGTCTGCGTACAGTAGCTTGGGAAAAGACCTTGAGTTAAAAACTGTTACTCACACTCTCAGTCTAGGAATGAATTCTCTCATTATATTTTGATGGTATCAGTACAACTGGAAAGTAAAACACAGTATTTCAATCAGTTTCAAATATTGAGTGTTTGAAAGTAAACCTGGTTTCTTGGCAGGACCCCTAGTACCTCTTCCAATAATTTTCCTTTTGTCCTCCCTTCAGCCCTCAGTCTTACGTCAGGACAACTAAACTTTGAGACACGTAAAGCTAGATAAAGCTTGCTTCACGTGCTATTTATGTTTCTCCAGGCAAAAAGGTCACCAGAAATGATTTAAGGAATTTTTTTTCCCCACACTTACTGAGAACTTCTGTACTCCCCTCTGGCCCAGTAATTTCTGTAACATCAGCTTAAACCCCTTTCTTAACACTTCTTCCTCCCTACATTGGGAGTTACCAATCCTGAGACATAAAACTCGCAACATTCTCGAAATAACACATTGTAGTTAGCCCTACAGAGCCATTTCAGTGTGAAAAAAACCAAAAATTCAGGCAAAGAAAAGGAAAATATCAATGTGTTTGCCCATTAATCATTGTTCTGTCTTGCTGGCTTTTTTACATCATTCCTGAAACTTTTCCCTTTTACAGCAAAGAACCTAACTCAAGTTTATATTGATTTCTCTGCAGCAGTCTTATCTGAAAACCTCCTCCAGAAGTCTGTAATTTAATACATATATTATCTGCACCTTCATGCTTTTTTTTTTTTTTCTTCTGAAATGAAACGGGTCATTTCCCACAGGTTTGTAACAGCAGGAAACACCCTCTTGTATTAGCTTTAATTTCAGCTTTCAGTGTCAATGCACGTCAGGAACATTTGATGTGACAGAAAAAGTCCCCAAAGCGATGTAGGTTCTGCAATACCATTCAAACGGGACCAAAAGTTCCTGTGGTGCTTGTTAGAACAGAGAAACAGAGTTAAACAAGAAACAGGGCGAACAGAGCAGTGTTAAATTCTTTTCTCCTTAATGTATGACAACACTGATTTCCCACACTGAGTAGCTCTGGTATCTGATTTGGTAATAGCTGACAGGAAACCTGAGCACAATTTCCAGAGGTGTTTTTATGCTCGATGAAGTGTTACGGGGACTCGGCTACTGCAAACTCCTCTTTCTGTACGCCCTCGAGGCCGCCTAAGGATACCTTACAAAGCAGGAATTGCCATCTGCTGGCCAAGCCGGGAATGGGCTTTGTCCACAGTTTATTACTGCATCTCCCTGACTAAATTTGGAAATGGATTTGAGCGAAGGAGACGGTGCCACTGTCAGCTGAGCCTGCCCGCTCAGGGACAGAAGTATGTGCATACTTCAACTCACGCTGGAAAAAGAGGGGAAAAACTGTAGAGGAGGAGATGACTTTGCGGGATCCATGGTGCTGAAGTATTGATTTTAAAACAGATGGTAAAATAGTTTTGTTTTCAGCTGGAAATTACACTTTATTTTTTATGCTTTTGAGTGACAAAAAGCGAATGATGACAAAACCCCTGCTGCTGGGAGAGTAAGGCTAAGTCTCTGCAAATTTTGGTTTCCAGATAAGAGCTGCTTAGAGGCAGCAGGGAGGCACCACGGTAATCCCTGCCCATTTTCAATCAAAATCCTGTCTAGCACAGCACAGTCATCCCCTGTCTCTTTTCTCTCATCTCCTTTTTCATAGCTGTAACTTTCTATGTCCCAAGACCTTCTATCTCCAAACTCCTTTCACAAGCCGCCTCCCAGCTCTCAGAGCCAAAACATTTCTCCTCATTCCATCAGTCCAGAACCCCTCATACTTTTCATCTTATTTGCCATCCTTCCTTAAGTTTTCTATTCTACCAAGTCTCCCTCCTTTTCCACTAACTCTTCCTGCAGGTACAGACCATTCCACTGCGCAGCTGGTTTGTAAAGAAGTAAAGCAGTAACTTCCTCTTAGTATTCCCAGCCTTAGTGGAATTGTAATAAATGGAGTTCTTTCTATCACTCATATTTTATAGCAGGAGTTCCATAGCTTAAGTGCCTGTTTTAAAAAGGTGCATCTTTTTATATGCCACCTATTTTTTTTCATTGTATAGTCCCAAAACAACTTTTTTTTCCCATGAAAGAAAAACGGACAAGAAAAATGGCCTCAGGTTGTGCCAGGGGAGATTCAGATTGGGTATTATGCCCTTCACAAAGAGGGTTGTCCAGCATTGGAACAGGCTGCCCAGAGAAGTGGTTGAACCACTGTCCATGGAGGTATTTGAAAGATGAGTGGATGTGGCACTTGGGACATGGTTTAGTGCTGGATGTGGGAGTGCTGGATTTATAGACGGTTGGACTCAATGGTCCTCAAGGTATTTTCCAGCCTAAATGATTCTCTAATCTCCATGTCATCCATGAAGTCCTGAATTTTTGCAATATTTATTTTCAGTTACATCCTTTCCAAGCAGAAGACCTATTTATTCTTCCTGTAGAAGCGATTTCATATCTTAAGATCACCTTTGGCTTTCTCAGACTGGTTCTGTTATAGCCCTTTCCAAGGCGGAGGACAGCGAGAGCTGAAATGCACACAGCAGGCAGAGTATGGGCACACTTTGGATTTATACAGCAGCAAATCTTTATACTCTATTTAATTTTCCTTGTACTCATTCTTATTTCCCCATACTAATTCTTAACATTTTCCTTTTTTGATTATGAGGATGACTTTTTAGCTTTCTACTACAATTGCAAGGTCCCGCTCCCTTTTTAATTGACGTCAGTTTTGTCTATAGTTTGTACGTAATAAAATGCGTTTAATTTGTGTGGCATTAAAATGCACCTTCCCAACAGTCTTTTGAATATCTTTGCAGGTGCCAGTCATCTTTACAACATCAATCAAACTTCATTGTAACAGGTTATCAAACTGCAAGTTATGGAAGAATGCAGCAATAGCTCCCTAAACAATGTTTGACTGGCACATAGAATCATAGGATCGTTGAGGCTGGAAAAGACCTTTGAGATCATTGAGTGCAACTGTAGAAATTTGACTGCCCTGTCCACCACTAAGCCATGTCCCTAAGCAAGGCATCTACAAGTCTGGAGCTGAGCAAATGTCCCAGCTGCAGCTTTCTTGGAAGGGTCCTTCTGTTTTTGCAGCACTTTCACCTGCTGGCATTGGCATTGCCAAGACAATGCAGCACATAAATATTCAGCCTCCATCTGAACAATAATCTAAGAAGAGAAAATAAAAAAGAAAGTGTTGTAGAAGTCAGAATTAGTCCTGTAAAAATACCTTTGACATCACACGCCATTCTCAGAAAGAGCATGACAGAACTAGAAAGAGTTCAAAGAGGACAAAAAAGCAACATTTATCCTGTTTTACATTTTGTGTGAAAAACATTTAAATTGACCAAGACACATCGGCTTGGGAAAGAAATCAGTAAGGAAACTGAGGCCTTGATAGGCATTAAACAGGTGAAGGGAAATGTTTATCTGATAACACTCAAATAAAAGACTTAAAGAAGATCTGAGAATATGATCAGACCTCAGGTTTAACCCAATAACTCCTGTGCCGCTCAACAAAACTAGATTATTAAACTAACCAATACAGCGTATTTAAGATGCCAAAACTGCATCTTAACCAAACAATAGGAAGAGTCATAAAAGAAAGATGCAGTAACAACAAAACACAATAAAAAGATTACTTCCAGCTCAGGAGCTTTTCAAACTGTGGATTTCTCTATACTAGGAAATAGCAGGAGAGGTATTGAAATAAGGCTCCATTGAGTTTCTCCCTGTTCTCATACTCTTCCCCAAAGTACCAGGAACTTAGTGGAGACTTAATGCTCATTTTAAACTTTCTGGGTGAAGCACAAATGCAGTTCCACACTACCACAGAAACTGCAGTGAATTTTGTCATATTTGAGGAAGTCGCAGAGACAAACCATCCAGCATGTAAGAGGTAAATCTTACCTTTGGGAAAGGAAGTGTCTAAATCATGTCCCCTCAGATGAAAAGAACTCTTGATGCCAATTGAGTGTAGCTGATTTTTTGGCTTGTGACACAGGTGGAAATTCAAAATGCAGAGAATTAAAATGTGCTTTTACTAAACTGAATTTTTTTTCTTCAGCTTACAAAAGAGTAAGATTGATATTTGCATTATTGGCAATGTTATACCAAATATAAAGGTACGAATGTTACAATGGTGACAAATCATCTTTCTCCTTTCTCCAGAGTTTTCATAACATGGGAAGTTTGGCCTTTTTATTCTGACTTGGAGCAACACAAAGTTTGCAAATATTGTGATTCTGAGAAATTCCATTTTTCTAACAGCTTATTTTTCTCATGGGCTGACTATGAAACACCAGTGTGTTTGTTTGGAAAAGGAAGGTTCCTGTCACTTGAACACATTCATCTTGGAGATAATCTTTATTCACACAACTGCTAAACCTTAGTGATCTCTTTGAGCTCTCTCCCTCAGCAGGAAGTGAGAGTAGCAGTGAGCTCACCGAGATATTCTGGCCCATGGAAGCTGGATGTATCCCACACCCAAACTATCAATCTAAAACAACAAGCCACCTCAATCACACAAGTACTTCTTGGCATGTACAAAACACAAAGGAGGAGTAACATTCCCAAACAAAGAGGAATGCCTGTTCTCATTAAGGGTTTCCCTCAGCATGGGGAAAACAAGGAGCAGGGTTCTCCAGGACAGGCTGTGTTCAACGCTCTTCTGCAATGCATGGTTGCAAGCAAAGGACAAGGTCTTAAAGTTCATTTGTTTTATAAGTAGAAGCCACCACCATTCAGGAAAGCCATGTTCAGTCTCTGAGCAAGTCTCCAAATGTCTGCTTCAGTGTCCAAGATGGGACATAGAAAACCAGATAGTTCCTGATTTCAGTCATCTGGCTTTTATTGTGAGAAAACACTTCTCCCATTGCCTTGTCTTAATAATTTCGCTGTTGTTTCTCAACACTCATTTGTTTTGCTGACAGAATTGGCCCGCTAGTTCTTTACCTACTAGGTTGAAAAGTTCATCCTGTTCTACCTTTTAATAGAACAGCAAAACTTCCCTGTAAACTCAGCTCCCAGAATTGATTACAACCCTAGTAAAGCTGGCTCTGACCAAATGTTGGCACCACTTTCATAAACCACAAGTTTTGACAAGCTTTTTCCTTCTTCTCTGCTAGCATTTAATACATCTTTTTCTCCAGGCATACCAGTCAGGTGGTATAAATCTCCTGCCACAAGCATGAGTCCCTAAAGGAACAAGAATTACCTTTGACAGAATGTCATGCATGAGATCATATTTAGGGTAGGTTTATTGTGTCCTATGCAGCTCACATGCTGAAAAAGAATTTCACCTTTCACTTTTTCATAATATTCCTTTAATTATACTCTTTTCTTAACATAGACAGCTTCGTCTACACATGCTTAAAACTTTCAGTCACTTAACCACACAGGCCACAGGATAGATTGCCTTCCAGGAACTGAAAGAAAAGTAACTAAGAACTTAAACAGTTATTTAATCCTGAAAACAGTAACATAGATAATGAAATGTAAATGAAATTTAAAATATTTTTCATAGCTGGAGAAAATAACTAAATCTGCTATCAAATACTTGAGGCTTATGCTAAGATGTAGCATTAGCTTTCCTAGCAAAACATGCATTAAGTATTTCTAATCGTGCTCAGACTAGAACAAACCCAACTTAATATTTTATTCAAGTTCATTAAACAAAATCACTTACTGCAGCTCAAAAAATCTTGTTCATAGCATGGCTCCATAGCATCAGAGGGAAAAGGTGTATGTTGAGAAGGGGAAAATCCTTCCAGTTAAACCAGAAACCACATATGGAGTTTTATCAGAAGGTTACTCCTGGTCAGCAGGAGAAGTTTCCTGAATATTATTTTGAAGGCTGCCTTAAAAGAAATCTGGACTGATTTCTTCATGTTTTGCTAAAAATGGCACAGAGATGACTTAGCATCTTTCTTACAACTGGTGTTGGTCTTTATTGAAAAAGCTCAGCATTTCTGAGAGGGGTTTTTTGCAAAGCAAATGAAGAACCATCAGTGATTCCACTTGAGTCAACTTTTCCCCGACCGAGTGACGCTGACAGCTGTGCCAGCTCCACTACAGTAGAGGCAGCAAAGGCTTCAGCCACAGGAAGGTACATGGAAACCACCAACAGAGACCACACCAACAAGGAATTCATGACTTCCACATTTTATATTTGTTCCCAAAGCAAATCTGTTTGCTTAACCTTTGCTATCACATCTGTAAGATGGTGTTGAAAGAGACTGTCACAGGGCAAGCTGTTATGAAGCTTTCTGGCAAATATGGGTCTCAAACCCCATTCATTTCCTTAAGAGCAAACTCAGAACTGTAGTAATTCTCAAACTTGATCACTGTCTTACAGATACTACTGTAAGCAGCAACTCAAGTGGTAGGAGTTCCCTTACATCTCCCATCCCACCCCCAGCCTTTTCCTGCCTCCCCCGTGCAGCAGTGCACATCCAGTTGTGCTGTGAGCCAGATCAAACCAAAGCACAGCCCCTTCCCTCTCTCCCACCTGCCTTTTCAAGTGAATTCAATTCCCTGACCTGATTGCCAGTCCCACAAACAGCTGCACCTTCCTAACTCCTTATGTCAGCACTGCTGCTGCACTCCCCACATTGTGTTATCTATTAAGTGTTTGGTTTGTGGGTTTGTTTGGTTTTTTTAAAGAATTATTATTATGTATGACCTACTGCCTCTGAGAAACTGGAGAAGGTTAATGGCAGGAAGGGTGGGTATCCCTCTTTCTCTGGAAGAAAAGAGAGAAGTGCCCAGCAGTTACCAGGTTTCTGAATCTTTATTCAAATGAGCCTTTCTGCACAGCCCTGAAGAGGTGAAACACAAAGAGAAACCCTTCACCAATCAGCTACACAACACTTTTGAGTTGTACCATTATTTTCCCTACAATATTCTAGAAGCCCTTAGGTATTTCAAGTATGTTCAGAGAAAAAGGGAAAAAAAAAACCAAAACAAAACAAAAAAAGAAATCATCTACAAACTTGTTCTCACAACAAAACACATAAACCCTAACATTTCTTTAAAATAACCCCGTTGAGCAAGGATAAGCAAAATAAGCCATAAGGAGCTGCAGTTTATTGCCTCTTATGAATTAAAAGCTGATTACTGTTTATTGGCATGTTGCATGTGCCCTTTGGAGACACTCATAAATTCTTCATAATAATCTCTTTTCAACTGAAAAAAAAATTAAATGGCAGCAATGGGAGGTGAGTGCCAGTTCTACATCCCACTCTTTGCAGCAATCTGTCCCAAGACAGACTCCCTGATACAGCAGCTGCGACTGCTCATCTTTGGCAGTGACTCACACCAAACAGAACTCTGAGAACTTTGCTTAGAGATGCTTGGGGTGAATTTATGCTGCCCAATATCTCACATTTCTTTGTTGCATTTGGGAGACTAGTTTCTGTCATACACAAGAACATGACACACCAGGGGAGAGAGGAGACATTTTGCCTGAATCTTCCTTCTCCTCACCTTCTTCCAGAGGAGAGAGCAACTTCCAGGCCAAGAAGCTCGGTTGCCACTGGAGAGAAACATTAGCAAATTGCAATCAAAGCTGAAAAGATGCAACTACTCATGGACTTCTTTGGATTGGGAAAACAGGGAGCCTGACTTAGTTCAAGAAACATGCATTTAACTGAAAAATAAGTGGAGAGGGAAAAAGGTTTTAAACTATCTTTTGGCAACAGACGATCTTGGGCCCCAGCGTGCCTATCTACAGCTAACACAGAGAGTTGCTGCTGCAGCAATAATTCCAGGGCATACAGCAGCATCAGTAATTCTCCTGCCTAGAGGCCAGCAGCAGAGATCAGTGGTTGAATTTTGTGCATTTAAAAGGGGGAGAAATAATGCCAGTACCTAAAGCAGCCTTAGAATTGATCACAGAGCTCTGCCTGAAGTGACAGCCCTTTCAGTGCATGCCTGCTGAGAACTGCCTTCTCCAGGGAATACATCTAAATGCTGGGAAACAGGGAGAGAAACTTGGATTCTGAAGTTCACCTTATTTTGCATTATGGCACTGAATATGTGGAAAATACAGTTTATTGTTCATAAACAATACAAGACAAGAAACTCAACTTCTTGCCAGTGGAAGAAGGCAAACAGTGGAAAAAGGGCACTGCAGACCTGTCATGTTTGTTTTGGAGGCTGTGAGGGTGAAAGGAGTCAAAAGGAACAAATTGCAACAATCAAAACAGAACAGAGGGCCCATATGGACTTACTTCAGGATCATGGATGGAATGAGAAATCCAGATTTCATAGGTGCTGTTTTGCATCACAGAAAGAATTATGGGATTATAAAGTGGGAAAGTCAGAAGAAAAAGAGATTTTGTCATCAACCATGCATACTCCCTGTTGAATTCTACTGAAAACTTGTGTCTACTTCCCCTGAATTACTTTGTGCTTATCTTAGAGAAGCAGGGTGGGGGGGAAGGTTAAGTAAACGGAATATCACCAAGAGTCAAACAAAACAAGAAATGAAGAAGAGACACCTTAGAAATGTCTTGATCAGAGAACATCTGCTGTGTTCACTGATTGCTCTGAGTATATGATGCCCATGTTATTTAGGACAAATTTTAATCCCAGATTACCTACATATTTTTTCACAATGTTCTGTATAGATGTGTGACAGCAAAGCTGTTCTTCCTATACAGTGTTAGTCATATTGCTAACTTGGAACATTCATCCATTTAGAAAGGCAATCCTATACAGACTTCACATTCAGAAGCCTCATGTCTCTTTCCCTTGTACATTTTTAGGAAAGCTGACTTCTGATGCAACTGACCCATTTCTCAGCTATGTTTTTGGATTGCATCTGGGATGTGTCAGTACTGCTAGGGGCACTTTAGCAAAGTTCAAAGGGAGGAGATAAATTGCACTGGGAGACAGGGGAGAACTCTCTGCACCATGTGTAATACACATGTTAACATGTATTATGTATGGCTATGTTATATATATTATGCACAGCTAACATTTTCCACTTTCTTCTCTTTAATAATGAAAATGTCTCTAACAGAGTTCTGCTCTAGTCTCCTTACCCTGCTCCCCTGCTCCTTCATATTTGACAGCATCTAGAATAAGCCTTTTTTTCCCCTGGCTGGAGGAAGCAGCAGTCAGTGTGACACTTGATGTGTCTGCCATGTCCGCTTTTCATGCTCTTTTCTAACCCTCCCCAGCTGCAACCAAGCCAGTGGTGGAGGGAAACCCTCACAAGCAAACCCAGAAAGCACTTACTGAAAACAAATAAGGTTGCTAAGGAACTGTAAAGATAAGCTCAAACCTACCAAATCCAGGAAGGAGAAGAGAGTTCATATGCTCTTTTCAAACACACACCACTCATTGCTCTCATTGCTCAGTCTGTCACATTATATTAACACAGAGCTAAAGCTGTGATTATACGCACCCAGGACAGATACCAAAAAATGTGGGAATCCCAAGCACCTAGCAGGTTTCAGCACTATCTTCCTCTCTTCCTACTTTTTATAATTTCACCACACCTAAAAAGAGCCAAGAAGACTTAAACTGCAGGTAGGCTATCATCAGTGTAGGTAAACTGCAGGTAGTGTATCATCAGTTACTTCTAATGACAGGAGCCTGGTTAACAGTAGCAGGAAAGCCACCAGCAGCACAGCTGGGCAACATCAGCATAGAGCCCAGGGCTCTACAGAAGGCACAAATTGTACCCTCCTTGCCCTGCCCATGTGGGCTTGACTGCCTATTTGCAACTTCAACTTCCTGCACAGGCACAGCCTCAGGAGCCACGCTTTGCCCACGTGTATTTGCTTCAAACCAGAGTTATTACTAAGCTCAACCCACAAATAAAGCTGACTCCTGTGTGTTGGGAGGTGGGAAGATGAAAGCCAGAGGAAAGGGATGAACGTGTCTGTTATGCCTTGCCTATGCCAGGCAACTCTTGGGGCCATGTTTAGGTGTTTTCAGAGCCTGGTGAGCTCTGGAAGCAAGGAGCAATTGAGGTAGAGCAAGCCCCTTTCATCAGCTGCCCTTTGAGTACTGCACATTCTGCTCCTCTTGCACAGAGCTACAGACAAATTTCCCTAAACTTTGAAAGGCTGGGAAATAAGAGCATTCCACTAGAAAGGTTATATTTAGCCCTCCTATCACCATTCACCTTGAGTTAAATCAGATACTGGGAATGCAACCATTGCCTATGGGGCAGATGTGTGGTTGTAGCTGCTGAACCCCTGAAATCGCAGCAGCCACCAGCCCTGTGGCTTTATCAGTGCTTCACAGCAAGGCTGAAACTTCTCCAAAGGCAACAAAGTGATCTCATTTGTTAGCTTGGCTTCATCCTATCTTGTCATACAAGATCAGGGCGGCTCTTTTCTGCTGTGAAAAACAAGAGAGCATTTCCACTTCACACTCAAGAATTCTCACCAAAACAGCACTAGAGTACTACAAAGTATCTATCAGAAATACAGTAAATTTTAATCCTTGCCAACAACATACCCTGAAAGTGATTGGCTTGAAAAAGCATAACCTAAATATCCTTACACTTTATCCAGAAGAATTTCTTCTTGCCTCACACATCTAACACATTCTATCCACCATGTAACTGTATTTTACCAGTACAAAAAGCTATATATAAAAGGGCATTCCCACAATCAGGGTTTCACACAAACAGCCACAGGTGAGGGACATCAGGCACTTCAAATTCCACCTGCAAAGGGCTAATAAATGCACCTGGGTTCTCCCACCTGGCTGATTTCCCATGCTCAAGGACTTTTCACCCCCTGAAGCTTTAAGTAACCACACTCAGGTGCTGGAAGGTGTAGTAGCTCTAACCTATCCAAAGCTCCTCTTCCCACAAGGAGCAAACCAGCAGCAGCATTAAAAAACCCCACACCAGGATGCAACAGCTTCTCTCTGAGGGCTTCTGCTGAACAATTGTTACACTTTTTACATTAAGAGGTAACAGGATTTTAGATGGTCTACATTACTGCTAAGAAGTCAAGTTTTAAAACCCAAATTAAGCACCAAAATTAGCTTCCAAATTAGGAAAATTTGGAAAATTACAGTCTTTTAAATTATGGGCATGCTTTTATGAATTTATAATACTTTGCTATTACTTCTACAACTCAAACCTTGTAAAAGACAGCATTGCCTGCTATAACCTCTGGTTGTTTCTTCTACAGCTTTCAGACAAAAGCCTAGTGATTTGTACTTCGGAAAGATACAACGGGAAATACAAATCTAAAGAAGTTTATGGAATCATCAATTTCTCAAACATGTGGTTACAGATTGGAGAAAAGGGTTTGGAGAAAGCCATGCAAATACATTGATGAGAAATATTTTTGTGCCCCCAAAATGAACCCAAACTTTTAAAGCCATTCCTTTTTCACACTACAAATTTTATCAACTGAGCACTGCAAGAATGTCATGGGTGGCATTTGCACAGCCACAGCTCCCGTTCAGCCTTCCCATAAGGAAAGCAAAGCTGCCCAACAGCTTCCATCCAGGATGCAGAAGACAATTGAAAATAACAAACCACCTATTTCTGATGTGACACTTCAGCTGATTAGAAAACTAGCAAGAAAAGTATTAAAAACATAAGTAGAGTGAGCAAGTTTGCTGTGTTCATGGTAACGTGTGTATACACTTCTATAACAATTATGCTTAAAGGGCAGAAGAAACAGCTTCCTAAGAGACAAGCAGAATTAAAAAAAACCTAGGTTTTTAAATGTGTTCCAAAAACAGAACACCACACCAAAGTCTCATTAAAACTCTTAAACTCTCATCCTCTTTATACAAGTCTAGCTGAGTCTGCACTAACTCACGAGCATAAAACTGGGAGGAAAGCAGGGTAAGGAGAAAAAGTATCTGAAAAAAATGGACCTTTAGTGGTTGCTTCACATATTTCCATTCTGGGCACAAATCAGGCAGCAAAGATTGAAATTCAACCTGTAAAGGTTTCATTTATGCCTAAAGTAAATATCAGGTACTTTGCTATCATGGTGATGAACACAGTAAAAACACCTTAAGCACTCCCACTTCTGCCAGTGCAATAGTCAGAAGCACAGCCTGGCCATCACACATGTACTGAGCTCACACTTTAGAAAATGTATTGAGTGTTGCAGTTGTGCAAAATCTGAAATACATTAGCAAAAAATGAACAGAGAAGTTGTGCATATTATGCACATCAATTGCTCTGGACCTGCACAGAATGTGTAAGGACTGACTGATCAAGGGCTCCCAAGAAAACAGCAATAAAACTAAAGTTTCTGGGGGAAGGGAACCTCAATCCACCCCACTCTGACTGGTTTGATGCCAGAAAGAGATGCCCAAAGCCTAGAGAGGGATTGCAGGTCAACAGGAGAGCACCTGAAGGGCAGCACAGAGGAATTTAAGCCTCTCCCACCAGTGAGTCCCTTTATTGGAGACACAATTTAAATGCTTCCATGCTAAAAGCACAAAGCATGGGGCATATTAGGAAGAAATTCTTCTGTGTGTGGGTGGTAAGGCACTGGAACAGGTTGCCCAGAGAAGCTGGGGATGCCCCATCTCTGGAAGTGCTCAAGACCAAGTTGGATGGGGCCTTGTGCAGCCTGGTAGTAGAAAATGTCCCTCCTCATGGTAAGGGGGTTGGAACCAGATGAACTTTAAAGTCCCTTCCAACCCACTCTGTGAAACTGTCCAGGAAATGAGTCACCTGTTTGATTCCCATATGCTGCTAATACCAAGAAACAAAAATTCAGCTTTGGAAAACTAAGAAAGTTATATCATATCTTTTATTTTAAATAACCAATACCCATGTTAAAGCTCAATCCCCCAACGTTCCCTTTAAAATGACAAATTATTTAAAAGATTTTTTGTTACAAAACTAAAGCTAACAGCATCTCAATCTTTAATGTCTGACAACTCATATTACAACATATATTCTAAATTTGAAAGTACAAAGAGTTTTCAAAGCTGTCCCAGACTGTCAAGCTGACTTTGACTTTTTGGGAGTAGCCCCACCATCTTCAGCTGACTTCTCTGCTGGCCTCTTTTTTAAGCCTTTCATTTTCCGTGTCTGCAGTTTACTAAGATCTTGCTTCTGCATGTGGATTCGACCATAAGTTGTACCAAACACATCGTGGGAGATATTCTTTTTCTTCTTAGGCTGCAAAGGAAGAACAATGTTAATATTTCTGAGTACAGTCCCAGGAGTTCTGGTGAGAATCCAGTGCCCAAAAGCATGGCCTCATACACTGGCTGGAGAGACTAAGATTTGTGCTGTGTGTTCTGTGTGCTTCCAGAGGAGAGTCTGCCTGCCAGCTGAGCACCACAGAAGTTCTGCGGCCCCAGGACTGTCAGCTGGCCTTGGTGAAAGGAAGCTCTGGTCAAACACACAAAAAGTAATACTTCAGCCATTGCTCTTCCTCACAGAGAGATCTGAAAGCAATGCCCTTCCCAAGGTACATACCTTCAGGCCTTTTGGCTGTTTCAAAGACAGCTTATAAAGGTCGTCTGAGGCTAAATGTGTCCTCCTCATAACCAGATCTAATGAAGGTCCCATCTCTTCCAGTTCAATTCTGGGTATTTTACAGCCAGATTTCTTCAGAAGCACTCTAGGAAAAGAAAACCAACCAAAATCAACATTGTTCCCTGTGGTAGAGATTAATCCATCTTCCTTAACAGGTTCAGTCCTGCAGCTCAATATACTATTAAATCAACTGCTACCACTAACTCTATCATTGGGAAGGCACCCATCAATAACAATTTATAATCAATCAGTCCCATTTTTACACATCTGAACAATTTGAACACATCCAAAATATGACCTGGCTAATTTATTATTTATTTATTATTTTCTTTAACAAGACCAGTATAATCAGTATCATTTTTAAAACTCAGCCCCAGTACCCTGAAAGCCATACCACTATTCAAAATCAAAACAGCACCTTGGGTATTATTAGACATAAAAATATTCACTATAATTTACAGCAAAATAACCTCAGCACTTATCTGAGAAAGTGTTTTGGTTCTTTGTTTTTAAGAATGAAGCTGATTAAAATGATTTTATATTAAGAGAAATCAAAATCACACAGAACACAAGCTATGATTGCTCACAGTCTCCTAAGGCAGGGAGTGACTGTGAGGGTGAACACAATGCAACAAGAAAGATTTCCTTGTCCTGCCTTTTCCTGGTTTTCCTTGTGCATCTCTGTCTGCAGCCTATCCCCTGGTGTTCCCTGGCAAACACCTAAGTGAGGAGAGTCACAAAAATCAGCCTGAGAACAGACTAAGGCCATCAAGTCTAAGATAGTACCCAGAATTCACTAAGTTAACTCACACCACCTTACTAACCAAGCCATATGAAAGAGCAATCCTGAGCCAGAAGGAGCTCAGCAAGGCAGGAGACAGACCTAGGGCTCAAGTGTTTTCCTTCTGCTGCACAAATTAAACAGGAGTACCTCTACACACTGCATGTTCTAAATGCAGCTCAAGCCAGTCCAATTTCACAACTACAGATTAAAGCTGACAAGTGTACCAAAACCCAGACAAATAGATAAAACAGATACTCACTTGTAGCTTCTCATGTAAATTTTCCCATCTACAGCTGTGAAATGCAGAACGTACTCTAAACCAGCCAGACGAATATTAGGCACAGTAGGACCTCTGAAGAAATCTGAGAGGGGATTTAAAAGGAATAAATGGCAGGTTTTTTGGCTGAAAATAAAACCAACAGATACCTGTAACAAATTGGAAATGTGGGCCCATTTTGAAACAGGAATCTCAAAAATAGCCACTACTTCAAACTGCAGCCTGGCCAATACACGACAGAAATTTAACATCACATGTTTTGGTGTGCACTGGTGAATCCAAATGTGTGTGGATATTCTGACAGGAACACAGTGTCTTCCCAGAGATAATTTTGTAGGAATATACATGCAACCTATATATATATATACTTCCTATACATAAATGCATGGAAAAGAGCAAATATGGTTTCAGAGAAGTAACTTAGCATTATTGAGCTAATGCAAATAATTGCATTGTCTGTTCTTTTAAATATTCATCTCTAAAATCAGGGGGAAAAATTATCGTACTTGGTGTTTAGGCCAGTCAATGCTCAGACAAACACAGATCAGTACAGAGAAGCCATTTCCTCAGGTATCTGTTTAAAGACATCATTCAAACCTAGTACTTAAATCTTAATCATAGCCAGATTTGGAACAGTAGAAAGAGGGATCAAACCAGTACACAGCAGATCAAAACTGCACCTTGACTATTCTTACCTACACTTTCTCTCTCTGACTTTGGGAAAAAGTTTAGACATACCACTTCTTTCATATCCCTCTCACAATAAGGTACTTCTGTTCTCTGCATAAAGCAGTATTTGTCATTATGTCTAATGTTTTCTCTATTAAGAAGCCACACATCTATGAAAATAAGACACTTTAAATACTTGCCCAGTTTGCAAAGAGAACACTGAAATACAGGTTAAATACAAAATGGGCTGCCTCTAGCAAGGTTCTTATATCAGGCTATGAAAATATACTGTGCAATCAGAGAGCACAGCAAGCTGTCCAACATATGCAGAGGGTGGAGAAAGAATGTGACCTTGACCAAGGGAACAAGGTGTGCTAATAAACATGACAGGGCAATGCTGAAACATAGGAGAACTGCTAACAGATGCAAAACACATCACTCTTTTATGCTCTGTCTTGCTTTCAGATCCCTTGGCTACTTTTCTTTTCCATCACTACCTTTTTGAAAGAGTATAAGCACTGAAGTGACATCCAGAACATAGTTTGGCTGGCAAATAAGACATGGAGTCAGCCCAGGAAACTTTCTTGGTCAATTAAATACTCTCTTATTTCGAGTCTAACTTGTAGTTAGAGGAAAAATTGCAAATAAAACATTTTGTTCACTTGTGGCATATTTTTTCTCCTTTAAATTAGTTCTCTGCAGGTACACAAGCTTACATTCACAGTGGTTTTATTGGCAACACCTCCCTTTCATATTTTCCTGTGGCATCATACATCTTTTTACCCACAGGATGATCTCTTCCCATAAACGCAGGTGGTCAGGAATTTGTTTCCTGGCAACACCCAACAGCTGCAGAAACCTTACACTTCAGTGCACCCAGAGAGTTGAAGTTTTTTAAATATACTCTTAATTTACAACTCTTGCTTTGGTTGGACTAGAGACTTGCTTTCTCCTCTCTTTCCATTCCTAGGCCTCTCTCCCCCTTGTCCTCAAACATGTTTCCAGAAAGTCTAATTTACTTTTTTATAAAGAGAGCTTTTCAGGACCTTTCTATTTCCAGATTAAATTCCTAATTGATTTTGGAATGCAACTCCTTCTGTATCAATTCATATCCAAAAGCTGGTAACACTGTACTCTATGTAGCTTTGGCTAGCGTGAATGCAGTTTAAATGTTTCCCAGCCACCTCCTTTCTTGGCCAGAAAAAGCCCTCAAATCTTTTTAAACACTCAAAAAGAGTCTGTGTGAGGAAGAATGTTTGAAGACCAAGGTGACAGCCAATCTAAAATTGCAGAGATCTGCAAATTGACATTTTGAAAGTATATAAGCAAGCCCTATAGTAGTCTGGCCATTTTTAGGATAAAATAGATGTGCAATAACAGAACTAACAACAAGCAGGCAGTGTTGTAAGAGTTAAAACATCTTATAGATGCAGGTATAAACAATTATTAGAATTTCATTAAATGCTTTCCAAGACTTACATCATTTAAATGAACTACACTACCACTAGGAGTAATACAAACCAAAATAGAAAAAGTGGTATGTCTTTCTCTTTCAGGTCTCCAAAGAAAAGATATCTTTAATTTATTTCTCCTATTTTTAATAAAATATCCTATTTCATTTCTCCTAAACATTTATTTCTCCTATTTCTTCTTCCACTTCACAGTTTAACCAGACAGCTTTTACCAATAAACTGCTGCAAGATGATTGTCCAAACATGCATAAGCCCTTTTGATATCACAAAAGCCAGTGAAAGCCTGATTGTTCCTCAGCATCACTGGCATCACACTGCTTCGGCAACAAGAAGTTGTCAGCTATCTGATATTCCCTCTGGGATCCCAACAATACTGGTACAGCAACAAAATATTTGCAGCTGTTGTTATAAAGGCATTCTTGTACCTTTCTTAGCAAGAGTAGAAGCTTAAGGGTACCATCTTCTGCAGAAATGGAACAAATAATTTCTTCCTTATTGGTTAAGGGCAGTTTTGAAGCAGGTCAGATTAATACTCAAACAATTTCAATTTGTTAGTGATACCTTCAAGCCTTTACTCTCCTTAACCTTTTTCTTTGTGTGTTGTTTGCATCTGGGTATTTCACAGAACTCAGTAGAATAATTAAGACCTGGAGTACTTGGAATATGTTCAAGAAGAAAGATTGGGTGTGGAGCACATTTGACTGCCAAGCCATTAATGGCTAATAAACAGGAGAGGAGAAAGGGCAGGCAAACATCAAGGTAAATAGAAGGACTGCTCAGTTATTTGGCAACTATCTCACTATGCATGTCTGCCATTTCAGCTGTTTGACCATGGGCTGCTTGATGCCCATCACTGTGCAGATGCCTGAACAAGATACACTGCAGAAAATGCACCTGCTTCCTGTGTAAACACTCATTTACAGTGACACAAACACGCAGCAGTAAAACTCACTTATATTTGTATTCAGCCATCTTCAAAGATGTATAAGCTCAGTTACCACCCTTTCACTCATCCCCAAAAACCAATCAACTGTATTGAGAGGAAGAAATTTTACTCCTCTCCTACTCCCTTTCAATCTCATTCCAGATGAAACATCTTGCTTTAAGGAATAACACTAAAGAAAAAAATTCTCATTTGCAGGGTCTGTTTCTAAAGAGCAATCTTTTACCCGTTTGCCTAGAAACCTAGAAACCCAAGAATGGAACTAAAAGAACAAGACTGCTCTTACTGGGTCAGGTTCAATACTTTAACATAATTTAAAAAACAAAACAAACAAAAAAAAACCCCAAACAAACAAACAAACAAAATAAAAAAAAAAAAACAACCCCCAAAAAACCAAAAAAAACCCAAAACAAACAAACAAACAAACCCCTCATCTACTTTTAGGAAAACTATTAAAAAAAAAACATTCCACCCTACTCACTATATCTAGTTTTGCCATGCAAGAAGCATTTTTTAAGTGCCAAGAGACACAATATCTTGTAACTTCTATGTCTACATATTGCTTCTTTAAAGCTACAATGTGCTTTATGTTCCAGAGACTCCAACTATAAGATAGTAAAAAACTTCATGCCAGTTTATTTCCTAAGCTCCAAGCCCACCTTAATGTTAGGGCACAACTTATCTACAGCTGATTTTTACTGCACACGTTCTCTCCAAGTATCCCAAGCAACAGCATGCTTGTTAGAATTGGTGGAATTGCCAACAAAAAATTATTTCATTACAAAAACAGAAGCTGAATTAGACTGATTTGACTTTTCTGTAAGCAAAAATATCCCACTTTCTGAACTCAATCCACTGGTTTCAATTTAGACACTTCAAAACATTATTTGGTTAGAAAAATGATGACCCAGTACAATTATAAGGCCACGATATTTTGGAAAATGACAGTTTTCCCATAACCAAAGTAATGAACTCTAGTGAATATGAAGTTTCATCTTCTGAGTCTTTTAGGACATTCTTTTTTCCTCCCTTTAAAAGTCATTATGATTAGTTAACTTTATGTGACATGAAACCTACAAGTGCTCATTCTTGTTTTCCTTCTGTGCTGAACATAAGCAAGCATTTATTGACAAACTAGCTTTCCCCAACAGATCATATTACAGATCCATGCAATCCTACTGCCCAAATAATCAAAATACTGACCAATAAGCAGGCTCTTCAGTCTTCTGTATTCTTCATTCACATCAAACACGTCACCAGCAAATATCAACATAGGTTTTGTCCCTTCAGGACACTTACTGTTCTGTGGAATAAGAATTTTAAAACAACAAAAATTCAGACAGTTAGGGAACATATCATTGATTTAATAGGGAACATATCATTGATTTAATAGCTGGCCAGTCATTCAACACTGAAAGAAAAACTGCTGTGACCTGTGATCAATAGGGACAGAATAGTCCAACCAAACTAAATAAAAAACCAGAGCATAAAATTAACATTCTGGAGTACACAAATTACTGATCCTCATATATTGCATGAAATACTTCTTTTAAACAACTTGATTCATTTCAGGGCACAGAAAAACTTGCAACAAAAAAAAAAAAATCCACCAGTAGGTGTCGCTGAAATACTGAATTAGCAATTCCTTACCTTGATATCTTTTAGGGACACAAACTTCTCAACACCCAGCTCAATCATGTCAAGCACATGGTAGTCAAACATGCGACCTGTGACAGTAAAAAAAGAAAATCCAGCTATTTAAATATTCACTGAAAACTACACCTACCATCCCAATAAAAACCCAAGTGAGACTTATTACCTATTACCAGGTTGTTAGGTCGCTTCTTGTTATGAGAGCCAAAGAGAAACAGAGAACAATCTGATTTCTTGGAAAAAAATTCCTGCAATTTAAGAAAATAATCAAACTTTTCAGCTGCAGCTCACAGGGTTTAAAATATTCTGCAGAAGCATATGGCACAAATGTATGAGTAGGAGCTGCTTAATAAGAAGAGTAACTGCACTTACTAGAAGAGTTTTGAGCATACAATGAGTGTTTTTCAGCACTTATGCTAAAACTGACAGCTGGATTCAAGATTCAAATAATTTATTTTTTTATTTACCATTGCATCTTAAAATACAAGTCAGGCAATTTTTTCTTGCCATTTTATCTGTAATACTCCTTGTAATTCCTAATTATTTGGTTTTACACAAGATTCTTTCAACCATTTCTCCTTGCCTGACAAGTAAGTATTGCCAAGCTGGCTACCATTGTAATGTCTCATTGTAGGTTCCCAACTAAGCTTTATGCAGCATGCTGGCCTTGCCTGACAGCTCCTGAACAGCCAGTTAATTCCCTCAACAGCAAGGCTAACAACATCTGCACCTGGCACAAGAGTCCTACTACAGAGCAACTTCATGTCAATTTATTATTTAAGACTAAGATGCTACCTAAAACCTAGCCAGTGGTGACTATCCCAGAGACTTTTTCTCCAGGAGGAACAGATTAGAGAACTTACTATGGCACCACATCCAGAGCCAACATTACCGCAGTTCTTTCTAAAGATGTCCAGCTCCAAAGTATTTTATGCACTTCTGCCTCCCAAGGCAGCTCCTCATTTTGTGTATCAAGAGTGATGCACACACACACAACTTATACAGTGCTTCCCACAAATATACACCTGCACTTGGCACTTGTGAAGCACAGAAGGACACTCCATCTCCCACCCCTGCAACAGCAGCAGCTCAGAGAGGACACTGCAGCTCTGCCCCTCTAGGAGGTCAGAGAGACACTTGGAGAAGCTGGATTAATTGCATCTACAAATCACATAGCTCAGCATCAAGTTTTGCCACCAGATCCCTGAGAAATACTGACTCTAGACAGGCTAAGAACAGACCAGAGGGGACTCCCCCTGAAACATGTGCTCATACAGCTCTGTTAATCACTGTGTGTGATATCTGTGCACTCTCTAATAGCTGTGTATTTTATTAAAAAGATGTAAAAAACTCAAATGCTTCGAATGTGCCCTGCATATACTGCAACAACACACACATTGCAAAACCCTAGCCTCTAGCCAGTCAGCCAGGATTGCTGCTAAAGGATTGAAAGGGGCTGGGTGAGCTTTTCCACCAGCTCCCTAAGCACCCTCGATGGATCCCATGTAGCCCCCTAGACATGTGTGTCTGAGTGGTGTGGCAGGTCACCAACCATTTCTTCCTGCATTATGGGGACTTCATTCTGCTCCCTGTCCCTGTCTTCCAGCTCAGGGTACCCAGAGAGCAGCTGGTGCTGCTATTGCAGACTGAGGCAAAGAAGGCATTAAGTACCTCAGCGTTTTCCTCATCCTTTGTCCCTGTGTTTCCCTCTGCATCCAGTAAAGGATGGAGATTCTTTTTACCCCTCATTTTATTAGTGATGTAATTGCAAAAACATATTTTACTGTCTTTTATGGCAGTGACCAGATTAAGTTCCAGTTGGGCCTGGGCCCTTCTAATCTTCTCCCTGCATACCCTCACAACATCTTTGTGGTCCTCCTGAGTGGCCTGCCTCTTCCAAAAGCAATATACTCTTCTTACCCCTTAGTTCCAGGCAAAGCTCTATTCAGACAGGCTACTCTTCTTTCCTGGTGGTTCACCTTTTGGCACAGAAGGATAGCCTGCTCAAAACTGTTGTAAGAGAAAACATTGTTTATACTTACCAATGATGTTTGGTCCTCAAAAGGCCTGGTAATATTTTTCCTGAGAGGAGGAGGAAAAAATGAGTTTAAAAAAATAAACAAAAAAAAAACCAAGAAAAGAACCAGAACAGGCCCAGATAGTCACTTCTTATTAATTCTCTAAGAATAAAAAGTTTTGCATTCTACCAGCAACTCCAGCAGTAAAGGCTGAGTCTGAGTTCAAATCACAAGTCATATTACTACTGCCAGGAGTGCCTTAGTGCCATCACTGTTATTCTAAGTACTTTCCTCCACATTTCCTGTCTCTGGGGCCTGACCTGCAGAACACCAGCACCACTACCACCAGTAACACACAATGAGTAACTGCCTTTGCCTGCTCATTCATTAAATTTAGACAACAATTTACAGCTGTTTCTGCGCTACATTCATACAGACACCGGGTTCCCATTTTGAACAAGACTTGGAGCTGAACCCTGCTCCGTACCACCTGCCACAGAACAGGGCTCAGCACCAATGCTGATCACACATAGCCTGTTTCCAGTCTATTGAAAATTATCATCAGTCATCTTCTGCACCTTCTGGTCACTGTTCAAGCCCCCAGGTGAGCCTGCATCTCTATATTCATGCCCTGAAACTACCAAAAGCTGTCTGTCTGCCAGAAGACTCAAAGATGTCAACGTGAGATCACTTACCTTTTATACAGCACAGCAAAAGGCTTCTTCACAGCATACTGCAAAACACAAAGTTTAACACATTTCATCTCTAAAACATACACAGCAGTACTGTCTTTACAACCCAACAGTTTGCAGGAACACGTGAAATAGTAACTATGCAGAGCAGGCTAGAAGGTACCTCAAAAGGCCTGCTCACAGTGATACCCCTTGAGCTGGTGACAATCTCGCTTCCAAATTAATTGCACAAGAAGTTATTTGTAGAAACTGAGAAATAAAAAATTAACTGAGAAACAGGTGAAATCAAAGCCATGTAATGCAATCCCTCTGCTTCTAAGGGGCATAAGGAAAAACAGGGAGACAAAACAATTTGATTATAGAAGCATAAAATAATAGGAAAACAACAAAGCAAAGAGAAAAACAAGTGTAGGAACAGCTATAATATTTTGAGCTATGGAGTTAGGAGACAAGATTGGTAACTTCAGGTAGAGACAAGATTGGTAGTTTTAGGAGAGGCTGAAAGCTCCCTATCAATACACACAGTCAGCTTACAGGATTCTGGGATATAACTTAGCTGTGTGATGCAGTCCCAGTTCTGTGCCTAATCCTCTTAATCCTCTTGTTTTCAAACAGACTTGGCAACACTTCACTTATATACTAGACAATTGTGAAAAAATAAAAGAGCAAGCTCAAAACTTCTGGCAAAGAAGAAACTGGAAGGAAGCAATCTTCATTAAGAAGCAGGTAATGACACCTTTGGAGTACTGGCCATTCTGAGATTTGGGTTGCAGGGAGAGTGAACACACTGATAGTGCAGCAGAGACAGAAAATTGTAAGAAAGAGAGAGGAAGGTTGCATGCTATGTCCAACAACTTACAATGTCTTTAAGCACTTCGGTCACTGTTAAATTTGCATTTCCTCCTTTTATGAGCATAGCATTTTTTGTATTTTCGTTTAGCTTGGGCTCTCTCTTCTCAAGAAATCTTTTTGCTCTCTTAGTTTTAGGCTTTCTGTAACAATAAGTTAAAAGTTAAAAGCTTAATATACGTAACAAGACTTGACACTACAGAAAACAGTGAAGCCAAACAAGAACTGGAACAAACTGTTCAAGTAACTTGTTTCAATGACTAATTGAATAAAAAACTAATCCCAACCTCTAGAATTACAATCAATGCCAAAAGCCTGCCTCAGGTGAATGTGTTTTTACTGCCCTCCTCTTCCTCTCTGTCCCTCCAAATTAGCAAAGGTGATTTTACCATCTTGTGCTTTTCAGTTTCTGCTAATTTAGAGCTCAAGCTATACTAGAATTCCCAGCCTACTGCCAGGCTGAAGGATTCCCCTACCACCAGCTCCCTCAACAATCCAGAAACTTGAAAGTTTCTGGGAGAAGAAAACACACAGATTCAACGCCAGCTGGTCACCGCGGTCATTTTAAGCTACCAACTGAGTAAGGGCTACTAAAAGGACGGCAGCGCTCGGCCTCCTGTTCCCCGCACGTTTTCCACACGGCTTTTCCCTCTGCGGTGTCCCCCGCTCTGCCCTGCCCGCGGGCTTTCCCAGAGCGCGGTGCCGGCGCACTCACACCACCCGCTCCAGCGCGTCCATCGCTGCGCTCACGTGCGGGAGCCGCCGCGCGCGTCACATCCGCCGGCAGAGCGGGGCGGGGCACGGCGCATGCGCGGCGCGCGGCTCTGCTCAGCCGTCCCACGGGGCGAAGCGTGTGGGGGGAATTCCGTGCGGAGAGCGCTCGGGCTTCAGCCTGGAGCAGGGGAGGCTGAGGGAGACCTCATTGCAGTCTGCCACCTCCTCCTGAGGGGAACAGGAGGGGCAGACACTGATCTCTGTGGTGACCAGTGCCAGGACCCGAGGGAATGGCCTGAAGTTGTGTCGGGGAGGGTTAGGTTGGGTCTCAGGAAAAGGTTCTTCACCCAGAGATTATATGGTTGCAAAAGTTAGGGTTAATAATAGGAACAAAAGCTCGACCACTAGAAATAACACTTAAAATATTAGAAGACCCCAACATATTTATGAATGTACTGATTGTGTGTGATACGCATAAAATGTTTTCCAAAAATAATGCTGATTATTAGATGAACAAACAGCTCCAGTGCAGCGCTGAAAGAAAAGGCTGAGAATGCCAGAAACCAGTGCTGCTGCTGGAACACTCCTCGTACATAGGGAAAAAACCTGACGTACATAGTGCCCAACTAAGCAACAAGTTAACAAAGCATGGGAGAGTTGCTGTGTTTGCATTCTGTCCCAGAACAAACTCGAAGCACCTCTCTGTTCTCAGTGGCTGAAGCAGCGTGGCAAGAGCCCTCTCTGCAGGAGCCTCAGCTGCCACCGAGTGCACCACAAACCCTCCCTCCGGCACTCAAGAGCCTGCCTGTTCCCAGGATCGTTATTCCAGTTATAATTGTCCTCTATCTATCAGCACCACACAAATCAAGCATGGATGATGATGTTTTTAAACTTCCATGGTTGCAGTTAAATCCAGAGGGATGGCTGTGCGGTCTCCCTGAAACCTCAAATGCAACACCACCATGTGAAAGATCCACACCCAGGCTGGAGGCACACAGAACATGTTCCCTTTTCTTCCTCTCCCTGCCTCCCTTTCCCCTAGGATTCAAGTTGCTTCTACACAGAAAAAAAAAAAAATAAAAAAGAGAATAAATGGGACTGATGGTTTGAAACTGTCGCTGTTTTAATGACTTCTCTTTACTGATGCTGTGCTGTGAACAATGCTGTGGGTGAGCTTCTCCTCTGATCATTACTATATTACATAATTATGCTGGAATTAATGAGGTGTTCTCATCCCCACAGCACTGTTGCAGTTACACTGTTTTCAGAGAGGCAGAGAAAGGTAGGAAAGAAGAAGGGTCAGAGAGAAAATGTTTTCTGTTTTAAAATCGTGTGCTTTTGAAAACATTATCCTGAGTGCACCAGACACTCACCTGTGATACAGAACGGTGTGTGGCAGAATAAATGATGTAGCAGTATCAACCCACAGACTAGGTAGGCGGCACAATACGGCCACATGGACTAGTCTGGGAACCACTGATGCATGGGTACAGGATCTTAAGCATAAAACCCTTCAGGAAAATGCCAGAAAGGAAGATTAGAGACAAGAAGTTACTGTGAGAAAAAAGAAAAACGGGGTGACCACATTTCCTTTTGTATGACACACGTTATATTACAGAGAAAATGGGGGAAGCAGTGTGACAGATGCCTCTAAGACCTGGATTTCATTTGCTGACAAGTTTGCAGGGGTTTTCAACACTTTAGTGGACAAAGCCCTGACCAACTTGTCCTGAATTTCAGTGATCCTATTTTACATAGGAAGCTAGATGACAGACCCCCACTAAAGTCCCTTTCCACATGAAAGATTTCTCAAGTCCATCAAGGAGACAAAGGACACTAGAGAGAATCTAAACTAAGCAATTTGAGGAGTATTCAATAAAAGCCACACTTTTTTGATTTGTTTTCTTTCAATAACTGCAGTACAAGAGCAGACAGAGTGTGTGGGTGAATACGACACACAAGGTGAAGCTATAGTTGAAAAAATGCAGGTCTTTATTTTAAACAATGGTGTTTCTTTCTTTTTACAAAATGCTTCCAACTCTACAATACATCAATATTTTTCTAAGCTAGGAGTTTCTTTCAATTATGTAACCATTTCCATTTGTCCAGTTTTGAGGTAGGGATACATACATTTCCAGTCAGTAATTATAAAAAACACTTAAGCCCTTCCCACTAGAATTCAAACACAAAAGCCATGCACAAGAACAATGTCTATTTTTCCACTACTCGTTTTTCAGAGAAGGTGGAAACCATGTCATGGCCTATAAAAGTTGGCCCATTAATTCTGCGAAGAAATCCTGAAAAGATCAGAGTTAGTATCATGGAGGTACATCCTCTAAGGCAGCATTTCCAGAAGGAGATTCCTCTGCCCCAGAAGCAGAGCTGTCAGGCAGAGGAATAGGGGCATCTGTTTCCAAGGTGTGCTGCTTTTCCAGGTCACAGTTCATGTTAGAATTGCCTTTGCCACTCACCTCTCCCTCTGACTCTTCAGTCAGTTTATCTTGGGCCTGAGCTGACTCCTCAGAATCATCCTTTTCAGGCAGAAAACTGCAAATCATATTAAGCCTGCTGTAGGAAAAATCTCTGTCCTTGATCTGCAACCACTCTACTCCACCTGATGTAAAGAAGGAAAATTCTATTAGTGACCAAAGGAGTTAACAGCAGTACTTAATTTAAGTTTACTGTTATTAAGGCTCAGCCTGACCAAGATTAAAGTAAAAGAACCACTTAGAATAGAAAGATGTGCATATCCTTCACCTATTACTTTTCACATACCCATTTACTACTTTTCATAGTCAGAAAATACAATGCAGGACTAAAAAGATATTTCCTTGGGTCCAGTATGGCAGTTCCTGTTGTATTTAGGTGTCTGATGCCACTCTTAAACTCTTAAAATAACTTAAACATAAATCAAAATGCAGAGAAAATATTTCACGAATGCAATGAAGAGAACAGAATATTTGTTCACGTAAATATTAGATCTTCTGGCAACTGGTAAAGACAACAGAGATAGGACACAAGTTCTTGCACTCTCTTTAACTCAAGTGTAACAACAAGTTGGAAAAACAGGTTGAAACCAACCCCAAACAGAAATGGGATTTCACTCCCATTTTGATTTTTACTCAGTACAAGCTGTCAATTCACAAGATGTTGTAGCTACTTTGTATGCACAAGTTAAATTCCTTTTATGGAATAAAATAATTCTGTTATGGTACAGAAACAAAGTGGTTTTCAGTACTTATCAGCAGTACTGGTGCTCCAGAATAAAAAAGGCCTTTGAATTAAGCAAAATACTCTCTAGTCTCCATTTAATATTGCCTATACTATCATAATAATGGTTTCAGTTTAATATTACATAATTAATTCTACAGAGAGAAGTGGTATGTGCTGTTGATAGGAATGCTGATGTTTTATTAGATTCTAGTTGACATTTCATTTTATATCTCCTATGGCCACTGTCCAGCTGACTGCTCATATTTAAGGTAAAATGGCTACATATTCTTAAAATATGAAGCAGTAACAGTGACTTGAATGAAAAAAAAAGCAGCTAAAAGCAGTAGGACAGTTCTAATGAATACTGCTATATATAGTAGGACAGTCAGTATTTGACTATGTAAAAGTTCTGACTTCCATACAAAAAATAAATAAAGCAAACATATGAACACCAAGTTCTGCCTACACAATGAAAATCAGTATAAATGGTCTTCTAGGTATGTCTTTGCAAGTAATTTAAATTAATTTCCATTTAAGTGTAAATTCAATAAGTACAATTCAGTTCTTTTCAACAATTACAGAGACTCAGAAAGTCCTTAGAAAAAAATTATGGAAGTAGGAAAAAAAATTCAAGAAAGAACTACTAAACAGCACCTCTTATTTTGAAACTTCTAGATGACAGAAGAGTGTACCAGAGAGCATCAGCATATGTTTTCCCTGCTCTTACACTTCTTTGTAGTGACCTCCTAGTAGCCATTTCTGGAGGTAGCACTGGTCAGAAATGTATTTAATTTTTAAATTTAAATACACATACCATGCCTAAAGAAGAAAGTTCCTTTAACTTCCTGCATGCTCTGGAATCAAATATTTAATAAAGGCTGACTCTCCCTGTGGATTGAGCATAATTCACTCATGTCCACATGCATAAGAGCAGAATCACTCACCAACATTCTCTTCTCCTTCCTTCTTTTCAGTCAGAAGGGTGCGTGTCATGTTCAACTTCTTCACTGTGTGGCACTTGTATTTCAGCTGTACTTTTTGGTTGCCTTCTGCATCTACTAAGAAGAGAGGAGAAAAAACAATACCCAAACCCCAATCGTTATAGTGAGTTCCACTAGCAACTGAAACAAGATAAATATTTTTAACCTTCCCAGCTACTGAAACAAACAGAATGTCAAATCACAACAATTACCTTGCTCTGTGTTTTCTTCAAAAACCACACAGGTTCCCAAGGCATCTATGAAAAACAAAGTGAGACTAATTTGTATCACCTGCAGAAAATGTGCCCACTGGCCCAGCTGTGGGAATGTTCTGACTTCCAGCCCCTCACAGAGGTGCAGCACTGGTAAGGAACTCAGAACAGGCAGGAGCATCACAGTCATTGGAGCCACTACAAGGGAGGATCCCTGACCATTCACCTCCAGACCAGCATTGTCACCACAGGGCAAATGAAAGAGCTACAGATTGCACAGGAGACAACAGCACTTTAAGGCATTTTATATCCCACATTTGTGTCTGCAGCAATACTAGCTGGTGCAGCCCAGAGTCAGCTTCCAGACATACTTTCCCTGGAAGTACAATGGATGCATGGTTAATTTAGCAGTGAACTCAGACTGCTGCTGCTCCACATGGTGTTATACAACTACCCACAACTACAGCATCTCACAGGACCAATTTCAGTAAAACCACCTGATGTTAAAGAAGTTCCTTGGGTCATGTGAAAAGGGAGAGATTGGATTCACATAAGTTTTCCTACCTTCATATTCTCCTGCAAATACATATCTGTCCACTTGTAAAATGGGCCTCTCTGTCTCTATTCCCTATGTAAAGAAGGATAAAATTGCACAATGTCAGGTCTGTATTAGCCCAGGTGAATTTCTCACTGTAAGACCAGCAAAGACAGACATAGCAGAATCCAGATTATATCAATTCCACATCATACATGTTCCTTTAAGTATATTAAATGCAAAAAAAAAACCCAGATAATACTCTTTTAGTAATCATAATAAAACCTAATATAGAACTGTATATGAAATGCTCTAGTATATTACAACAAATTCAGATCAAACTGCAGCCAATAATCTATATAAGTTAAAGTGCTGTTATTTCCTCTACAAAATTAATGTAACTTCCATTTGAAATTAACGAAAATGTAGGTGTTTGCATGAAGATGACGCTATTTTCTAAGGTTCAATTAATACAAGTTCTAGAAAGTGGAATAACTTTAAAATGGGAAAATACACAGGGTGAAGAAGCCCAGCATGAGGCACTACATCAGCACCAGAAGTGCCACTGCAGGGTTACAGAAGCTTCTGTGATTACTGTGTGTCTCTGTTGTGAAGGAGTTGGAAATTGTTGCTATTTTATTTTTTAAACAAGGAGTGGAAGAGTAAGAAAGCACTTGTGTCAGCTCATTCCCTTCCTCTAGAGCGCAGGTTTTCCAAATACACAAGCCAGCATCCCATTTTTCTTTATATAATATATATCTATATACTGTATTTTGATAAAAATCAGTGTCTGAAGAGAACACACTAATTAATGCAAAATGTCTTTGAATAGTACATTATGAACATCAGAATTATTCAGGACATGAAGACAAGCACTTGCTAAATGTTTTGAAGATAAGGCATTACATGGTAAATTGCATCAAATACAGAATATCACACAGGTTAATATGAATTTGTGCAATTTTCCTCTTATATATTTGTTTCAAAAGTACAAAATCAACAAAATTTAAGCTCTGGGATTCTTTCTTCTGCATAAATTGAGAACACCAATAACACTAAGATAACACATAGAACATATTTTTGTGGGTTTTTTTTCTCCTACGAGAAATAAATACAATTAATAACACATCAGTACTAAATAGCATTATAGGGGTTTTAGAGTCAAAATTTTATTTCTGTGGCTGACTTGCATTCCTTTGTGGACCATACAGACTTGGAGACTTGTCTTCCCCTGATGCGAGGAGCATCTCAGAAAACTTGCTAAACAGAATAACACGGAGCAAACTCTTTAATTAAGTTTTTAACAACAGTTGTGCCTCAGGAAAAGTCTCAAGGAATGCTTACTCTGTGGAGTGAACTCAAGTACACGTGGATACAAGTAGGACACAGTGTGGATACTTTAACCTTTTAGCAGTAACATTACCAAGGACTCTCAAAGCACATTTAAAAGAATCCCAGCAGCAGTACTGAAGCCTCTGCAGCCATTCAGCCATCAGTATGAATGATACATGTAACAAATTTCAAGAGAATCAGATGAGATCAAGGAAGAAAACCTGCATACCCATCCAAAGATGAGTATTTCATGAATTTTGATTGTATTTCTACTTCTGACACATTCAGAATTGACTTTACCACTCACATATATTGTGATCAGTGGCACACTCAGATGTTCTCTTCCATCTTTTCAGCCTATAATATTAAAGGTCCACTTTGAGAAAGTATTTGCAAATCAGCAGTAGTTTTACTATCTATACAATTCTCATACATAAGTTTTGAAGGGCAAATAAAATCTGTCCTATACAGATAAAGTGATTAAAAAACTCAAAAGAACAGGACAGAGAAACTAGATTCCTACAATAACCTTACAGTGAAGGAAACAACATCCAAAACTGCTCATTAAATGCTTAATACCCAGTTATCCTTTACAAGACTTGAACTTGCCAGGACACATCTGCAAAAAACCCCATTGTAAATACAGTGCAAATCTTAAATATTTTGCTTTCCCTGTCCGCTGTATTCCAGTTATTCGAGTAAGTGTGATTAACATTTATGGTTTTTTTAACATGTGCAATACATAATTTAAAGAAAAATTAACTTAGAACTTGAAATCAGAGCAGATACTGGTCCAAGCTTATAAATACTTTTGAAAAAGTTTCCTTATATTTATGCAATAACATATTCAAAGACTTTATGCTGTTTCTGAAAGAGAGCCCACAACATGCAGACAAGCACAGCACACATAATTCTCTATCAAAGATTTGATCTAATGTTATCAATGTCAAGAAATTTAGAAGCAGCCTCACTCCCTTGTTCACATCCGTAATAACTTACCCCTTTCCTATTGTGCTGTAATCACTCACCAAAATCTTGCACTTGTTTTCACACTTTTCTAAGAAGTCTGAATCAATAATTCCTGATAGCTCAACCATGACCAGTTGCTCCTACAAGACAAATTGATCATGTACAGCTAAAACCAATATAACAGAACGCGGGGGGGGGAAAGCCTTCCCGAAATCAATCTACACCAATAAGAACAGCATACAAAGACACAGCCTTTCAGGATAAACAGACCCCAAAGTGGAGTTTATGCTGCATTTTGTCAAGAGAGAGAACTCTTGTAATACCCACGGAAATTCAGTGACCCACTGTTCCATAAGACACCTGTTTCACACCTGAATTTCCAGGCCTTTTCTTCCTAGCAAGCAATGGGGGAAGCACTTTTTTCACTCTTGAAAAACAAGCATCAGTATGGCTCTGGGGAGATCCTACAGCACCTTCCAGCACCCAAAGAGGGCCTACAGGAGAGCTGGAAAGGGACTTTTACTGTAGTGACAGCACAAGGGGTAACAGATTTAAATCTAGAGTGGGTTTACATTAGATACAGAAATTTTCATTAATGAAAATATTTTTTTTTTTTTACTGAGGGGAGAGGTGTGGCACTGGAACAGATTGCCCAGAGAATCTGTGGATGCCCCATCCCTGCAAGTGTTCAGGACTGCACTGGATGAGGCTTTAAGCAGCCTGGTCTAGTGGAAGGTGTTCCTGCCCTTGGCAGGGCTTTGGAACCAGATGATTTTTAAAGGCCCTTGCAACCCAATCCCTTCTCTGATTCTGTGACTTGATGGCGATAGGAAGCAACAGAAACTGCAAATGTGCTCTTTGACCACGCCGTTTTCGGGGAAGCCCGAGGAAGAACCGCCAAACCCACACAGCTCTGGGGGCGTCACCGCTGTGGGGACTGAGAAACCCGCCGGCCCCAGGGAAACGTGCTCGGTCCGCGACCGGCCCTTCTCCCTGCCTGCCCCTCCGGCCGGGCGGAGCGGGCCCGGGCCACGCCCCGCGGGGGGCCAGACTCTTCCCCCGGGTCTGGGGAGCGCCCCGGTGTCGGCATCCACCAACCTCCACCTCGTCCTCCTCCGCTCCGTCGGTCCTCCCGCCCTCGCTGCCCGCCGCCGCCATGTCGCCAGCGCCCGCCCCGCGCCCGCCTCAGCGCGCACCACGTGGGGCCCGCGCCGCCATCTTAGAGCGGAACGGCGCCGCCCTCGGAGCCGCGCCGCCCTCGGGCCCGCTCCGCCCTCAGGGTAAAGAGCATCCTTTTCTTGAGAAAATGTTGCACAGTCCACATTTTGCTGCAGTGTTGCACTCCATAATTATAAGTTTTACACCGGTTTTGTAATTTTCCCATTTTCTTTCCATATGCTGTATTTCATATTTTGTATCAAAGGTGTCTCTCTACTCGTTATGTTGAAGTCATTAATTAAAATGTTAATTTAAAACTGTTTGCAAGGGAAATTTTCTTCCAGCCTCTCCTTAACTTCCATAAAATAGACATAAATGTCAGCATTGCACCATATTAAGTGTTTACCTATGTCCAGATAGGTGTGATCTAATGCATTTCTCCTTTTCCTAGAAAAATTACAGATCTTAATAATGTCAAATAAGTTTAGCAGGGTTTTTGTTTGGCTTTAGGCTTTGTCTCATTTTCTCTTAAGCTTCACATTTTTAATTACTTTTTCTTAGAGCTTGTTTTGGAATATTGCATACTGCTATGGTAAAAACAGCCCATAAATTTGGATTTGTTCTAAACACAGAAAAAGATGCTGAGTCATGTTACCTTTTCAGCAGGCAAATTGCAAAGGCTTGAATTTTGACTGCAGGGAATAAAAGCTGTGGAACAGATGTTTGGTTTCCTCCAAGTGTTAATTATCAGATATTTTAGAATAACATTTTGTATTATTGTCTGTATTTGGCTTTGGTTTTTTGCACCAGGTCTTCCTCACTTTAGATAAAAGTTTTGTTGTTTTAAAACAAAAAAGCTCTACCTCAATAAAGCAGAATCAACTCTCTATTCTGAATATTTATTTTTTTAAATTAATTGTCATAACTGACAGTGCCTCTGTAATGCTACATTAATACCATCATTCTCTTTTTATAGCTGGAGGGAGGTGAAGTGATACGGTTAAAAACTCCAGAAAGCCCTCACAGGAATGTAAATGTGTGCCAGATCAGCCTGTGTAAATCATAGACTGGCATGAACTGCTGTGAAGGAGCAAGTACATTTATTTGCTTTTAAATCAGCCTAAGTGTCATGTAGAATCCGGGTTCATCTCAGTCTCCCAGTTATGGTGATTCAGGGCATGCAGCTGGATGATGGGAAATTTTTGGTGCATTAGTGCCAAAGGTATTTTAGAAGAGATTACTGCCTTGTCAGGCTAAATTTGCCGTGGGCATTAGTGGTTTACCTTGGTCTTTGCTATCCTGGCAGGAGTATTTTGACAACTTATCTCTTAAAAGAGGCTGTCCTCGGTGCCTGCCAGCAAGATTGAACTGCTGGATGAGATAAATATGGAAATACATGTCTTGAGGACCCAGATTTTGGGTTTCTGAGGCCTCAGCTAACAGTCCTGTCAGTGCTTGAACAGATTTACTTGTGCATGCTGCCAGAGGCCAGTTCCTTGGTGGCTCTTACGTAATTCTGAGTCAGGGAGAACTAAATAGCCAACTTAAAATAAATGCTTGTGTATGTAATATGGATGCACTGGTTTCTGTGGGCTCACCTCCAATTCATGCACGTTAATATGTATTTTATTTTGGGCCATGTAAAAAATTTACTTGTGGAAGTTCAAAGATTAGAGGCTTGGACTATCTATTTAGCAAAGAAACATTGTTGCAGTTAAGGTGCATTACAGAAAATCAGAGAAAGTTCACTGAAACACATAATGAACAAATTCTGGCTTACTACTTTGTCTCACTTTTCCATTTTATTTTGATTTTTATCTTCACGTTTGAAATTCCTTCTGAATCCTTTTGCAGAAGGGAGGTGCCTTTTCTCCATTCCCTCCTGAACACATTACTTTCTTTGTGAGGCCCTGGCACTAGTCTATCTAAGTAAAAGGTTAAATGTTTTGTAAAAGCACAGAGTAAGATAAGGGTCTTTGTTTAAGCTCTTGTGTTCTTTTCTGTCTGTTTAGATTGTGAGTGTCTCTGGTTGAAAGCCTTTTGTATTATGTGGTGAAAAAACATAGGATTTAGCATTCAAAAAATTATAATAGATCATACGTGGGCAAATATACACACACAACTTATATTTAATCTTTGTATCTGAGCTATTTGCTGAGTTGACAGCCTTGGGAGAAGGGCATTGTAGTTCCTAGGCTTATTTTCAGTTGGAAATGTAGCTAAAAGCAATAATGTGACAAAAGGTGATTGCCTGTGGATGTCAGAAGAGATTCTCAGTAAAATGCTACCATGTGAAACATCTAAATGCCATAATACAGCATTGTAAGGTGCAGAGAGATGCAGGAGAAAGCTTGTAAGAGACTGATGTGTGTTTCTGGCTGTAGCTGGGGTTGCAAAAGGTAAATCATCCCCAGGACAAAGGTAATTTGCTGATAGTATTACAGAAGATGATTTCCATTTCTCAGCAGCTACATTGCTGAGCCTCTTCAGTTAGGAATTTGCAAGCCAAACCAGCTCACAGGTTTTGACAAAAAAAAATATAAAAAAAACCCCACAAAACCCCCACCTGTTTGTTTCCTTTTCACATGTGCCTTTGTCTTTTCCAGAACTCCTTAAACATTATGTGGGGACATAATAGGAATTATAATAGACAAAGAAAAGAAGGGTAAGTACAGTAAGGGGTACAGAGCTGCTTCTATTTATGGTGCCTAGTCTAAAATAATGGAGTGAGATTTTATAGTAGGAAGGGAAGGGGGAGCAGTGGGCTCACATTTTTTCCCAGTCTTTTGTTTATCCCCTGCAGAAGTACTTCTTGTTGTCTTTGACATCCATCACTGCCTTCAGTTCCAGCTGGGCTTTACCTTTTGGGACCTCATCCCTGCATATATGAACAACGTGTCTGTTTTCCTCACAGGTCCTTGATTCTACCTTCTCTATGCTTCCTTTTTGTGTTTGAGTTTGTAGGTGCTCCTTGTTCACCCACAGAAGTCTCCTGGCATTTTTGCCTCACTTCCCACATGTGTTTCCTGGGCTCCCTATTCCCTCCAGGGCCTTATTCTATGGGGCTCTGCTAAAAGTCCTCGAGGAGACACATTTTTTCTTGTCTTCCTGAGGGAATGAGAGTTTGGCTGTTAAAAGAGATTAATGCTGCCTCCTGCATGTAGCCAGCTCAGAGCTTCAAATGCTCCTTCCTTGGGAGCACGCTGAAGAAACTTGGTGCTGTACCCACACGTGGAAGGGTTGCATCTTCACATCTATGAGTGACAGGTCAGGAGGAGAGTGGTGTGGCAAAGCTGAGAACTGCTGCAGTGTCCTTCATGGAGATCTGAAACAGGGATCCCTCTCAGTAAACTTGGCAGGTGACAATCTTCTGAAGCAGGTGGTAACAGATAGGGAGTAAATTAAATTACTTGTTATCCAGCTGGATCAGAAGGGGATGTCTATCTATAGAGCTGACCTGCTAATTTATGAAATGTCAAAGTTTGAGGTCTTTTACAGGACCTCAGATAATCTGGCATCAGTTATTTGAGGTACCAGGATAAAAATTCTTACTCCTGTTGGGTTGAAAGCAGCTGACAGCCCTTGACTTCAAAATTCACCAGGAATAATTATTATTCAGGGCCAAGCTCTTATACAATCCCATCTGGCCTGTCTGTATTTCATAGAATCAGAGAATGGCTTGGGTTGGAAGGGACCTTAAAGATTACCTGGTTCTAACCCCACTACCATGGGCAGGGACACCTTGCACTAGACTGACTTGCTCAGAGCCCCTTCCAGCCTGGCCTTGAAAATTCCCAGGGACTGTCCATCCACAAGTTCTCTGGACAACCTGTTCCAGTGCCTAACCACCCTCACAATAAAGAATTTCTTCCTAACGTCTAATCTAAACTTGCCCTCTTTCAGTTTAAAGCCATTCCCCCTTGTCTTATCACTTTGTGGTCTTGTAAAAAGTCCCTCTTCAGCTCTCTTGCAGCCCCCTTTATATACTGGAATGCTGCTCAAAGGTACCTCTGGAACTTTCTCTTTTCCAGGCTGAACAGCCCCAAATATCTCAGTTTTTCCTCATAGATGAGTATTTGTTTAAAATGTATTTTAAACAAATTGATATAAATGACCTTTGGAATTTTTTTGTGTACAATTATGTAAAACCATAAAGTTATTTCTATTTCATATTTATTCACTGATTTTGATCAATGTTCCCATGGCTTACTTTTTATTGAAGTGATCCCAAATATCTCAGTTTTTCCTCATAGGAGAGTATTTGTTTAAAATGTATTTTAAACAAATTGATATAAATGACCTTTGGAATTTTTTTGTGTACAATTATGTAAAACCATAAAGTTATTTCTATTTCATATTTATTCACTGATTTTGATCAATGTTCCCATGGCTTACTTTTTATTGAAGTGAAATATTTTTATTAGATTTTGTTTTGGTTTCCATTTACAGGAACACCTTTTGCTTGTTAGTGAAGTGCTGTTAAAAACTATTTTTACACACCTCAAGAACTGCCAGAGTGGTTTGCAGTGCAGGAAATAAAAATCAGTTATTAATCAATCCACATCAGAAGCATCAGAGTCTTGATTCAGTAGGCTTTTATTGAAGTGCAACTTGGCAGCAATTTGGAATTCCTGGTAGTTTAGTGCTTGTGTAGTTATGCCCACTGACCTGCAGAAAATGTTTCTGACACAGTGTAAAAAGTAAGAATCATATTGCTGAAGCCTGAGGGTCAATACTATATTTATTGCTTTTTCTTCCTGTGATATTGCTACAAGGTGTAAGAATGTTGCTTTTTCAGTGTTAGTTCATATTGTGTGGGTGAAATCTTAAATGCATTCTGTGTCTCCGAAGAAGAAGGACAGAAGTGCCAAAAGTGAGGCAGGATAGAGTGGAGTAGCCCAATAAATAAGTCCAGTTGTACAACCAACAGAAGGATGCACTGACTCCTGTTATCTGTCTGTGTGTATCTCCTTAATTACTAAAAATGTTTTGCTCCACAAACATCAAAACCTCCAAATCCAGAAAAGAAGACTAAGAGAATCTAGTTTAAATGGGGATAGTGTGATACTGTGTATAGGAGACACTGGAGGGAAGGAGAATAAACACTAGTTATAAATTATGTAGAGAAGGTGAAAATAGCCCTTTGGTACTACCAAAGGATGTTGAGACAAATCAGAGTTAAAATGAATTCCAAATAAGATATACATCTTGCTAAGACTGTAGTATCTAGATGGTGGCAAACATTTCCTGATAAGGAAAATCAGGCACTGTAAAAAAAAACAAAAGAGAGAAGATCGTCTGTGTACTCTTGAGTGCTGTAGGTAAATGTCATACTGATCAGAGTCATGAGACTAAAATCTTTGGTGCCATAAATTTTAGGCTTCTTGGCCTGGACTTGATTTTTGATCACCATTTGTGCACAGTCTGCTTCAAACTGTTTTAATAGAAGAGCCATTCTGAAATAGTGATCTTGTTGTACTTGCAGTTGATGCACTTGCATAAAAAAAAAAAAAAAAAAAAAAAAAAAGATCTGTTTGCATAACAGATTACAGTGGACTGTGTCTCTTAAAATAAACTAAACTGCCAAGGAATAAGTTGTTGATACAGGTTAGGAGAAAATGGTCTGTTTCCAAAATGAAGGGTATTTTCATGGAAATTTGAAATATGAAACATAAATTTGTTTATAAATTATTTGTTGAGAAAAACCCCTTAAAAATCAAAGACGGAAAGTGAGGCATGGAAGTTAGATGATGGTACTCTATTTTTGGGGTCCTAAAAATGAAAGCCTATTGTGAGATGTAACACATGACTGGATAGTAAACGGGCAGGTGAAATGCAACCATTCTCTGGCTCAGCAACTCCTGAGATAAAGATTGCTGAAGAATGAGGAAATACTTTTGTATGCTGGTCCTGCCTGTTCTGCTGCTTTTTCCAGGCACTCACTATGGGCTGATTTAGGTGACAAGGGCATTGGCTAGGTGGACCTTTGATCTGTCTCAGTGTATGGCTGTTCTAGGCTCTCAAATTTGGTTCAGAACAACAGACCAAAAAGCTGGCAAACTTGTTACATTCCTTTCCAAAATTTATAAAGGCAAAAATGTGTATGAACTCAATGGGAGATTGGGGAAGTACTTGAAGGAGGGATCCACTGGGAATAATAACATGGGCAAATTCTATCAGGCCAGGGACATAACTGAGCTGACAGCTGGGAGTACACCATATGTACTTGTGTTCTTCACTTGGTGGCCACTGCTGCCACAGTGTAGTCAGTGAGCTGGACCCAAAAGGTAAAGCTTTTATGAGCAATAAATTGTGTTTGGCAGCTTTATTTCTAATTCCAGATGTTTAAATCCACTGTCTTTTGTACAGAGAAGCACAGGAATATAGCACAGTAGATAAATGACAGCAGATAAAAACCCAGGAGTGGAAATCCCTGTGAAGTCCCCATTGTCACTTAACATATTGGTATGACCAATATGTCACCAACATATTGGTATACTACTTTTACTCAGAAAGGGATCATACTTGGAAAAGGCTGTTCTTGGGCTCTTTAGGAAGAGAGACTGTAGAAAGCCTGTAGAAAGACTGAAAAGTATTATGAGTGACTTTTAAGTCTACAAAGTTACTAGAAAAGTAATTTTGAGGAGTTGTGTGCAAAGCCAATGCACTGACCCACTGACCACGTCTTGCCTCTATTTTCAAGAGGAAGGAAGAGTAATGAGTGGTGAAGAAGGACCTGAATCTATCAAAGCACACTTACCATTTACACTGACTAAAGAATACCGTTCAGAAACACAAAGCAAAAAGTGGAAAGGACACTGTCACAGTTGACCACATTCTTTCAGTAGTCTTTCCTTCCTGACTCACCTTATTATTTGATAATGTGTTTGGAAAACAAGGACAGAAAAGCAACATGATAATCTTTCCCACGACAGTTGGATCTCTTAAAATGTTTTATATTTGTATGAATCTGTTTGTTTGGTTTTTTAGGTTAGTTCATAGACCAGGTTAGGCACCACACTATTGTGGTGATGTGACAAAAACTCACATTACCATATCCTGTTAGATTTCATTACTCAATTTCCAGTAAAGTTTGTATTATGCAATTAAAATGTAATTAATTGGAGAACCAATTCCCAAAAGTAGCTTTTGTTACAGCACACAGTGCCTAGGGTCATCTGAGGGTACATCCACATGGATGGGTGCAGACAGTGGCAGGTTCACTCTGCCTGTGCCCCGAGCCAGCCAGTGTAGCAGCTGTGTAGCTGTGATTTGTGTGGTGCTGAACCTGAGTTAATAAGGCTGGCTGTGAAACAGAATACATTAGCTTGGGCTCAGAACTGTGCTAATGTGGCCACATGATTTCTGGAAAGAAGCTGGTCTTATGTCCAGCTGGCTCAAAGCACGAATAGAGCAAAGAAACGGCACTCTCTGTAAGCTAGTTAGAAATGCAGGTCAGGAGATGAAGTGTGAAAGAGTTTATCTGTACTTTTATAGCTACTGTGAATTAAATTTTCACTTTTATGTAAGAAAATAAACTCACTGCTGACAATTGTCTCATCTAGCTTGCAGTAAGTCCATGATATTTTCAGTATGAATGTACACTTTTCACTTCTAACATGTATCAGGACAGATTCTTTTTTAAAAATAATAATTTTAATTTGTTGGATTTTTTTTCCCCCTAGAACATCAGTTAGGTATTTTTTTTTAAAAAACCAAAGATTTATTACCTTAAAGGCTTGAAGATCTTACTATCCTTTATTAGTTCCATTTGCAGTGAAGCATAGATGTTTTCTTCCCAGCAACCAATCAAGAGAGAGATACAATTGTCAGCTCACATTCCAAACTGAACCTAGGCAGCTCTGGAGGGAGTTATTAGCTGTCTGAAAATGCCTCAGCAGCACTTACTGCTGAAGTGATCTTTATTTTTTTTTTTTCCATAGAGATCTGCTCTTACAGGAGAATAATTTATATTTTGTCATAGGTATTTCCAAATGGCAGATAGACTTGAGGCACTTTATACAAGTCTATAATGAAAATGGAAAATACTGAATTCTGATGCATTGACTTTTTTAGCTCTCTTTATTTGCTCTCTTGGAGATTCTGAAGGCAAATTGTTTACACTAAGTATCATCTTCTAAAGTCAGTAGCAACACATAAATACCCTCTACACATAATCAATTCAGGACTTTCTGTTCCCACTTCTGCTCTTACAAGCATGTGTCTTATTTGTGCTAGGTCCCCAGTGCATCACCTTCTAACACCTTTTTAAACTAATTTCAAAATTTTTTGCAGGTTTTGCATTCTGAGTAGCTTATTCTGAATAAAAGGTTATTGATTGAATGGTGACTGATGCTAAAGTACATTCATCTGAACATGTGCTATATGAGTTTTTTTAAAACAGATTGCTGTTAAGTACTGCTTAATCTGCCAGGGTCCTCATACTGTAATTGAGTATCAAAATTATAGGAGATGAGAGAAGATGCCCTTAAGTTTATACTGTCTGTATTTTAATTAGATATTTTTGTTTTATCCTCCTTAAAGGATTAAACATGATGTCCAAAAGGCAGACTTGAACATCTTAAGCATAAGGTCGATCATTAATATCTATCATGGGCTCAGAATTCCCTTCCAAAGAAGAGAAATAGAAGTTTATGTTGCCATTTAGATACATATGTACTTACGAAAAACACACCAGGTACCAATTTTAGGATACAAAAATACTTTATTTTTGAAGAGGATAATTTTTCAGAAGGTATTATGGTAAACCCCAAAAACTTTCTGTAAGTTATAGTTATATAATATTGTACACTTCCACTGTGCATGAAAGCATGCCCAGTCCCTTGGAAGCAGGAGAGTTTTTCCCCTTGTAGAAGCTAGAATAACACTTTAGAATTGCTCTCCCTTGTATTCAGTGTGTTAAAACACATAATGATGTATAACTGGCACCATTTCAGTTCCTTTAGGTTTATCCAGCCAGTACCATTCTGGAAACCAGAAAAGGCAAGGCAAAGCATTACAAATACCCTTCTGTCATCTTCATTTTGGGAGCAATCCAGATGGAAAGATCCTGCTGGCAAGACCAGCTTTAGGCCAGTCTGGGCAAGGGATTGTGTGCTTGGCAAGAGCTACAGAATGGCCAGATCTGGCATTGCTGACAGGAGCTGTGGTCACTGCCAACATCTCTCCTTTCCTTCAGTTTCTGTAATCAGCTCAGAATTAACAGGCATCAGCCCTGAATCTGTGACTAGAAGCAACAAATAATTTTCTCTCTTTCATTCTTCTCTGCTATTCCAATCAGTTTTTTCCCCCATATTAGCAGATATACAGTGACCACAGTAAGTGATTGATTTACTCTTGGCTTTGCTGCTTCTCTGGAGTTCCCGAAGTGCAACTTTTTTTTTTTTTTCTTGAGGAAATGTACTCAAGAATTTTAGAAACTATAAAACTAATCCTAATCCAGCACTGAAACAAGAGATACTATGAGGAGTATTTTCGCTGCTGGAGGCAGCAAAAGCTTCAAAAAATATTCAACTTCTATACAATTCAATCTTTACATTGGTGTCTTTAATCAGTGTCATTTTGGTTACTCAGAAGAGGGTGAGTTGTTCAAATATCTTGACTTGATTTAGAAAAAAAAAATATATATATATATATATTCTTATGTAGATTTGTCTCATCAAAAGAATCCTCATAATACTGTGGACTTAGGGCAACAACTAATGAAGGATCATTGCACTCAGCCTCTCCATGTCACCACCTTTTCTAACATTCTAGTTGCCGCTGGTGCCTCTTGGAAATGAAGTAAATACCATTATTTCCATACTGTATAACTGGTTTCCAGGATTGTGAAAAGAGTAAGCACTTCCATTCCTGCATGCAGTCCTCATGACTCACTAGCAGCCCAGGTATTAAGAAGAAAACCTATAGGTCACATCTCCTTCCCACCTGGTCCTTAAAGCATTTAAAGGGACAGTTGTCTGTCTTCCTGTGTGGTTTCAGATTACATCAGATTTAAGTGTATTCCAGGCTGCTTATCAGTAAAATTCTGCATAGCTCTATTTTATTTTTTTGTATGGCAACAGAACATCCTTTTAAGGGGGAGATGCATGTGACATTTATATTCTGCTCAGCATACAAGTAACCATTCCACTGATTCCAGTAGGGTCCCTGAGGCACCTGAAGGAATAATCCACCTTCTGCAAAAAGGCCTGACTTAAAATCTTCCCATTTCACCCCGGAACATTAAAATGTATCTTTCTGCAGATGGCTAGAGGTCCATTAAGAAATTGTATGGGATGTATGGTTCCTGGAACAACAGAAACTTCCCAGCACACTGTCTCAGAGCTCAGGCTCCGTTACTAGAGTGCAATTTGGTTAGATTTGCAGGTAGAGCAATCAAAATAATCCAAAGTGCCTATGGAGTCCTAAACAATCTTGAAAATAAAGGATTCCAAAATAATAAAACTTGAGGAACTGCTACAAAAATGGTAGTCTAGAATAGCTTATTTTAGGTGTCATTTATAGTTTTCCATATTTATATATATAAATATATACCAGTGTGCATTTACTTGTATCTAAAATGTCTATTACACATGGAATACAGAGATCATAAAAATTTCTTGAGTTGCCATCACATAAACTGAAAAAACCTGAATATTTTGAGATATTCAGTATGGACTGAACATCTCTTTCTGTAACCATCTATTTTTTGTCTATTAATTTGCCTTGACTACTACAAGAAATTGAGCAGTGCCTCAATGAGATGGCAGTTACCCAAATTCAGTAAGAATAGCTGGGATTACGATTCTTTTCAAATGAATTAAGACAGTTTTACTAAAACTGGTTTAAATATGATTTCTGTGTGTCTCTTTGTGAAAAATCAAACGGGATAGCTTTTTCGAGTAGTTGATTCATTTCTTACCAACTGCTTGACACAGTAACATGAGCAGTTGAAGAGAAATTTACTGGTTTGAAACTTCTTCTCTGCTGAGCCCTTCTGGGTGGTCTGCATAGTTTAAATATTTCAGGAATGAAGTATTTAAGAGATTACAATGTTAAGAGAGCAGGTAATCAGAAAATATATCTTTCTGTTATGTAGCAGCACACTAAATGGACGAACTGAAAGGCACAAATATAAACTGTTCAGCTTTTTCATGTCATGGCACTTAACAACAGAGTACAACAAGAAACTTCTTACCATGGTGAAAACTAGCACATTAAAACCTTTGAATTTACAGTTGATTATCTGCCTAAAACCCGTGCAAGCGCAGCTGAACCAATGGAATACTAACATTAAAACCAATATTAATCAAGAGCAGAGACAATTACAACACTGGCTGTTTTATCTGGCTGCTTTACTGCTTTTAGTAGCCCCATCAGCTTCCTGCTCAGTATCCTTCAGCTGTAGGTAGGCACTGTTGCCCCAGCAATTACACCCTGAAGCCTTTGCAGTTTTATGTTATATATGCCAGCTTTCACTACAGCACACTGGGAAAATATACCTTTTGTAAGGGGAATGAGTAATTTTCTCATTTTTCTGTCCTCTTTCTCTAAGCACCCCCATATTTCACAACAGTTCAGGGGAATAAATAAATCAGGCCTTCATTTAAATCAGCAACTTCATCAACACTTTTGGTTTTATATCAGATTTTCATGCTAAATAAGATTTTAAGATTTGAGAATTAGAAACAAATATTAGAGCATCAAATAAGATGAAAAAAACAACTTCTGCACTATCTGAAAAATACATGTCTGTAAGAACCCTTAAACCTGGCATATTTGGGCTCTGAGAGACATGGTTTGGATAGAGCATCCTACCTATAATGTAGCTGATAATGTGGCTTTAGGAAAGATGCAGCCTAGAAAGAGCCCAAGTCTCCAAGCCTAATCAAGTGAACATACAATGAGTAGACCTGATGATACATGCCTTGCAGGATATTGTAACAGTATTGAGGATACTTCAATAATTGAATAAATACACATTCTTTCCTCTCCTCTAAGATAAAGCAACAGCACTATTTTTGCTTTAGAACAGCACCATGAAATAAAAACAGGAGAAAAGCATCTTTAACAAAAAAGAAGAGAGTTTGGATAAGGTTACCTTTAGACAACAGCCCTCAAGGGCTTAGGCCCTCTGGTTAGATTTAAGTTTCATCCTGAAATAGCACAAAATACATGTGTTATTGCTGCCTATGCTGCTATGGGTTCTGGCTGCAAAATATCAGATAAGAAATAATCTTTTATTTAAGTACAGTCTAGTTTAATATACCTTTTTATAGCTTGGATTTTAACTTTGTATTTGAAATCTGACCTTGTATTTGGCTAAATATTTCCTAACTTTTAAGGTCAGTGCTGAATGAATCTAGAGAAGCTGACAAGTACTTACCAAGTTCCTCTTTGAAAGAAACAAGTCCAAATTTAGGGACTGGAGATGGCTGTAAAGCTACAGTGGCTGGTGTGTTGATGGAGCTGTCATATGGTGTGCTTTAGTAAATAACCTCTGGCAGGCACAGAGGCCAGTGCCTCTTCTAGAAGAAGCAGAGGATGAAGAGGCACAAAATTGCTCCAAGTTTCTGAGGAAGAACAATGGATTTGGAACATTTTGTCTTGCTCTGTTACATCTGTGTAACTCCTGTCCACACAGAAAGGAAGCTGAAATTTAGTCCTCTAACTGCAACTTTCAACTCTGTTCAATCCTACGCTGGTTTTTCCTTGTCCCTCTACAGCTTTGTTGGTGCAGCAGTTTTAATAGTGTAAAACAAGTACCAAATACTTACTTTTGCCCATGAAGTAAGGCAATGAAATTGCAGATGGAAATTAGACGGTGGAGCTAGAAGTCCATTTCTAGAGGGAATAAGAGTTGGAAGTTCCATTTCTCTGGCTACCTTGCAAACTCAAGCCAGAACTTCACGTGAAACCTTTCTAATGCAGAGGGCAATATTGGATGTTCATATTGGGACCAGTGTCACTTAATATCTTCTTTAATGACAAAGATGAAGGGATTGAGTGCACCCTCCGCAAAACTGCAGGTGACACAAAACTGAGTGGTGCAGTTGACACACCTGAAGGATGGGAAGCCATCCAGAGGGACCTGGACAAGCTTGAGAAATGGGTCTGTGGGAATCATAGGAGGTTTAACATTATGAGGTGCTGGACCTGTGTCATATCAAACCAAGCTGGGAGATGAAGAGATCAAGAGCAGTACTCCCCAAAGGCCTTTGGGCTGCTGGATGAGAGGTTGGACATGACCCAGCCATGTGCACTCCCAGCCCAGAAAGCCAAACGTGTCCTGGGCTGCATCCAAAGCAGATTGGCCAGCAGGGCAGGGGAGGGGATTCTGCCCCTCTGCCCTGGTGAGACCCCACCTGCAGGGCTGCATCCAGCTCTGGAGTCCCAGAACAGAAAGGACATGGACCTGTTGGAGCAAGTCCAGAGGAGAGACACCAACTTGATTAGTGATGTGTCACCTCTCCTATGATTTTGGATTTACTGCCTGGAACTCACTGCTTTGAGTGACCTAATTGCAGCCTTCCAGTACCTGAAGGGAGCCTGCCAGAAAGATGAGGAGAGACTATTTACAAGAGCATGTAGTGACAGAACAAGGGGAATGGCTTTAAACTGAATGAACAAAGGTGTAGATTAGGTTTTAGGAAGAAATTCTTTACTGTGAGGGTGGTGAGACACTGGAACAGGCTGCCCAGAGAAGCTGAGGATGCCCTATCCCTGTAAGTGCTCAAGGCCAGGCTGGAAGGAGCTTTGAGCAAGTCAGTCTAGTGGAAAGTGTCCCTGCTCATGGCAGGTGGGTTGAAATCAGATGATCTTTAAGGTCCCTTCCAATCCAAACAATTCTGTGATTCTATGTCTTAAAATGGGCAGATGCCTTACATGCTATTTTGAAATCTTAGTATTTAAGAAAAATTTAGAGTGATGGGCTGAGAGGATAAATATAATCTAGAAAATGATGTAGGGAAAATAACAGGAAGGCTATAAATGACATAATTTAGAATCAGGGATTAGGTAAAGCGCCTGCATTAGGAATTACATGATACAAAAATGTGTGTTTACGTTCTGGCTAACCCAGGAATGAAAAATGCTGAGCTTATGGTATTCATGTGTCTGGTCTTGCTCCTAAAAGTGACTGTACATATTTCACTTGTACACATATATTTAAAATTAATAGCAGTTGCCAAAGGCAGAACTAAGCATGTTATATAGAATGTAAAATTTATATGAAGATACGGCTTTCAGGCAGCTGCAGAAACAAGACTCTCTAGGGCCTGCTTGATTTTAAGAAATATAACAGCAGCTTTAGTACTGTAAGCGTGTAACAGTGCATAACAAGCAACAGAAGAAAATGGAACAGTTAACTTGAAATAGCTTGGGTGAACTCCATACCTTGGGAGCGTACCCTCAGCATTATTTCCAAGCCTTGTGCATTTATATATTGGTGGTATTGCTTTTGGGATTATCACTAGGGAAACCTGAGTTTACACCACCCCAGCTGGCAAGCGTCAACATTTCTGCCAACACATTATCCTGTACCACCAAAGCAGCAGCCACACTAGCAGCCAGAAGAGTTTCTAGAGTCATCCCACTCAGATGTAAGTACCACAGCAGTGTCATCTCTTTGGCATCAACACACCACAGTAAGTCCAGGATTGAAAACCACTGCTTTTTAGTTCCTATTCAAGTGGCTTGGTACCAGCACTCCCTTGGTATCAGCATCTCCCTTTCTGCCCCAAGAAAGGACATGAGAGTGCCCAGGCACCCCATATCCTCTTTCCTGCCCCAATCATGCTACCTTCAGTCTGCCCAGCCCCTCCATCCCCACACAGCCTAATATAAAAATCACAGAATAGTTTGGATTGGAAAGAACCTTAAAGATCCACTCCCCTGCCACTGGATGAGACACCACCAGCTTTGCAACCACAAGCCTGAGCGCTGGGGAACACCACTGGTGACCAGCCACGAGCTGGATGTGCCACATTCCCCCCTTCTCTGAGTCTGATGGCCCAGCCTGTGTTTTTACCCAGCAAACAGCACACCCAGTTTCTCCAGCATGTTGTGACACAGCAATGTAAGGATTTACTGAAGTCCAGATGGACACCATCCACCTTTCCCTCATCCACTGAGTAGGTCACTTGCCATAGATGGAGAAGGCTGGTCAATCACAAGACAGGTCTTGTGCAAGATCTGTCTTCCACAAACACAGGGTGCCTGGGCCTGATTATCCTGTATATGCTGCGTGACAGTGCTCAGTATCATAGGCTCCATGACCTTCCCTGGCAACAAGGTCAGGCTGCCAGATCCTCCTTGTGGCCCTTTTTGTAGGTGGGCATCACATCTGCTACTCCCCAGCCAACTGGGACCTTTCCAGTTAACCAGGACAGCTCCTAAGTAATTAAAAGTGGCTCCACAAGCTATTTCACCAGCTCCATCAGTACACTACAGAGGTAGATTACTGCTAATTTGTCATGGCTGACATTGTTAAAACATGATCTCTTGATGCTGCAAACTGGAATTTCTTATTCTCAAAGTCTGTTGGGCTTTGAAATAAAGTCTTAAGTACTTAAAATAACTACAAGTTATTTACTATCCAGAACCCCATTAGAGATTTGTAACATTAACATCACAGATAAGGTTCTGGGTGGCTAAATTTAAAGGTTTTAAACCTCCAATACCAACACAATACTTAGATGACTTTGGGGGATATCAGCACTGCTGGAGCTTTAATCAGGTATGATTAAACTGCAGCTGCTCTTCCTGTAGGACTTACTACATGAACTCAAGGAATTTTCAGTCATGCTGGCTGCATCTGCTTAGCACTGACATTGCTAGCCACTAGCTTCTGGTCTAGGTTACTGTCTAGATTAGGTACCTGCCTACTTCACCTTAAGAGATAAATCTCACCTTGAACTCTCAAAGCCAGTCTAAGCTTAAGCACATAAATGCATGCCAGCTTGTTACTTAGAAGCAGTTGTCTTAATTCAGAGGGCTATTTAGACTATTGAATGCTGAAGAAAAAGATACAGGTTAAATGCAGACAACAAGTTTTTGAGTTCATTTAGAGAAACAGTTTTAGCTTCCAGAACAGCATCACATTTTCACTTGGCTTCATTTCATACGCTGCCTCATTTTAAACTGCCAATGTGTTGAGATGCACCCCCTACAGGAGCAGTGCAAATCAGGACAGTAAGGACACACATCTATTTCAGAATTAAACCATTTTGTACCATACAGCATGAAGAGAGTGAAAGACAGAATTGCTGGATCATCACTACAAACAATTTAAGCGAACTTTTATTGAAGCGTTAAGTTGTGGTACAGATATTTTTAAATGATCAAAGTCTAACACCACAGAAATTATAAACACCATACTCCCCCCATCCTGATCACCCAGATAGTTCAGTAACCCATTCAACAGCTTTCATTTTCATAGACGAGGCTTATGCTTCTTTTTGTAAGATGCATTCTCTTTCCATATTACTTGAAAAGGGATCTTCAGTGTACTTAAAGGACCTCAAGCCAAAAAAAGTCAGAACAATTGGGACAATGCAAGAACAAAAAAAAACCCATTGAAATATTGGTCCTCAATATTAACACCAAAAAGCATTAGTGCCATTTACAGCATGTAATTGACAACATTGGTAAAGAACATCAATAATATGCTTTAAAAAAAAAAAAAATCAAAATGTTCCAACCACTTGATTTCTAACCAAGCAGACTTTAGTTTAGAAGCACTGAAAAAGTGCTTCATTTATAAATACAGAAGGAACAAAAGAACCATTGCATCAAACCAGAAAGAGTCAAAACATTGCAAGGACAAGAGGGGAAAAATAATCTCAATTTTGTTGTTAACATGCTGGTCTCACAGCTGCTAAAATCTCAGTATTTGCAAACAAACATAGCTGAAAGTGTGCCAGCTTTTCAAAGCCTGCATTTTAGTCAATACTCATTAAAGTGACTTTGAATTACACACTTTATTCATGCTCCATGAATAGCATTCTACTTCACTTCTGTCCAGGTGTCCCAGACAGTTCTTGTTCTATACCTTCACTTAATGCCCTCAAGTCACAGTAAGAGGAACCACCTTAGCAATTAGGAGGAAAAAACAGATGAAGTCACAACAATCAAGTACAACATAAGTCACATGCACAACAATGTCACAGGACTGTCACAAGACAGAGGCATTAGCTTTGCTTGGAACAACAAAATGAAGTGACACTGGACCAGTTTAGAAGCACTCTTTACAGTCCGAAGCAGCAGGTCACAGGTTTTACTGAGAATAATCCAAACCAATCAACACACAGACTGGCAAATTCCACTCCTCCACCAGCCCTACCTGCCAGGGCTCAGGAGCACCATCTTCCTGCTCTGACACAACAGGTGATTAGGACAGAAAATGCCTGCTGCCAATATCAACTTGCACTTTGCAAAGCTGTCACACAATGACGCCAAAGCACTTGAAGCCTGGCTCAGCTCTTCCCCTGTCAAGTCTTGGACCTTCGTCAAATTCTGCCATTGCGTACTGGTGTGACAGCTCGGGGATGTGGACAGACAAATGACCATCAAGGTGAGACAAAATTTAGCCTGCACTAGTAGCAGTACCCAAGTTACTGAAGGTGAAAGACCAATGTGTTAGCCCAGTTCTACAGGAGAGCTGAGCAAATTCCTAGAAGCTTTATTAGAGCACGAAAAGTCAGTTTGATTTAAAAATAAATCAACCACCACCTGTAGTAGCAAAACAATTTGTAACTGTTTTAAGAAGTTTCTCCAAACATGAAAGTGTTAATTAGGAATCAGTTTCATTAGAAATCATGTAAGTTCATCAAAAACTGTTTTAGACTGAAATCACAACACAGATTTTAAAAAAAAGAGTGACAATTTAACAGAGAACTGTCCCCAGTGAGTAGGCTGAGGCTGAAGTCTAATGAGGACGAAAGCCTTGTCTGTGGGGAATTTTTGGTGATACTTGGAGAAAAACTATACTGTGTGTAATTCTACCTGAATCATTTTTACAAGTGTTGTAAAGTTTCATACAGTAAGATTTTTCTACATGCACTTCAATTTCACAGCAAGAGTGGCATAGAGTACCTAAACACAGAAGAGAGCATTCATGCAAGATATCTAACTCCTTGATATAATAATGCATACAATTCAAAATGGTTATACTATGATTACACCTAGGGCTTTCCACAACTACAAGGTGGTGGGAGTGGAAAGCATGGCCCCCTGAATCATTAACTAGAAAGCAACCACCACCTTTTATACGGGATTTCTTTTTGCGCTTTTTCTTCATTCTTAATCAACTGTGCTGTTGCTGGCGATTTTTTGTGAAACTGGTAAAAACAAAATTATAATCACTGAATTGGGCAATCTGGTGATCAAGACGTTTAAACCCCTCAATCTTCTGGGCAGAGGAAAACACTGTGCGACATTTAGAGCTCTAGAAAACAAAAAGAAAGGGGGAAGTTACTTTTAAAACTGTCATTTAGAGATGGATTAGCACACTGCATTTCATATATGGTTCTTACCAACGTGTTTTAAAACTTTTCCTGACCGTGGTGCAGAAAGCTTCATCCCCAAGCAGTGATTCTACTCCCTACATACAGTACTGCTGTTCTGTGCACTATTATGAGGGGTGGAGCACCTCTCCTACGCACACAGGCTGAGAGAATTGGGGTTGTTCAGCCTGGGGAAGAGAAAGCTCTTGGGAGACCTTACAGCACCTTCCAGTACCTAAAGGGGGCTGCAAGAGAGCTGGAGAGGGACTTTTTGCCAGAGCTTGTAGTGGTAGAACAAGTGGCAAAAGATTTAAACTGAAAGAGGGCGAGTTTAGATTAGATATTGGGAAAAAAAAAATCTTCATTGTGAGGGTGGCAAGACACTGGCACAGGTTGCCCAGAGAAGCTGAGGATGCCCCATCCCTGGCAGTGCTCAAGGACAGGTTGGATGAGGCTCTGAGCAACCTGGTCCAGTGGAAAATGTCCCTGCCCATTGCAGGGGGTTGGAACTAGATGATCTTTAGGGTTCCTTCGAACCCAAATAATTTTGTGGTTCTATGATTAGCTGAGAGCAATAGTATTAACAGCACGTGTTCTACAACTGACAGTTGCAGGCAAATCCAAAACAATGCCAAGGCAAGAAATTATGCCTATACAGAACTACATAGGAAGTCATTAGAATTCTGGGACTGGGATACTGCATCTTACTGTTTCTGAAGTGTGCTAAACATTAGATTTAGTACATGTCATAGCAAGACTGAAGTGTATTTTTACTTTCCAAAAAAACTACCACTCAAATATAGAGGAAAACTGGAAACTGTTCATCTCCAGTAAAAATCTCCAGCCCTGCCTCATTTGTGTCTATATGTATTTCATCAGCTGATAAGCTAATGCAAGAAAACTCACCTGATTAACAAAGAGAGTTGTCACAAATTTTCCTGGCTTGAAAACCTCTACAACTTTTCTAATCAGGTCATCGTAAGAGGTCTGACTTATGTTTGTTTCAAAACTAACGTAAGAAAACTCTGGTTCTGGAGTGATGTGAATAGTCCAGTAAGTTCCCTGAAAAAAGAGAAGGTATTATTACCACCAAACATTTATTTCTTTTTATTTACCAATGGTAATTATTAATGAGAGTAAAACTTACATCCGATTTCATCCCATTCATTGAATACCCACAAGGATTGAACATTGTAGCATCAATAACAGAACCTGGTATCAGGTCACGAATTCCACTCATCTGAAACAAAGTTAAACAACTCTGTTTATCATGCATCCTTACACTTGTTTAGATTTACCTCAAAGGCAGAATGAACATCTATTTAGCAAAGAGGACACCAGAATTCTCCCAAGGACAAGTGAGTCTGATTACATGTACCACTGTAGATGACCTTGGTTCACACCCTGTCACTACATCAATGGCAGTGACAAGCTACAGGCAAGACATCACACTGCCTCTTACAGAGCCCAGCTGCATCCATCCAAGACAAGGAAACAGCTTACAACTCCAAAACATATTTGCTTTTGCTGCTGAATGGAAAATGGAGCTTCTCTTCAACGACTATCCATGAAGCGAAGGCTGTTTACTTTTATTCCAGAGTAAGGATATGCTAGTTCATGCCCTAGGAAGAAGTGCAATCCCAAGCACTTTGATTTATCACACAAGTACCTGAGCTACAGCCAAATCTCAAATACAGTGTGAGAATCAAAGCCTAAGATGGAAAACAAGACGAAGTCAGTGTATTTGTCAGGAAAACTTGCTCATGTCACAGGACTTCCCCATCTGGATAAAGGAGGCAAAGTTATGCTTAGACCCCAAATCTGCCCTTCCCCTCATCCAAATGGCTCCCTGAACTGACCCTGATTTTGATACCTACTTTACCTTTGCAATTCCTTATCTCCAGTCTAAGCCTTACTCCTCATAATCTACATCCTTGAAAGTTACTCAAATTGTGGTTTTATCCCTACTCCAACATTCCTCAGAGTAAAAGCTTCCTGTCACCCAAAGCACTGCATATTGCTGTTTTCACTAAAAGAAGGGCATTGAAAACATGAAGTTATATTCCCCAAAATAGTCTTGGGTTAAACCCATTTTCCTCCCAAAGTATTAACCTGCACTTTCTATGATGTCTCTCCTGCCACAAAATAAATCTTGTATTAAAAGATAAGTGAATGAAGCATTTTGTTGCCCAATTTCCACCATTCCCCAAAATGCTCAAGTTTTCAAGCAGACATACACGAGTGACATCATTTGCAGTAACACCATCTTTCATGTAGAACTGGTCCATAACTACTGGGTCAAGCTCACTCATCAGAATTTCCAGTGTCTGATCAGGCTGATTGGATATCCGACTCTCTGGGAAATCCAGGGTGTACAGGTACCTACATAAAGCACAAATCAAGTATGTAACACATATTGACAGCACCCAGTTCTACTGCAAAGACTTCAAACTCTTCACATACATACCAGCAATCAGAGTTCATACGCCCCATGCAATAAGCTGCTCCATCTAGACAAGACAAAAAGCCTCCAGTTAATGTACCACAGCTGAACATTTATGTAAAATATTATGTTTATTTCTTACTTAAAGACAGGGGCCTTTCACAGAACCCCATGAAGTTCACTGATGTAGTCAGCAGCAGTACCAAATAACCAGGCATTTAACTTCAGGAATGCCAAATGAATAATCAGAAAAGCAAGTTTCCTCAGAAGTGGGTCTGGATAGCCCAGCTAAGATACTATTATCAGAAAATAGATATTACAGTTTAGCTATGCACAGAGAGAAATCCTGGAACTCTTAAAGCCTCTATTAAATACATTTATGATTATAATTTATTTTCAAGTAACTCAGATGAGTACCACAGCTTCCATATTCCTTCAAAAACCTATCACTTTAAAGATTCTTCTTGTAGTCCTAAACTGCATTAAATGTTTAAATTTATTGTAACTTCTTCACATTTCACATTTCGTAACACTTCACACATTTCACATAGTAATGTGTGAAAAGCCCACATTTTTCTTCAGTGTATTACTTAAATTACTATCTCAGCTTTTTAATAGGGCTTTCAGAATTCTGAAGTGAGTGGAAGTATGAAGATGACCCCAGTTCAGACAAGGTGCTAAATCTCAAGCTTAGCGTAATTTAAATTTTGATCTTGGCAAACTAGTATCAGAAATCCAGAAAATAAGTATTTATAGTTTTTTACTTTCATGCAAGGACTGATGAATTCTTGGCCTGGCAGCCTGTACCTATTGCACTGCTCATCACCTCCCACATAACATCAACCCTTCACCCAATTTTGCTGAAGTTTCATCAACTTACTTGGGAAAATTTCATTAAGAAACTCTACTTCTTCCTGGAAATTCCTATGTGGGTACTCCTGGTGGGAAGGCTTCATGAAATTCTTACGTGAATAAAAGAAGCTCTGAAAAAATAAAGGTGCATCTTAGGTATTGAGTATTACCCATCCACCTTGAATCTAATTTAGAAAAATGCAAGCATTTACCATGAACTTTCACAGGACCTAAGTTTTCACTGTTGAAACACTGCTAGCTGTATTCCCATTACAAAAGCACACGGTTATTCCCAACTGAATTTCTAAGCTTCAGGAGGCAGCTTATGAACTTGTTTTGCACTAGACAACATGGGCACAGTATGGCATTTGTTAGCTAGCACCCACCAAGAGACAAATAAAAGGGCAACTGCTGCAGCAGAGCAATCTTACACTACAGTGTTCTCATTATGGGAAGCATACATAAATGTCCAGGTTTCAGAACATTTAATGACAAGACTGAATTTGAAATAGCAGCAAAAACCTTTTTGTACATTCCAAGGAAGATTTTTGACACCTTACCTGAATTGAGTCAAACCCACTGTACTCCCTAGCAAGCTCCAACAGGGGAACCAGTGCTTGCAGTAAGAGGGTGGTACCACACGTCTTCAAAATGAAACGTCTCTTGGAGACAAACATGCTACTCTCACTGCAAAAGAGGTGTTAAGAAGACATTAAGTGCTCTACATAAAACAATCCAGGAGGGAGTTTGTTAGGTCTTGGTCCTTATCCCAACCAAATGCATTACTCTAAGAGAACACTCAGCACACGGCACAAACGTACTCAGCAAATAGATCAAATCAGTAGAATGCAGCTAACATTTGAGAGCTGTTATGATTTCCCAAAGCAAACACCTGCTCTGAGCATGACATTACAGAGCTGTCACACTACAGGAAAAGGCACACACATTTGACACCCTCCAACTACCTGAAAAAAACAAACATGCTGTGAAGTGGGTACAACAGGCACAGCTATAGGATATGCCTCAGAAGTAAGATACAGAAATTAAAAATTAACTACATATAAACTAAGTCAGATACTTAACCACAGCCCAGCTGAACTGGAGATAGGCATTGATACCACATCCAGAACATTTAAACATGCTAAACAAGTATCTTTTCATCAGGTAACTGAACCATGGGAGTAAAAATTAGCTTAAGTAACTCAATTTGGAATGCTGTTCACAAATTCAAAATCAAGGTTAAAATTCATCCAGGATGCAGTGCAACTAGTTACCCTTCCCAGAATTTTGTTTTAAATATATGAAGCTTAAAGATACAAGTCTTGAACACAGTTTCTTCGACTAGCTTGCTCTTAGCACAACCTTGCCCTCAAGGCAGTCTTTTAGAGTACAAAAACTTCAGTATTTGTAATCTGAAGTGAACCAGAGAATGTCAAATGCGGCAGTAAAGTTCATGTACAAAAAGCAAGAAATCATTTTGCAAGATGAAAAACACATGGCAAAAGTAGTGTCCTTAAAACTAACTGCAGCACACATAACAAAAATTCCAGGGTTCCAGGAAAGCTACAGTTTTACAGATACCCTTATGTCAGCTGCAAGAGTTGTTCTGCTTGATTGTATTATGTGCAGTTAAGGCTGATCTGTAAGTGACACCTATAGCCTATTCTGCTGAAGTAATACTGAAATTCTGTATTGGGGACACTTAGTTACCCACAGACAGAATTAAGTGATGCCACCACAGCTCTGTCCATACTTTTGGTTAAAGGAAGAGAAACAACTATGAAGAGATTTGCACCTCTGAGCAGGAGATCCCTGCAAGCTGTAGCCATCAACCTGCCATTAACCCAAGATTGGATTCTCAGCCAAGTGAATCACATGACAGCTTTCACTTTTTTCCCTCCTAGGGACTAAAAGAATGAGCCAATGCCTTACCTGAGTACATAAGCTTCCTGCTTGTCAGTTTTTGTCACACTTATGATCAAACAATGCACATTCTCCAGAAGTTTGTCCCACTCAATCCTGTGAAGAAATTACAGAAGAGTACAAACAACAGGTTAAACAAACCAAAGCTTGCTGGAGCCCTGGGTAAAAAGCCCAAACAGGACCAAAGTCCTGAGTTACTGAATCCAAGAGAACAAAATGGGAAGAGTTTCCATACCAGGGACTGACTCTCACAATACAGTAATACTCCATTCTTTGCTTTTGATGGCTCAATAGTCCTCAAATTCTGATTCTGTTACCATGATCTGCTGCATGTGGACAACTGCCAAACAGCAACCTCAAGCTTCTAACCAGGTGAGTCAGCATGACCTTAAATCCTGCATCCCACATGCTGGTAACTTCAGGCATGCTTTAGGTTGAACCTCTATGCACTTCTACCACAGTAGTCATTGGCAACTACTACAATAATAAACCAGTAAGTTATTATTAAGATGTTTTAATTGACCAGTTTAGAGTTAAGGTCGTAATTTAACTGAAAAGCTAAAAACCAATAGATTTCAATGGCCTGGATTCCTCTTGGACGAACCAGGATCACAGAATTCCTTCATATCGTGCAAATTGTAGCTATGGTACTAGAATTTGGTATGGTGGTAGAGGTTTGATATTTCAATTCTTTACTAATATTACTCATTCTACAAAGAGTCTGGAAAAAAACCCCAAACCAAAGCCAAGGGCTCAAATTAAGCCAAAAGGCTTTTAAGAGAAATTATGGACTTGCAAAAAAACTACTTTGGTTGCCACTTCAGTCTTGTGTCCACACCAGATTAACAGATTCAATGTAGTTAATTTTGCTATAAATAAGACAGGAACAGATACAGCTTCCTGACGTCACAAAATTACAAGACTGCCAGCTGTCCTACTTCTTCCTGCCCACAGCATATTCCACCTGCAGGTTTGTGCTGGCTCTTGTCCTCAAGAGATGTCATGATCCAAGAGATTTACTAACCCAGCACAAAACTAAGCTGCTCATCGGTAGAGCTGGAATAACTGCAGGAGCTAGGACCACAAAAAAATTGCCAATTTTTCATCACCAAGCAAGCTCAGCTTGCCCATACAAAACTGTCAGGCTAATCCTTCTTCAGGAGGCAGACCTCTCACCCCTTACTGACACTGCAAAAGCCCTGTCTGTGGCTGTATGCCAGGACAGAGCACTAGCACTGACTGTTAATTCCATGAACGCACTTTCTCCTGCAACCACCAGTCTTTCCCCTCAGAAAACTGGTCAGTTCATGAATTTGAAGTTTTAGATTCTGTTATACGTATAACTAAAACATCCATGTATTCTTTAGCCTTTCTAAACAGTCAGCAAATAAACGCCTTAACTTCTTCCTCCAATGAATTCATTCATTCAGGAGAATACCTTTTGAAACTGAATTCTGTACCTTTAGTAATACTAGAGGACTATCCCATTTAAAGTACACCAACATAGTAATATTTATATATATGATTCAACCAGAACATATGTTAAGAAAATCCTATCTATTTAAAAAACCCTCGTAATTCAATGCACATCTGATTAATCTAGAAATTCAGTGATATAACCGGATACTTAAAATCAAAGTGAGGTTTACCCCAGTTAGGGACCTTTCATGAAATGCTTTTCTGCAAACACAGACATGACAGCACAGACATTCAAATCTCCATGTCAAATTAAAAAGGTTATTTTGAGTGCTCAGCTCAAGTCTCACACATTTACTCAGCTCTATACTTATGTCATTGACTGGAGGTAGCTCTGTTCCTAAAAGTCAAGTGTACATGAAAATTCAAGTGGCTGCTCACCTTAAAAAGGCTGGTAAATGCAAAGAGTGAAATAAACACAATATAAACTATCTTCTAAGTGCTCCTAGAAAATAATACCATTTTGCTAGTAAGAGTAATAAAGGATTCAGTTTTCTCTGGCTACAGCACACCAGCCTAAGTTTGCCAGCCACTCTTGTAAATTGAACTAGGGAATATATTAGATTGTTCAAACCATTCCAGCATCCCTACTGACATTTTCTCTGCCATTAAATAAACACCCAGAGTCTGACACTGCATTTGGGAAAGGTGAGGAGGAGTTCCCCGATGCTGAGCTGTACTAACCCCATTTGTACATTACTACAAATCTCATTTTGTACTTGTCCAAGTATTAATGGGCATGTAACTATCTTAGGCTTTGCAAGAGCATACGTCTCAAGCTTCACAAGCTTCTTACCCAGTCAGTCAGTCAGAACCTCAGCCTTATGCAGGCAGGTGACACTTTTTAAGTATCATTGTAGTGCAGTTCTGTGCAGGCATTTCAAGGAAATGTCTTGTCCATGCTCCAGACACATATTAGCAGAGGAAGACCTAACAAGTTTGGTAGTTCAGTATAGCACCAACAGTGTACTATTGTGTGTAAAGTGCAAAGCCCATGATGCAAAGGAAGTCCTGTTATGCTTGTTGGTACCACAATTGGTATTCAGGTACCATGGCTGAAATCTGCACAAGACTGCAGAGTTGCACAAGACCTTTGCATATCACAGCTTTGCTCAAGTCCTCACTATTGCACTACAGAAACCACAGCTAGCACACTAAATGTTGTGTTCAGCCTTTACAGAAATAAAGGGCCAGGTCATCATTTGATCTGTCCAGAGCAGCACTAAGGAAAAACCCTACTACTTAAGAAACAGACAGGATGCTAGGCTTGCTCTAGAAGCATACACAGACTAACAAAGGGTTGCAGCACCCAGGATGAGACTCGGCCACATTAGGGAGTAGTTCTGCAGGCATACTGGCCTGTATCTGTCTGCATTTTAAAGCTAAGTACAGAAAACTAAAGAAAGGCTGGATTTGATCCAACATAATCTATTTAAACAAGATGACCTTAGTATTTGGCATGTTCTATTGTTTAAAGCACAGCTAAGGAAGAACATCTGGGAATGCTCTGTACCAAGTAGATTAAGTTCACTACAAGTCTAACTCTTGTATTTCTTCCCCCTTTTTTCTGTTCCATATACTTGTGACTAGTTGAGACAAACAATATCTACCCGCACTTGAATGAAGAAAAAAAATCAACCTTAAAAGTAGTATTTCAATGGTTATCACTACATCTACTGCAGCCATTCAATAGTAAGTAAAAATCCGCTAAGTTAGTAATTTAAGTATTTGAGAACAGTACCAACAGCTGAGTTATGTTTTAATTTGGAAGCAAAGCCTGCAACTGAAAAAGGGTACCCAAGTAAGAGTGATTCGCAATGAAGTGCCATCATGGACTTCTGCTCTTCAAAATTCCCCCTTCAATGATCAATATGCAAGGCATTAATATTTCCTAAATTATTTCCCGTAGCCAGACATCAGAACAATGCCAGTTTGGAAAATGCTTTCCTATACTCAAGCATAGTGGAACATGAATCATGAGAGTCATTGGCAGCTCTCACTGGAAGCAAGTTCTGTAGCAGACTTGCAGACACAGACTTGAGACTGACTTCTCACTTATGTGGGCTCATTGACCACTTCATTCCAAAGTTGTAAGATCCCCTTTTTCAATTTTCAAATAACTACTACTTTTCCAGAGTCAAATCAGTTTCTTGAATGGGCAAGCATGATGCACTTTAAATGACTGCACCTTCTCGGAAAATAGCAAATGAAAATGGAATACATCTAGTCAAGTGTGAAGAACTGTCCTTGCTTGAATGGTAAAAAGCTATTTGTTCTACATCTGACTAGCAGAACATACCAAAAAAAGGGGGGGGGGAGATCAAGCTTAACAATTGACTCCTATACCTGTGTTGTAATATTTAGTGCCTTATCAACAGGTTTGTTACCAGAGTACAAACAAATTCCATTCATTCAAACTGCCAACCAAGTAGGTCAGTAGGGAAAAGCTATTATAACTGAGAAGTAGCTTAATTGTAGGAAGTATGCTTCATGAATAGTCAATAGCTCCTCTCAACCAAGTTTCAAAGCATCATATCTGTTCCTTTATTTCAGAAGGAAGTTTTCCTTGACAGATAAAACCATGCTTTTGCACACAAGTTATTGGCCTCCTCTGAGCCTTTACCTTTGGGGTAAAACACATTCTTTAACAGGAGTCAAGCATACCAGGCACAATACTGCCGTTTCAGGCCAACTAGGAATGTGCTAACAGCAATTTGAAGAGATTAAGAACTACATCAAGAACTCATTCCTATCAGCAACCAACAGCCTCCTCAAGCTTACCACTCCACCACCAAGAACTTGCTAAGGCAGCCAGACTGCACTGTGAAGAAAAGCTGTATTGCAGTAGGGCAGGAATTCTTAGGAAATAAATCATATGGAACTCCTAAAGACAGCTTAAGCTATATATGTACTCTTGCATAGCTTTTCATTAGAATAGAACAGCTGACAGTTCTATAGTACCATAAGTAATAAGCCTTTTAATCTTGACTATGCAAGACCTTGTTTTAATGTCAAGCATTCAACTGCAGAACGATCTTTTATCCCGTTACCTACTAAGTGTTTTTAGGAGCCACATAGGTATCAGCTACCTCATTAGCAGGCTACAGTTAAATAGGCAAATTCCTACCAATACCATGATCCAGACATCCTAAAACTGTGTTTAAACTGCCTATGCAGAGGAGATGCAGCCAAGACACTCAAAATTGTACTGGCTAAACATCGGAGTCAGCAGATCTGGAACACTGCTTTCAAGCATCCCAGAACAGGTAGGAACAGTACAAGCCACACAGAAGTCACAAGCATTTTAAAGCGCCTCTCAGCAGCTCGTGTATTTCTCTGCAGACAGCTGCATGTGAATTACTTTCTCTTAGAAATGTAATTTAAAAATTGCTGTTCAAGATAGGTTACCTTGAACCACAGCCTGAGTTTAGGCTAAGACCCTTGCAACGTGATAAGTTTACATAGGCAGTATCTGTGGGGTGCACAAAAGTGTCACACCCTCTAAATGCTCTGAGCACAGATATATACAGAGATGGTCCACATTTCTCTTATCCTAAACCTATGAAGGCTTCCAGGGACATGCACTTAATCTTGAGAGACAGGCACTTTGGTGAAAACTGCATCCACATTGAAAGTGATTCTATGCAGTACTGCTCACAAACCCTTCTTACCTAGAAAGTCCCAAGCCAAGTACTTAGAGTATCGCTCCCAAATGAAACCAAGATATTTCAGCAATGGCACAAAGACGGCCACAGCTGGGGCTCTGAAGGCTGCATACTTCTCCTCTTGTGGGTCTTACACCACTATTGCAATTACACGCAATGGGGACTCCATCCTTTACATCCAAAGACACTCAATGGGTATTCTCAAGTCTCATATCCAAGGACATCCAAAGTGTTTAAGGAAGCATGAGCTCCAGCAGGCAGAGCAGGACTTACAAGCAACATTCAGGGCAAATTTGAGTGTAATTTTCTCCAAAAGGAACACACTGTAAGGCAGCAAGTATCCACCAAAAGCCCCAAGTTTTCTTGTTTTCCTGGCTGAGCAAACAACCATTAGGAAAGCCCCTTTGAGGAACACACCAATAGCTGCTTATTTATTCCCTACAGAGTCTCACTAAGGGCCCTTTGGCAGACAGTGACTACCCAAATGCTTCAGCACTGTAAGTGATAAGGTAGGAAAATGTCAGTCTTCAACATAAGTCTTCACTTCCTGCAAGCAGTATCAGAATCAGTAGAAGCGAGAATAAAAGGGTTTGTTACTATTGTGTGAAACCATTCTTTAGTCACAATTTTGAGTTACAAGGAAATATTTTACCAGTAGTTTTGAACCAGATCTAAAATGTAAATGATTAATATCCATTCTGATAAGGGGAAGGCTGCACTCTACATAAAGTTCTCCAGATAAACTCGCATCGCCCATAAAAAAAGCTCCCAAGTACGCGGGGACAGAAGCCCAAAACTGAGTCCCTTCAGTTTTGTTCCAAAGCACTGCAGGAGCAGAGCAGGGCTCATGGCCCAGCTTCCTTGTACCTTCAGTGTTTGAGGAAACAGGCAGGTAGCACGGCCCACACTGGGGGAAGGGGCAGAGGTGCAGCAGCACTGAGCTACTCAGGCTACAGGGTGCAGCACACAGCAAGGATTGACAGGACTCCCATCAAATCCTTGAGTGTCTCAGCGCTTGGGAACTTTGCTGGAGCACAGCAATGTCCTATCAGTGTCACCCCACACTGCTCATTGCTGCAGTTTTCTCCAGCCTGTGCCTCCATGTAATATAGACAAATAAGAAGCAGATTAAAAGTCCATAAAAAAGCTCAATTTCAGAGTATTCCTCAGGGCTGAATGCTTGAGATATGAGCTTTTAACACTGGCATCATTTATTTATGGTTTCAAACTTCTGTACGTTCAAGATCCTGATAGCCCTTGAGATGGAAAATGCATAGCTGCACATCATCTGAAGGAATGAACAGCTTATTTTACTGTGGGGAGAGTGAACGCACTACACAGTCACCATGGAAATCCAGGGCTTGCAGCAAGTTCACCATGTTTTCAGCAAATGCTGTTTTCCATACATAGTTTAAGGCTATTTTTTAGCCTTAAAAGGCTAATGTTTTTAGAAAAAAATCATGCTTTACAAAGCATAGTGAGAACAAGCAATAAAATTAAAGCAAATTATTTTGAGACCACAAAAACATTAATTTCATTTCACTACTGGATGTAAGCAGGGTAGGCATATTGAGACGCTCGCCAGTAACTATTTCAACCACAAGACCTTTCTGCATAATTCGTTAAGAAGTGAGCAAAAACACCCCAAAACTTGAAAGTAAAGGTCAAGTTCCATACTTTTTAGCTGAGACTTTTACTGAAGGTATTAATTTGACAAAGATCTTTTCTGAAGCACATTACACATTATCCAAACTTTTATCCAGAAAGCACGTTTCCCCATAGGAGGAAAAAATGTGGAAAAGTCTTAATTGCATCAGCTCTAGATATCCAGCAAAGACTTCAAAATATCTAATCCCTAACAAGCACAACATGGAAATTTTTAGCTTTGAACACCAGCTTAGTCATTCAGTAGGTGAATGGTTCACATTTCACTACTAAGCAGGTATTAAAATACAAAAGGCAAGCTCAACTGGTTTGCAACTTGATTTTAATTTAGCTATTGTTCTACAGTTTCAGCTTTGATTTCAGGTTCTGTTCAACATAAACCAGCTCATTCAATCACCTTTACAGAATTAGCATAGCAGGACACATTGTATTCAGGACTTTTATTTGCATCTATCAGCTGTAATAGGTAATTTAATTCTGACGGTTTTACAAAAGAAAATGTTTATACAAGGTCATTTCATGCTAGAAACACTTTCAGACATGTCACAGCTTCCTACCAAAGAAAGCAAGCACCTTATATTAACATGTTGTATTAAGAGCCAATTAACACAAAAGTCTTCAAAGCCTGCTCACAACACTGACACCGCGTTAAAGACCACACGTTCAACAGTTAACAGTTTTTATCCACTCTATTAAAACTTTACAGCCTTATCTAAACCACACAAAGGAACTATCCCAGTACCACATGCAACTACATTAAATGCTCTGGGCTTAAAAGTTAAGTTTGCAGTTTTGCAAATATGAGTCTCAGCTGACAAATGGAACACCAGAGAGCATGAATGTGTCAGTGAGGAAAGCATCCACAGAATCCAATCTCTAAACTACATCTGCACACTAACACCAAGTCAAACAAGTACTTTTGGAATCTTTCACATTTTAAGTCAAACACTACAGGATTCCTCCAGCACCTAAGTAGCTCACATCATCTGCAAGTATTTCAGCTAAGGTTTTCCTTCCAGGATTGCCTGGACATTACCTATACAAGCTATTACCCTGTACCTGCTAGACCACTAAGCCTCAAAGAGCTATAAAATCACATTTGATGATTTCCATGTTAAGTACATTATTCAGAAAGGTCTAAATAGCTTCACAAGTCAAAGTTACACACATAAATTACCTCATCATACCAACAGATCAGAGGTAAAAACGTATTCTGCAGTGCTTCTGGTACAGCAGAAATGAAGCTTCCACTAATAGTGAGTATTCAGACATGCACACACATGGGCTATTCATTCCTTGGAAAAAAAGGCAGTTATCTGCTCACTGCCAATTCAGATCTGTGAATAGCTAATTCTACCAATATATAGGAAATTTCCTGAGAAATACCAAAGCAAAGGAAAAGATAAATAGATACATCACTGAATGGAGATCATTAGCATATTCCAAACATTAAATACACTATGACAAGCTCTCTTGCTCAAACTCTGACAAGAGACGATCAGGTAACAGTGATATGCACAAGTAGATCTGGATTTGCTGAGAGCCAGATCCTCCAGCAACCACCTGAACCTGAAAAGCTGAACAGCTGACCATACTGAAGGTGAACTACTCACACGAGCATAACCTTCAGATTTGCCCTGTTTGCTTAGGACAAGCCTACCTTTACCAACTATGTCAGCTGATCCCACCTACATAGCATTTTTATTGTCACTGCAAGCTCGTCCATAGTTCCGTAGCTTTTGCTTTGTACTTCAAGCTTGCAGCTACCATTTTCTGACACTTCCAGAACACTATTTTTTGTGGATCTACAGCTGGACCCTCACTGTCAGACGTCTAAGTATTCCACAGAATCCTAGAATGGTCTGGACTGGAAGGGGCCTTAAAGACCACCCAGCTCCAGTGTTTCGACACTGTCCTTCTCCAAAGCACAGCACTGGCAACCCGCAGCACAGACGCCCCGTGCCCAGCACGGCTCCAGAGCCGCCCCGTGTGCCGGCAGGTGGCCATCGGCTCCTGCGCTAACAAAGGCGGCGCGGGCACATTCCCGGGCGGCGGGCGGGGAGCGGCGGGAGCCGGTGCCGAACACGTGCGCCGGGAGCGGAGCGGCGCGGAGCGGGCCCCGGGCCTTCCTTCCCCCGCCGCGGGCGGCGCCGAGCGCGGCGCCAGCGCATTCCCCACATGCCCATTGGGTGACGGGCGCGGCCCGGCCCTCCGCGGCGCCCCGCTCCCATTGGCCTGGGCTGCTCAATGGGGGAGAGCGACGGGAGCGGCGGCGCGGCCCGGGAGCGCGGCCAGGACACTCACGTGTAAACCGCGGCTCCAGCCACACTTCTGCTGTGGGAGGAGGGGGCACTCCTTTCGCGGTGCCTCCCTCGCTCCGGTGCCCATCTCAAGGCTGGGAGACACGGGAAGGGTCCCCGGGTACCGCCTCCTTCCCTCGGCGAGAGCCGCTCTGTGGACCTGTCCGGCTACGCAGTGCCGGAGGTCGCCGCCACACCGGCCATGTGAGAGGGAACCATCGACCCTCGCCGCGACAGCCACAGGGATCTCCCTTTCCAGCCTGCATTAACGGAGAGGGAGATTCCTGAGGCCCCGCTGTCAGCAATACGGCACGGGCAGGGATTTCCCGAGCCTTCCCATCCCGAAACTGGCCGTAGGAGCGGGACGAGCCGCCGCAGAGCGGTGGGCGCCGATGCCGTGCCCCGGCCGCCAGCAGCACTGCGACACCGCGCCCGCTCCCCCCGCGGCGCTCCCGGCCGGCGCGGCACACGCCCGGCTCCGCTCCGCCGCCGCCACATGTTGCCAGCGGGAACCGCGCGGGGCTGCACGAGGTGGCGGCGCGGAATGGCTTCCGTCCCCGGCACCGCCACCTCCCGCCCGCCGGGACGAGGGGAGCCTCCCTGCCCGAGGGTCTCTGGAGGGCGGCGGAAGGTCACCCCCCCGCGGGGAGATGCTGGGGCTGTCACCGGGAGAGCGGGAAGGCGGCCGGCAGCACGGGAGCCCAGCCCCCACCGACGGCCACCCCGGAACCTGCCTTCCCCCGGCGCGGCCGCCATCGCCCCCCAGAGCGCCGCCACACCCGGGCCATTCAGGGACCCTCCCGCCCCGCCGGCCGCCCCCCACTGGCAGCGCTGCCCCGCCGCCGCCTCTCCCCGCTGCGACCCCACCCCGCGCCGGCCGTTCGCGGACCTGGGTATGGTGCGGAGGTCGCCGGACCCCTTGCTCTGGTGCGGCTCCTGCTGCGCGGGCTGCTGCCGGGCGAACCACACCTCCAACAGCTTCTCGGTCCCTTCGAAGAAGTGTGCACCGCTCTCCTTCATGGTGAGACAACTCGGCAACCAACAACCACAGAAATTAAACGACAACCAAACTGCCGCCCCCGGCCGCCACCGTTCGCTGCTGCTGCTGCACGGGCCGCGCTGCTGCCGCCGCCGGGTCCCAGTCCGTCCCGGGCGGGTTTCACCTTCTGGGGGATTTGTGAAATATTAATTAAAAAAAAAAAATAGAGGAATAAGTAGAAGTAGGAAAGATTTTTTTTTTAAACGGGCGAAAACCACCCGGAGTGCGCGGCGGCGGATGCGGCGTGAGCGTGTGTGAGCGGGTTACAGTCCGAGCGGGGGTGCGGGCGGGCGATGCGGTTCGGTTCCTTGTAGTCCGTGTGTTCCCCTGTTACAGAGAAGAGCGTTGAGCGAGCGCTAGCTAATGTCGCCGGCCATACTGTGTAAGCGAGCGGCTGGTGCGCACGCAGCCGCCTTTATAGGCCCGCAGGTAGCCGCATCACGCCGGGCAGCGCTGCACATTGGGCGGCCGCCGCTCCGGCCCGCCCTTCCCCGCTTCCCATAGGGTGGTGGGGACGCCCGTCGAGGCATATGCCGGTTGCTCTGGCCCCTCCCGCTGCAGCCCTCCCGCCCGCCGGCCCGCAGGGAGCGGGAGATGGAGCGCGGGCGGCGGCGGGCTGGGCAGCGCTCGGGCCCCGCTGTGGCGGCCGCGCCGGGATCGGACCGCGCCGCCCCGAACACGGGTGGGAAGCACGGGCTGTGGTGGGCAGCGAGCCGTGCCAGGGGAAGCAGGGCTGAACATGGCGGGGGAGCATCCCCCGAAACCTTTCGGCGCGTAGCGAGGGGCGAGCCCGAGAATTCCGGCTCTTCTGGGGCCGCGGCGGCAGCGCTGCGCCCGCCACCCGGCGCTCCTTCCCTCTGCGCCCGCCGTAAGGCGCTTCCCTCGCTTGTAAGAGCGGCTCAGCCGAGCGTTCAGGCGTAGTTCCCGCTCCCTTCGCCTCTTCCAGGAGCCCAGCGTGTGTGACCGAGAAATGGGGAGTCACTGGTACGCGGGTGTGTGGCACAAGGAGCGAGTGGCATGGGCATGTGGGCGCACACTGGAGGGACCGCGTATCTGTGTGTTACCTGATAACCTGCGACTGGTTTTTTTTCCTAATATTTATAAGAAATTGTTGAAAACCACATAGATCTATGGTCGCCTAAAGCATTTTTTTAGCGATACTATAACACATTATAAACTCGGTGTTGCAATACTCCGTAGTCTTGAGGAAAGGCTCGCAACCGACCAAATGAAGAACAGAAAATCCCGTCTTCCCCGATGAGCCTACGGTACTTGCTCTACATGGGACAGGCAGCAGCAGATGGCTGGGGACAGATGAATGAGTCCCTACTAGGAGACAGTGAGACAGTATCGGACGGCATAATAGGCAGTGGGCTCTGTCCACCAGCGGAGGAGTGAGTCACTGAGCCAGTGAGTCATTGCCAAGGCAGCTGGACGTGAATCATTCCCTAGGTAGCTGCTTGCCGCTGTACGCTCCCATGGCACAGCCTTAATAGCTGGCAGAGAACCATGTTCTCCAGTGCTGGGGCTTCACTGGTTTTTATTAACTTAGCTGTGACGACTCTAAGTAAAAAGGTTTTCCTTTCTCAGCCGTTTCTCTGTACCTCCATGCTGCCTCCTTCCTTGTGCCAGTACCAGCGCTTGCATGGCTGCGTAGTGGACTGCATCAAGTTTAATGCTGACTACTTAGTTTTAATGATGGTTAATCGTTTTTAATTGTGATCAGCTTTAATTTGCATCAATTTCCCAAGCCAGTTCATGTCCCAGCTACATAGATGCTTGTATTGGTATAAATAAGCAGCTGTGCTTGGGCATGCACATAAAATTATGGATGGGGAGTGCAGGACCACTAGTTTCAATAGTCACAATGGATTAAATCTGCTTAAAGTGCTAATAGCACTACATCTGAGAATTTGTGGACTTAGTCCAGCCATACTCCACATTTACTTTTAATACCAGTATTCCCACCCTCCTTTCTAGATGTGCAGTACCAGTTCCTAGTTCTGTCTTCCATTGATTTAATGTTCTCTCCAGTTTTCAGTCAGGTGCTTGATCCTACTTGCTGTTTTCAAGTGACCTGTGTCACAGTGCTCCAGCCAGACATGTCTTTTTCTTGTCATGGATCATGGAGCCTCATGGAGTTTGACTTCCGAATCTTGACTATGGTGTGATCTGTCAGCATGTCTTGGACCACATGCTCACAAATTTTATCATTTCCTGAAGTCTTGACAGTTCGCTTGTCTGCACCCTCAATTTGTTCTTTTTCTGACTTTTCCAATTCAGGGCTTGGCACTTGCTACCAGACAGACTTCACCACAGCCAGAGTGGCCCTAACCCACTAGCTGTGACCGTTGTCCCTTGGTTTTAAGGTACACCAGTTGCCTGTAAGAATGCTTCTGAGACGTTTCAGAGGAGGACAAAATAAAAAAAAATAAATTAAGTATATTCTTTTTTTATTTCTGGGAAGCTTCTCAGTGGGTTGGATAACCTATGAAACCACACAAAGTATTTGTTTGAAAGTTTAAAAAGGGACAATACAGCTCAGTATCACCAGCTGACATGAGGACGGAAATGATCTCAACACTGAGTAAGATGGAATAGTATTTTTCCTGATGTGATAGAAAAGTGGCAGGATGATGTTGTATATTCAAAGCCAGATCACCTAAAAAGAGATTTATATTAATGCTGAAGGCTGCAGGCCTTCCTTCACAGGAGTCTGGATTGCTGACAGATACACAAAAAACAGGTGGAGGAGGGAAAGGAGGGAAACAGTGAAAGCTCTTTTTTGAACTTGACTGACAACTAGACATGAACAAAGTATTGTCTGAGAGACTGGCTGAGGTTTCAGGAAGGACAGAAGGAGATTGTTTTGGATTAGGGGGAGGTTCTGTGAGTCAGTGTTAGAAAGATGTTTGCTGAATTCATGTTTACAACTGAGATTACCCAGAGATAAAGGGCAGGACAGGAGCTGAAGGACCAACAGGTTTGAAAATATCCATTCCAAGGGGTTGCACTAATTTAACTAGAGCAGTTTTGAAATTGTTTTGATAATATTAATCAGTCATTTGAATCTGGAGGAAGAATGGCTTGGGAAGACAGGAAGGCTCAGATATCATCATATGATTGTAGACACAGGGCCAAAAATTGTTTATGATCTTGTTCCTTTGTAGTAATCTGCTGGCACAACAGGCTGTAACTGGCCAGGTACATTCCCCTGTGTGCAGGAGGAAATTCTGTGTTACAAAAAACCCGTTGTGACTATTGTTGTAACTTTTTTTTTTAATGTTAGGTGTGTTACCAAGCCCAACAGTCAGAGTTCAGAGGTTCTGCATAGCTAAACAGATCTTTGGGGCAGTCAGAAACAGAATGCAAGCCTGTATGGGGTGAAGCTGCTCCCCATTTTCATTGCTATAACCAGCAGCAGAGCACAGAGCTAACAGACTTAGTGTGAAGCTAACTTACCCATATTGGTCTTATCCATATTCTTGAACAGGGCAAGCTTGGTGTCAACAAATAATCATGTCCAGAAAGAAAGATGAGAAAGTATGAATGTTCTTTTTGTATGGAAAGGACAATGATGAATTCTGTTTTCTTAGCCAGTCTCTTTACACTTTCCCAGTAGCACAGAGGGACTGTAGACTTCTTGAAATTTCTCCCTAGGGAATACTTCTTGTGTAGAGGTTTCCTCACTTTGAACAGCTATTTTGAGCAGCTGGAATGATCCATAGGAGGCTGTGGCAGCAAAGTAATTTAGAGCAGCCAACTTACACGAGAGGCATTGCCAAGAAAAATTGAGATTCGAGTACGGAATTAAAGCCGCCTTTACCAGCCCTCCACCCACCGGGCACTAACGGATCGTGCTCACTCTTTGTGAAGGAGAACATTCCTTGTTAATATTTATGTAAAAGTTATATTAATGCTAATTCTCTGCATCTCTGCTATGTCACTGTGAAAAGCAAAAACTAGTGTGCTGTGAGGAGGAGCAGTGCCTTAGTGTCCTCCCCAGTTGTTACAAAAGGAACAGGAGAGCAAGTTGCTGCAGAGCCAGTGTAGGCATAGAGAAGGCATGACTTTCAAGGCATTTTTTCACTTCTTTTAGAAACAAAAGCACTCATCCCTACTATTGCCAACCTGGCCCTGCTCCTCCATTTCCATTTTGATTTACTTGCCCTGCTTCTCAGGTTTCTGCTTACAGAAAGGACAGCAGCCACAGCCAGCTTCACAGTTCAGAGAGTCAAAGGTCTCAGAACAGAATTTCTCAGCAAATCTGGGCTGTTCTGCTACATGGTAGAAATTGAAACTGTCATAGCAAAAAGCAGAAATGATCTTTCAGTAATGGGAGCTATTTTTAGCTCAAAATAGTGATTTCAGCACCTAATGCTGTTATTCCCTACTGAATAAATGGATTTATAACCTAGAACCAGGAAATATCCTTCTAAATTAAATGAGGAAGGTAAATGTGAAGACTTGTCCTGTGAAATAATTTTCAGGGTGCCATTATGTTTTCTTGTGCAGCTAGTTGACTGATAGTTGTAAGTGTAGTGCTGCCATATGATTTATCTCATGATAAATTATACTTGCTGACAAAAAAAAAAAAAAAGGAACCACTGACAATAAAGTAACTCTTGTAAAATTCTGTATTTATGAAATTGTAAAGCAGAAGTAGCATAATTTTAATATTTGAACAGTGTATTTCTTATTAAAAACATTAAATTACTGAAGCTTCTTAAGGTTTAGTTTGTAGATCCAGTTGCAAATATTGGGCTAATGGAATAATCAGTCAATTACATTTGGAAAAGATGAATTAAATGAAAAAGTTAGGCATTTCAATTTTCAATTTCAATAGATTATACTTGCTGCTGGTTCATATGTGTTCTGCAGGCCTGGATGTCATGCTGATGGGCCATAAAAATTCCACTGCTGAAATGAACCATCACCCATCATCCAGTGATGGGTGTGAAATTTGCTCCTCTCCAGCCCCTGGCAGTAGATCCATGAGTTCACACGTCAGTTCCTTTCAGAAATGGGGTAGAGAAGATGCAGGGTCTTGCATTCATTTTCTTGAGTTCTGTTCTGTCCTTACTCTGAATGATGCTTTGTTCCACACTCCTGCAGTTGTCTAAACTGACTTTGCTCCCATGAACAGTCAGTGTACTCATTAAAATCTGAGGCAAAGTATTCAGATCAGTAGCAAAGTGCAATTTATATTTTGCCAAGATTATCTTTCATTTCTCTGCATGTTTTATTCCATAGCACTACAGTCCTTTTCTTTATTGTCTTTAGTTTATGGCAATGAAGAATCTTTTTTGTTGTTTGCTTTTCATATTTTTTGAAAGTCTAATTCAGCCTGACTTTTGGTAATTCTCACTTTGTCCTTCCTTTTCTTCATCCCCCAGATAACATTTCTTTTGTGCTTAAGCCTCTTTGCCATTTGGCAAATGTTTTGGGGTTTGCTTGTGGTTACTTATTCAACTAGCTCTCTTCAGTAGAAATATTTCTGCTTTCTTGAGACAAAGTCCACATACTTTAATCCTTTTCATTTCAAATAATTGTATTATCCTCAATATTTGAATTCCTTAGTCCCTGACTTCACAAATAAGTTCTCTGGTTTCTCAAAGCTTGTCTTTGTGAAATTGAGAATATTGTTTGCTTTTGGATTTTCTGCCAAGTCAATTTTTACCTTACCAAATTGTTGTGTATCTGTCAAAGCCCCCTTCAGTCATTGGTCAATGGCAATGCAATTACTGTCATGCCTATATAGGTTTATATACGTATTTGATTAATGAATGTAATACATTGAATGCAATAATGAATTTAATTCACAAATACAACATAAATATTTTATCTTTGCTTAAAAATACCTTTAGCTCAGTTGCAGTTACCTTCAATTTTTATTTGTACCTAATTTTCTAAAGATATTATTATATTATTCAAACAAAATCTAAACCAGTTACAGCTCATATTCAAAGCGGGACTGAAAAAAGAGAATTGGGTAATCCTGTTTTTTTCTTATTGGTATTTGTTTTTCAGTGTTCTAAAAACTTGTGTCAGCTCTTACATTTAGGCAATTAAAAAGTACCTGGAAACTGTTGCTTGAGATGTCTTGTTATTGTGTTCCTGAAAATTAAAAGGCTCACTTAAACTTCCCTGAGAAGACAGTGTTACTGAAGAAGAGAAGTCACACATATGAGTAAAACTCACACTTTCTCCCCTTCCCCAGTCTCCAAAAGCCCCATGTGATATCAGTCATTTTAGTCCAGTCTAAAGGAAGTCAGTACACAAACTCAGGCCTTGCTCCTGCAAACATTTACACATTTGACTTTTAAACTAAATTGGAGGGCAACAAAAGTACACAAATCTAAGAAGCAATTAATTTATAGAAGTATTAGCAGGCATGACAGAATGAGAGAGGCAGGCTTCTCTTGGCTCCTCTGGAAGGAAGGAATGGTAATTTACAATATTATCCACTGTCTTCTGTTACCAGGGTACAGAATAATCAGAACTGACCTTCAGAGAAGGGGTTCCAGGGAAGAAAATGAACTGTGCCCTCTCTCCTTATCCTTGATCTTCCTGTCAAGCCAGATTTTTTTTTTTTCTGCTTATTTTTGCAATAGGAACTCAGGCTGCCATGTGCTCTACCTTCTTCCCTCCATCTGCCCATGGTGAGAGAAACATCACAAAGAATAGAAACATCACAAAGAATATTAGTTAAATTAATTAATTATGTTGGCACATACTGTGGTTTAATACTGAATGAACATATCTTTATGATCTTTATTAAAAAAGATCTTTATTAAAAGTTTCTTTGTCTCATTTTCTTGATGTAGATTGTTAACAGTTCATATCTGAGACCTTTTCATTATCTTCTGATAAGCAGCTAAACTAAGAAAGGTGCAGTAGGCAAAGAGAAAACATATAATCTGTTACAAAAAAACCCCAACCCCCAAAAGGTTATTATATTTTAAAGAAGAAATAAAGCTCCAACCTTTCAAATACCCAACCTGAGCTGTATAGAAAACTTTGTTTGAAGGAACCAGCCTGGGAAGGATGTGATGTAAACCACATGCAGGAGTTTAGTTTACACAGGACTAACAAAGATGCTTTTTTTTTTTTATGATCCCATATACAAGGCCTATGGTTGAAGCTGAAAGGATTTTTGGGGAGACAACAGTGAATGCATGTTTCTCCCAAGAGAACCTAGGAACATCCAAAGTTCAGTTTAAAGTTATATTCCTTTTGTTTTTGCTTAGCCTGTCTTTGAAGTAAAGCAAGTTCATTTCTTTTAGACTTGATTGAGGAAAGCCTGGCTGTCTCCTCTTTATGCTGGTTGCTTCTGCAGAGATTGATTGTGAGTGATTTATAATAAGCCTTCCACAGGGAAAATTTAATGTATTTATCAGAAAATTAATGAAAAAATATTTATATAGCTTGTAATTGCTTACATTGTTTCTAATTGCTCATTCATATAAAGAAGGGATTTGCATTGATTATATTATCATCAATTTTAATAAGCCTAAGCACAAAAAAACACCAGTTAGGTCTTAAACTAATGACATTTATTCAAAAATAATGAAATTTCAGACATTAATAAATTGGGATTCGACCTCTGGGGTATTTGTCAATGTGTACATTGAAAATTTCAAAACTCTAAAAATGAAGTGAAAAGAAAACTTGAGGCTATCACATGACTAGAAATACAAATCTGAAATTGAGACACTGAGTGATACTGATAGGACAAAAACAAAATGGCTCTTTATATGGCTTTGGGCACATTTCTATATTTCATATTTCATTTCCAGACGAAGAAAAAATCTTTCTTATATCAAAGATGAGTAGGTATGAGATTTAATGTATAATTATCTGATTTACAATTGAAATAATTTATTCTACTCTGTGTGACAGCATCATTTAAGTATCTCTGTAGTAGTGTTCTCTGTAGACAATGCTAGAGCTAAGCTGCTGTCAGCATTTTGAAAATAAAACCTTTAAACAAAGGTTGTGACTGATTTCTGAAAGTTTCTCTACGATAAATTGTTGCAGAGAGCTTATTTCTGGATGATATAAAAAGTGATCTGGCTGTTTTGGAGACTGGCAGACAAAGCTGCTACACAGTGTTGTGCATAACTGGAGCTCATCATAAAGCCCAACATGGTGCTGCCCAAAAAATATCAGTTTTTCATCACTGCAGTCTTTTTTTTTTTTTTTCCCCTGTGGATCAGTAGTTCCTAATTAAACTGGAATCTACTTTGTGTCCTTCCTTTTCATAAATATTTCTTCAGTAGTGTAATACTGCCCCTCCCTCTGTGTTTTCAAAATACTAGCTAAGATCTAAATTGCGCAACTGTCCTTGATTGCAGCTTTGAATTTGTGCACCAGCTATGCCAGCCGTGGTGGAAGATGTACACTGAACTTTTATACTTACTGCTAACTGCAGGTGCAGGAGCCTTTCTGTCATTTGGTCAACAGAGTATCTCTCACCAGTGATTTCAGTCTCTGTGTGCAATTATATTATGGCATACATGCTGCCTGGTTATGAAAAGACACACCTTAAGCAATACCATCAGTTTAATTATAATAATTTGATTTTTTTTAAACTTAGCATTTGGAACTTATAACACAGAATTATAGAATCATAGCATGGTTTGGGTTGGAAGGGATCTTAAAGATGACCTAGTTCCAGTGCCCTGCCAGTGGCAGGGACACCATCCACTAGACCTGGTTACTCAAAGCCCCATCCACCCTTTGAATGTTGCATGGGTTATGTCAGGAAAATAGTGTAATTCAGCATGCTAACACTGTTCATTTGACAGGATCACTAAAGTGACAATTTTTTTCTTTTTCTCAGTTTAATTTTCTATCATAGTTGGGATACTAAACTTTCCATATTGGGTTTTACATGGGAAACTAGAAAGTGTTATTTATGTAGAACATCAGTCAGTTCTGCCCAGGTTCTCTGTATTTCCTCTGCCTCAGTTTATTGCATCCGGATTCCTGCATGCTTCTCTTGGTGCATTCTTCTCACCTGTGTTTGTGTGCATTTACTTTGTGGACAGTTTTAAGACATTCATCGTTCTGTGGCACAAAGATTTGTGGAAAGGCTGATCGGTATTTTCCTTTGGTGAAATTACTTTCAAGTGCTTTCTTGGCTTTCAAAAAAGACACACACCTGAGCTCTTTGAAATATGACAGTTTTGCTAGGAACTGACTGAAGCAATTGCAGATACCACCAGAAAAATGAATCTCATTTAACTTTTACATATGCAATGCAGATGTTGATAACAAAGATGAGTCAGCCAGGGCTTCCCTTGGTGGTCAGTGTAGCAGAACAGGTAGGTTTAGGGCATGAATCACCCAACATGTTTTAGACAAGGATTCATTAAATTTTCTAGGTACACCAAAGGATCTACTTGTTCTACTGGAAAAGTAAGTGAAAGTGTGGCAGTGAAACTATATGTCCAGTCTGGGAAGAGTGAGCAGAGAAATGAACCATCTGTGCAGGCATAGCAACAGTTTTATTACGCATTTGCAGGAACCCTATAAACTATGTTATAATAAATCATAGTTTATGGAATAATTTATTTTATTAATATGATTTATTTACACTGCTAAGAATTTTGCACATAGACTGGATGAAAAACTGTCTGCATAAAAGTCATGCCTTGGTGTTTCAGGAATTGAACGACTGATGTGTCTTTACTGGAGAGAAAATATTAAAAAGTTTCTTAGAAAAATTTTAAAAAATAGTAAGGAAGACCCCAGCTGGACATTGAAACAAGACCATTTGTCTTCCATCTTTACAGCACCAGCACTGGAATTTGCGTTATCTAACTGAAGATGTCTGCAGTTCTGATGTCTGCATCTGACTTGGATTCAAAGCAGAGTTGGTAGCTGACAAGCCCAGGGTTTATAGATGTGGCTCCATGAAAAACTCTGCTGTCAGCCTCCAACAGCTGACACTGCAACACCAGAGTACACTCACTCATGCGGGGCTGCTCAGCCTGACACAACCCAGCCTCACCAAGTGTGATTGTACAGGGTGGAGCCACACCAAAAGGTGATGTCACCCTGTGCTAACTTGCACTGCACTCCTCTGTGCAGAATTTTTCCATTCAAGGCATTAGGATCAATTTCACACATTTCTCTGTTCCACAGTTTTTATTTTCTTTTTCTATTTAACAAAAATCTATACTTTGCAACTTTCTGTCATCAGCACAAGATCTGTCAAAGGTAGTGTACATTGCATTTCTCATCTGCATATCTTTCATATACATGGAACTTAACCAAGTCCTAAAATGATGACTCATGATAGAAAAATAATGATTTAATTTTGAGGAGCTGGAAATAATAACACTATGGAAATGTTTCTGGGCCTAAAAACCACTGCACCAGTAGACGAAACTGTTGTAGGTCTTGTGTGACTAGCACTGGATGAAGAAATTCAGAGTGAAGAAAGCCACATATATGAAATTGCATGCCAGAGAGGTGCTGGCCCTGGGCTTCTTCAAAGAGACACCAAAGTGAGAGCCACTCTGATGACAGATAAGCAAATAGCATTCATGTTCTAGAAGTTAGCAAGGCAGACAGTAGGCAATCAATTGGGCTGGAAAATCCACAGTGAACACAGTTGTTGTACAGGTCTGCAAGATTATCAAGCATCTCCTACTTTTTTGAGATTATGAATCAGGGTGGTGCCTGGGGAACAGAGGAATCTGAAGCGGGGGATGATGAGGTTGTGGTAGGGAAATAGGTTGGGCGCATCCTGAGTCTGCATCTTTGGAATACAAATGGGCATATTTGTCCATGATGTAAACCTTGGCTGATCAAGGAAGATCTACAATACTCACAGGAAACATTTTTCTTTGACTGTTTTTTATTGAAGGGTGGATAGTGAAACTTGGCCTTTTCTTCCCAAAAAGCAGAAACCAAAAAGAAGAGATCCAGCTTTTGTTTTAGCAAATGCAATATGAACGTAATTGATTTTCTTAACATTCAGAAGCCACACACCCTGTTAAGCCTGGTCTGAGTGGAATAAGCATGCCATTGTGATTGCTGAGTACTTTTAGTTCAGGTTTTGTGAGGCCTGCTTGAAGCAACAGGAAAAGCATGGTAGCATATTGGTAAGTTGAGTAGGCAAACATCTGGTCAGTTTCTATGGCATTGTTTGGTTAAGGGAAACACAGGATCCCTTCAGAATTGTGTTCTCAGGCGGGTTGTTTGCTGATAGTCAGTTTTCCCATTATTGACGTTGGAAACAATAATTGGTTTCAAATTAACTACATTCATTACTGAATTCTCCTTGGTTTGAGATCAGAGTCCAGAGGCTAGAGGAGAGTTTGGAAATATCCAGGAGCACAGAACACACTTTGGAAGCAAAGAGAACATGCAGCACCGATGCAGGGTACTTCTGGGGAATCCTCCTTTTGCTGCCACCTACACGATCTCAGTGTACACCTCTAGGAAGGGATCTGCAGAACAAACGACCTTCCAAACCAAAATACTAATGTGTATCCACTCGCTGCTCGGCCACAGAACATTCTCTCTGAATTCCTTCCCCCTCTCTTCCTGCCCTCAGAAATTCATCACTTCAGGCCCTGCTCTTTTGGAGCTGCCAGGGAGCACAGCGCCTTTGCCAAGGAGTGCAGTGCCAGAGGACAGGAGGCAGGAACCACCCTGCGGGCGCTCAGCCAGGGAGGACGAGGTTGGACTCGATGATCTCAGAGGCCCTTTCCAATCGAATTGATTCTCTGTGATTCTGTGACAAGTAAAGGACAAGGCAGACGGGGCTGCCTGGAGTTACAGACGAAGCTCATGGCTGGTAAGGGCAGCCAGGACTGAGGAGGGGACTCCGAGTCAGAACTGAGGACCAGGGTGTGTGTGACGTGCGGTCAAGCTTGTGTTGTACAAGGACATGTGGCCAAGCTTTAAATGAAAGTGTTTGTGCAGAAACGTCTGTTTTTCAGGCAGCATTGTCATTACAAAGCAAACCTATTCTTATGCTAAACGAAACTGCCGGGGTTTGGTTGCTGCTAACATTAGCGTATTGGCACTCAGCACAGCGGTAATGTACTCTGCAGTTTTCCATGCTCAGGGAGAAAAGCCGAATTGGTATGGTAGACCAACTTCACAGGAAGTTAATTTTGCAATTTAAACATCCTTACTGAAAGCAAGTAAATAAAGAAACAATGAGCGAGTATGTATGTGATCAAGAATTCCTCAACACTTTTTGGCTCGATGGATTAATGGGCTAACCCTGCCTTTTCCCGGTGCGGCAGTGTGGTTTCTGTGCAGGTACTCAGAGTTTTGCTGGTTTCCCCGGCTGGGTAAGCAGGCTGCTAAGGAACGTGGCGATAGCTGCTGTTCTCAGGGCACACCGGGAATTACAGCTCTGCAGCCGCGGACATTTGAGAAATTCCGAGGAATCTGAGCCTGAGGGAACGCTTGTTTCTTTTGCTCCACGACTCCTCAACTTGTCTAAAGAGCTGATTGATAACAGATGCACCTATCTGCCTTTCTGGTTTTATTGAAGCATGTTGTTTTTCTGCGACAGGATTTTCTCCTGTGATCTCCCCAGGATATTTCTCCCTTTGCTGAGTATACTCATGGTCAGCATTCTTTGTGGAATAAAGAGGCTCTGGAAGTCTATTATCTCTTGTTTAACCCGTTTTCCCCCTTAATCTGCATCCACTCTTTAGCAATTATGGAGACTGCAGTTTTCTAGGAGCTTCCATCAAAGGAGATTGTTCGATTTTCTTGGTAACAGGAAGGAAAAGGAATTTGGAAATTCCTGAAACTTCTTTCCCTGCAGGAATTTCTGTCCCTTTCCAAACAGCTTGCTGGGGTAAAGGCATTGCTGCAGGGAAGCTAAATTGCTGGGGATTGCCTGTGAGTCCTATGAAAGGGGGAACTGATGCAGTGGATCTTAAAGCAGGAGGACTGGAACAGTCAGGAGTCAGTGTCAAACTCAGTACAGGAAGCAGTGGTTATCAGCTTTGTAATGTCCCCAGCAGTGACAAAAGCCCAGGTACACACAGGTTGCAGGTTCCCAACCATATGTACCGGGATGACCCAAGGGCATATCCTCATGGAGTGAAAAAAGCTTGGGAACCTAAGAAATTTATGTGGAGGGATTAAAAACGAGCCAGAAGGATGAAAGGGCCATTTTTCTACAGGTAAAAATATATATTCTGAGAAAATCAGAATTTTCCCCTTGTCTCCAAGCTGAAAAAAAAATCCAGCTACCACTAAAAGCCGTCCTTTCTTATGCTAACAGACAGAAGAAAAGAAAAGGCTATCCCTTTCAAGTGAAAAAAAAAGTCAAGTTCAAGCATTCCCACAAAGGAAAAATCATACATTTTAAAGTAAGATGCAGTAGGATATCCTTGAGCTTCTATCCCCTTTCCTTGATGTACTTGACTCTTTGTAAATCTGTCTCTAATCCCATCCTGTTTCAAAAAAACCCATGTCTCTCCACACTAAAGCCTGCTCTGTCTTAACACTCTGCACTCTACTTGCTCTTCAGAGCTGGGGGTTTTGATCCATTTCAAATATGAGCTGTTTGGGGGGTTTACATCATTCAGGCAACACAAAAGCTGAGTTTTCACATCAGTTTTGTGGTGGAAATATGGATAGAGATGACAAAAGTTAACACCTTGATTGCTATAGAGGATGTATTTGTTATAGGTTCAAGACAGTAAATAAAAAGCCACTCAGAACTATGGCATCACTATGGAGGTTGACCAGCAGAGCATACTCTCTGCAGTGTCCTCTCATATGCTTGTCATGATGATATACCAATCAAAAGCAAATAGATTAAGGATCAGTAGTCAATCTGTAGGTCATAGAAAAATAAATGACAAGCCCTTCCGAGAGGCCTTGTTGTACCAGAGAAACTAGATACAGAGGGCTTTGGCTTCTTAGAATTACATCCAACTTTAATAGAAACTGCAGTTATTAATGGGCTGTCACATAATAGTACAGAATGACTTGAGCAGGACTATACCAAAAGCTCTGGGTGAGCCCAGTTTAGTCAGGTGTTAAATATGATTAACTGCAGTGGCTTTGGGTGGCTTAACATTTTATTTCCAACACCCAGTTTCTTACAGTGCCATAATACATGAGGCAATCTGAAGATAATATGGCTATAGATTTTTTTAAATGACACAAGAGCATTTAATGGGAAATGCTAGTATTAAAAGAAAGAAAGAGTATGTATGATTATTAACAATATATAAGATAATGTAATAAGCATAATACAAAAGTAGCATTCTTAGTATGAGAGTAGAGTGGTTAATTTTGCCACATAATTCCAGATGATAATAGGGGACTATACAAAGGTGGAGAACATTCTGAATACTTTCCACACACAGCTCAGGAGCTACATGGGTTCAAAAAATGATAGAGGCAACAAACTTCTTATTCTCTGTATTGTGTGCTAAATTTCTCAGAGTCACAGCTGGATCTGGGAGAAATCTTAAGTCCGTCAGTGAAATGACAGAGTACCTTCCTGTCAAACCCTGCCTCCAATGCAACTTCTTTCAAGCCACAAATTTGGCTTCTCAGCACTGGATTGTTTAGCTCTTCTGGGCTCGTGCTCCCTCCTGTACTGATTGTCTTACAGTATGTGAGATTTTATGCAAATGACTACAAGGTATTTGTGTCTGTGTGGGACACACCTTGGACTGGTTGCTGAGCGTTCCTGCATTTTCTGCATAAATGCAGTAGCAGTAGCAGACAGGCATCTCACTGAGGTAATGTGAAGGCAGGGTCTGCAGTCCCTGTACAGCACAGCCACATGTTTATCTGCTTGAACTCGGGGCAGTGAGGAACACGTGTGAAATGCTCTGGACCAGGAGTTAACATGGTGTGTTTTGGAAAAAAAAGGGATATACCGCTCCCTTATTTTTTATCAATGAGGGTGGTGGTGCAAGGTGGGCTCTACCAGACAAGAGAGTGCAAGGATAATGGGACCTGCTGCAGCCTTCCCAACCACAGTACCAAATGGTCCTGCTGTTTTGAGCTGCTGAGCAGCTTGCAGTCATGATTTCTCAAATCTTTTCTGAGGCAGTTTGCTTTGTGTCTTGACTTTCAGTAGGAAGTGCTGTTTTTTTTTCTTCAGGGGTAGTTTGTCTTTAGAGTTCTTCTCAGAAGTTTCTGATTCCTGAGCTGGGAAACACATGTCTTCCATCAAACTCTCTCTGTTATATAAGGTTATTCTAAAGGAAAAGCAGGGAAGAGTAGCCATAATCCCATTAACTCCAGCCAGATTACATAATTATTATGGCTGTCAATGTGCTGTCCCAGAATTTGCCCCTACTCTGGGATACTCTTATACAAGTCATTATGGGGAGATCAGCTCCTGCCACTCCTTTTTGGTACTTGCCTGTCCAAACGTTTTTATTCCAGTAAACGGAATCTTGGCTAGAAATAGTAGGTGGATTCAGATCATAATGTGCGATCTTAAGTCTCATTTAAAGTTTTTTTTAATGCTGTATCTAAATTATTTAAATCAAGAAATTAAATGTCTTGCTTTCATATGCTGGTACTGCTATTTTTATATTTGCAGGCTATTCCTTCATATATATATATATATATATATATATACACACACACACAAAATCAAGAAATTAAATGTCTTGCTTTCATATGCTGGTACTGCTATTTTTATATTCGCAGGCTATTCCTTTATATATACATACATACATATATATATTTATATATATATATATATATACACACACACACAGACATATATATATACATACACACACACACATATATATATATCCTTTACAGTGGAGCATTCAGAATGACTTCAGCTTCAAATCCTCTGAGAAAGATATCTGGGTTTGCTATTCTCATGCAGAAATTGTCCCACAGGATCAAATTATTTGATTTGGATTTGTTATAAGAATACAAAGAAAAAACCTCCTGCCAGGATCAGAGTGCTGCAAAATATTTGCATTCCTAAGACATTGTGGATTGCCTAGGTGGAGCTTCTAGCAAGTATTAAGCCACTTCTGAACTCTCTAACTCTGATGCTGCCTTTGGGAAGACTCATTCAGTTCTTAACTCTATTAGAAATTTGGGTGGCTGACAGGCACAGCATGGGATTACTTGCCCACCATGTGGCCATGGGCACTGGCAAGAACTCAAATATGCATTATTGCCTGCAGGTTTTGGTTCTCCAGATCTACTGTGCTTGTCCACAGCTTCACAACTCAGCAGGACAGTAAGTTCTGAGGACTGTGTGATTCAGGAAAAGGGAAAGGGAAGAGCAGAGCTTTGCAGCGGCATGTAAATATGCAGAAGGCACGGTGCTAAACTGCACCTGAAAGTCACACCCACAAACTGAATGCACTGATAGAAGGATCCAAACAGGTAAGCAGCCTTGTTACCTGTGTTAATGCAATCTTATGATTAGTGAAATTTAATAATTTTATGTGTTATGTATTTATGCATTCTATATATATTTGCATACAGCAATGAATTCTGTCTAGGTTTCTTAAGGAAGATACTTTTAAAATAAGGGGTATAATTTTGAAACATATTTTGAAACATTGTGTAATAAATAAAATGTTGTGATTGGAGGAATTTAATATCAGAAATTATCAATTTATTTTGCTGTTTTACTTGGTTTCAAGTCGTATCCTTTCAAATTGCCACCAAAGGGCATTCAGGAGACCTGGCTACATCTGGGGGCTATAAGCACCCCTCAGTGTGGCACATTCCATGTCACACAGCATGGGAACAACATAATAACTTACAGCCCGACCCTCCCAGCTATCCTGCAGCTTCATTTGGCCCTGCTCAGTAGTTTTTGCTTTCCTTTTGTTTTATTTGGCTAATAAAGACATCCTAAAACTACTTAAAAATTGTACTATTTTACATTGCAGTGCAATTAGATAATATTAAATTAAAATGGCCTTATGAGATGATAGATAAAGATGCCAATTATTTATGCTTATATGTTGGGCCAGGATACAACACTACTTCATGCTGTAGATTATGATAAAATTTCTTATTGTATTAGAGGGAAATTTATAGGAATATCCCATCAGTGAAAAAAACCCCTTTAGAATGTTATACATGTGCTTGCACAGGAGGGGTTACCTGCTTAGCATTATTGATTTTTCCAATCAATATAGCAAGTAAATTACAGAAGGCTGTGTGCAGTCAAGGCTTTAGCATGGTTTAGATCTGTTTACACTGGCTTAGCTGTCAGCAGGGCTGTAGACAGATGTTTCCTTCCCAACACAGTTGGAACTGATGAAGATCCAGCACCTGGTTGCTTGTCACCATCCCGCAGCAAGTTACTGCACCCACACCTGTTGTGTAGATGCTCCTTGGCTCATCCCCTTGGATACTTCACTGGAGGTTGCCTGCCAGCCTTGCTGGCACCAGGGACCTGTTTGGGGTCAGTCTGGCAAAACTGTGGTGGTGAGTGGCCTTTTGCAAATGGTCCGTGATAAAGGGCTGGGGAGAAATAATTACTCTGAATGGAGCAAATGTTTGCAAACTTAATTTGTGCTTATGGTGTAAATCTATAGTCATAAAGCAAACGGATAAAAATAGTTCTAAGTTGATGTGAGAGAAACCACACACAAAAATTGAACTTGTTTGGTTAATAGTGCATGAAATAAGTCCATATAGCTTCTGTATGTAGGAAAGAGGTCCTGAAGGGGATTTTACGTGACTTGCCTGCTGAAAGCTCTGCGGTGGTCAGGGCACAGCACTTAGAGCTGCATTTTACACATGATCAGTTCGAGCTGGGAAGTCAAATTCCCCACATTCTGAGGCTTTCTTCCATATTTTATCTTTATTTTCAACATTGTTTCTCATATACGTGTCCAGAACTTCTCTATCAGCCCCTTTGTCTGTGAAAATGCACAATGTGCACTGCTGTCTGACCAACAGGAGCTACAGACACTGTATATTATTTTCTCATTAGTAATTTACCAAATTTCCTCCCCTTTTTTAAAGTTTACCCAGAATTTGTATGACCACCAGAATGCTTTCAGATGTTAAGTTCTTCTGAAACATATTTTTGACACTAGATGGATTTTTCTACTATTTCAGGGACCTGGCATATTTTCAATGCAATGCAAATTATTGCCAGTCATAAATAAATTTATTAGGAATGCCACTGAGTTCAGCACTTTGTCTTCCTTCCATCAAGGTCATGTCAAGGTGAATTTGCATCTGGATTTTTTTTTTTCCTTTTCCCCCCTCACATTTAGTGAGTTTTGGAAGGGATAAGCACGACATGTGGAATCAATATTCAAATAATATCACGGAAAAAAGATTATACAGAAAAGAAAGTGTGCAATTTTATCAGGTTTTAGAACAGGTACCCTGTTACTTGCACTGTGCCAAAACCATTTCTTTTTGCATCTAAATTCAGGTCAGGTACAGCCTAGGATGCTCAAAATGTGAAAAAAATAATGCACTTAATAAAAGCAGAAAGTATAGTCATACATACACTGCCAATGATTCTCATCTGTGGATGTTCAAGTAGAAGATCTGTTGTATGCAGGAAGTCCTAAAGTAAGTGAAAATCTTTCATTCCGTAGAATTGTATAGTATGGACCTATGAATACTTTTTTTCTTTTTCCTTTTTAATTTATATATAATCCTGTCTAGGATTAAATATAATTCTGACAATTAACTACAATTATATTTGTTTGGGAAATGATGCCTAACTGCTGGAGCAGAGACATTTAACAAGGACACATGTTCTGGCTCCTGAAATGTTCTCCCGGTGTCTACTAATTTCTGTGTGAATCCAAATAAATCAAACCCACTGTGCTTTTTCTGCTAAATGGCTTTGGAGATTTCCCTTGAATATTGTAAATGGTATGGAAACTCCTATTTTGCATATTGCCCATACCTTCCATCATTAAACCTTATTTATAAACTTCTGGGAACTGTATCTATTACATTGTCAAAGGATACTTCTCTAGGACTGTAAGCCTCAGGAAACAGGGCTCAGGTAACATGTTGTTTGCCTACCCATCTTGTCAGACCCTCTCTAATGACTAGAATCTGTAAGTTCATTTCAGTTACATTTGGCTCAGAAACAAAAAACTTCAAGCTATGAAGTTCCTCCAAGTTTTAAGAAACATAACAGCTCAGTAAAGGAAAGACTGCTTCCTTCAAATTACTACTGTGACTGAAAGGCTGCTGCCTGAGCTCAAAGGTTATTTATTATGTTGGGTTTGCTGGCAGCCAGCACAAGCTCAGCTCAAAAGCAGCCCCTTGGTTCTCACCCAGCTGGTAGCTGGGAGGCAGGAGGAAGGAGCTGTGGGCACTGGGGGAAGGGAAGATTGATGATGGGCAGTGAACCTGAGGTGTGGACATGGGGAAAGCATAAGGAATGGGGCACAGATCCAAAGAAGCCAGGGCTTTCCATTTCTTAAGAGCAGAACTTGATCTCTACTTGGGAGTGACTAGAGTCAAAAGCAACACATCAAAATTAAGGAGACTGAAGTGAGCTTAGCACCAAAATGGGTTTTCAGTGTAACCAGCACAACAGCCACCATTTCAACAAATTTTCTTTATCTTACTTTATCTTCTTTCCCTTAAGCATTCAGTTCATTACATACAAAGGTTGGGATTTCACTACTGAGAACAGCTTGGTAATCTGATGCCAGTCTACTGTTATTGTTTCTGTTACCATTGATAGCACAAATATTTCTATTTCAAGCATGCTTACTTCTACAACAAGCATGATGAAATTACAGCCCCCAGTGTTTTGTCTCATGCCAGAGAATCCATTGCAAGTGATGGACTCAATGGGTTTTATGAAGAAAACTTTGTTTGCGCTAGCAGCTATAATTTTTTAATAATAAAGTACTACTAAGGAAAGGACTAATAAAGGAATGGTTGGTACTCAGAGTGCCCACAGTTACCAATTAGATTTGAGACAGCCCTATTAAGGATGTCTAGATGATTGTTCCTATTTTATAGCCAGAAGAACTGAAACACATGATGCATTTTTTCCACTTTCCTAACAAAGTGGTTTGAAACAGACTTTGAGTTAAATATGTCTCTGTTAACTTACTATTGAAGCTCTATTTAAAGAGTGTACTAAATGCACTTCCTAAAATTTGAGTCTCCTTACTCTGAGATGACAAACAAACAAAAAAATCCCTTTCAATGTTTTTTTTTTTTGTTTGTTTTTTTTTTTTTTTTTTGCTTTCCAACAGTCCTGAAAAGCTCATGCATGTGTAGAATCCAAATTCCTGCAGTTCCTCAGAAGTCTCAGGGTTACTGGAGGAGCTTGTTTTACCACAGGTTTACCCATCAATAGAAAAACTTCAGTCAGGGGGAAATTTTGGTTTGAATGTCATGGTACCAGACTGGGTCTGTGCAGAATCAAACAAAACAGTTTCAGATTAAGGAAGATAAGAGATGAAAGCTCAAGTTCATGTGACACCCCATGACACTAAGGAGAGGTCAAACTTTAGAATGACATTATAGGCTGTTGGTAAGGATTCTGCTGGAGAGTGGAGCTGTGCCCAAGGTGGCAGGGTAATTTTGGCTTTACTGGCCTCAATTTATTTGCTCTTCATGACAGCTGGACATACAGAAGGTGCAGGAACTTCCACAGCTGCACTGCCTGCTATCTGTCTGTCATTTGGTGTAGCTCTTGCAGAAGCCACATACGAGCTACAGGTTGCCTATGCCTGCATTAAAGGTTGGAAGAAGCAGCACTTTTTTTTTTATTACTGGTTTGTTAATCCCTTTGAGATCCATACTGCCTTCTTAGTGGCACCAGCAGATGGAAAAGAGAAAATGAACTGTAACTTCTACCACCAAGTCCCTAACAATAAGAATTTGGCTGTTTCCACCTACAGCACTGAAGAAGAGAGCTGTGGCAAAGCAATTAGTCCAGTAAAATGCATCCCACTTCCTTCTCATTCTTTCCTCAGAGCTTTTCTGTGGGTGGTGGGATGACTCTGGCCAGCCACTAAACACCCACCCAGCTTCTCCCTTACTCCCCCTGAGGTGGGATGGGGGAGACAATTGAAAGGGCAAAAGCAAGAAAAAGGCACGGGTCAAGAAAAAGACAGTTTCATAAGGCAATGAAAGAAAAAAGTACGAAGAAAAAGAAGTGATGGAAAGGCACACACCACCTCCCACGAACAGACTGATGCCCAGCCAGTCTGCAAGCAATGGCAACTTTGCAAAACCTCCCCTCCAGTTCCATAACTGGGCGTGATGTTACACAGCGTGCAGGACCTCTTTGGTCAGCTCATGTCAGCCTACGTGCTGTGGGGGCAGAGTGAGAAACAGAGAAGGCCTTGATGCTGCGCGAGCTCTGCTCAGCAGTAGCTTAAACACGGGTGTGTTATCAACGCTGCTTTGGCCACAAATCTAAAACACAAAACCACACAGGCTGCTGTGAGGAAATTTAACCCCCTCCCAACCAGATACAATATACTACCAGAGGCTACAGGAAAGCAAGGGTACTTCATTCTTCAAGGAAATATTAACGTGGAAGTTAAACCTACTTCAGCTTAGGTGCATTGATTTAACACTTTTGATTGCTCTAATTTTACTGAGTGACTGTGTAAAATTGGAGTGAAGGTAAGACAGAAGCAAGTGATAAGAAGTTAGCAACAAGGGCATTCATGTTCTCTGGTAAGGGTGATTGTGAATGCATCATCCCCATGCTCTTAGTCTTGTTTCTGCATCTTCTGTGAGGCCACAGTCACCTTCTCCTTGATACTTCATCCAGCCAAAAGCACTGTAGGGGTTTGACAATAAAATTTTTGAGGTCTGGTAGCAAGGGCTTAAAAAATATTTTTTCTTCAGCAGTCAGAGCTTAAGTCTTTTCTATATATGGCATTAACAATAGGAATTTGACTCAGGAAATTTTTTTCTGATTTGTATTGGCAATATTGTAGCCTGAAGTACAAAAAGATTTTGGTCAGTTCTTTTTTTAGGCTGGTTGAAATTTGACTGAGTGCAAATTTTTTACTGGTTGATGGACAGAGCTTGTAAAGCTAAGTGATAGTATTAGTAATACTTTTATATTAAAGTTCTCCAAAAGATGGGAAAATATTCTACCTTGCATTACAGGTAGAAAACCTGCTCCCCAAAGAAATATAACCATGCAGGACAATGGAACTTCTGGTTTCTACTCTCATTAGACCATCTGGCTTTCTTTTAAAATTCAGAGTTGCTCAACTTCTTCAGCATTGTGAGCCAGCAGCCAATGCTGTCATTTCCTATTTGGCTGTAAATACAGCTCTGGAATCTAGATAATTTAGGATTTTGCCACTGAGGCACAGATGGAGTTAGGAAATAATAAAATTAGGGTGGAAATAAGAAAACCAGAACTTCAGCAGCATACTGAGGCTCTCAGCATAGGAGTTCTTAGGTTTTTCTAAATCTAATTCCACCACAGTTACACAAAATCATTCACAGGCAGGAGGGATTTAGCTCTTGGATCACTTGTTTCTTTTGTTAGCATAGCTCCTCATATTCTAACAAACTGTGTTCCAGTAAATTCCTCTGCTGGAAGTTTCTTCTGGACCATAGTACACAATAGTTGTAAATGACACAAAATTAATCAAATATGCCTTTTGTCTCAATTTAATTTTTACCATTTATCACCTCCCCTCCCCCAAATCATTTATCCTCCCAGTTAACAAATCCAAATGTATTTAGCCTCTCCCCACAGGATCATAAGAATGGCTGCAGTAGACAAGACCAGAGGTCCAATGAGCACATGATTTAAAAAGTATCTGAAAAGGGCAAGGAGGTAGCAATAATCCCTTCTGTATGCCTTCCCATCTTCCAGTAATTTGAGTACTGCAGACTTGCTAAGACAGTGCCAGTATTTTGTATTTAAAAGCTGTTAATGTATTTGTATTTTGCCATTTTGATTTTCTGGGTTTTGGTTGTTCAATCCTGAACGTTACTGTAATCCTTACTATACGGACTTTGAGATGGGGTAACCAGAACTCAAAGCAACATGCAATAGTGCACTGCACTATAAATATGTTTTACATTATGTTTTCTTATCCTTTTCCTAAAGAAGTTCATTTTTCTCGTGTTATTAGTCACTTCTGAGCACTGAACTTTGTTCATAGAACCACTCACAGTGACTGCAAGGCTTTTCCTGGTTGACAGTATCTTTTAGAATTTGTCATGTCTGTATGTTTTTATCCCCTTGTGCATTATGCTGCTTTGTGCTTTGGAATACTGCTTTTCAACCACCAGTGCTCACACTGTTGTGGAAGCCTCTCACAGTACTTTTCAATCAGCTTTACATCTGAATTACTATATATGTTCTTCAAACATTGTCACATCATCATTGGTGCCTTTTCCCAGATCATTTATGAACAGCTCAGTGTCAGGTATGAATCCTCATGGGATAACCTTTCTGTCATGAAAACTCACAGTTTACTTTTGTCTTTTGTCTTTTAACTGGTTAGTCCATGAACTGAGGGTCCTTCTTATGCTATATAGAATAAGAGAGACATGGGAAAATAGATCTGGAAAGAAAAACAAGAATGCTAATTTCTCATCACATTAATGCTGCCTTACCTACAAAATTTCTGACAGAGGTTTATCTGATATTTTCTTTAAAAAATCTAATTATTTTAATTTTAGTCTAGTGACTACACAGTATCTTCAGATAATTGATTATGTAATTGTCTTTATCACTCAAAGATTTTCCCATCTATACATCTCACTTGGTACAACTGGTGTTTGTTATTCCTTTCCCACGTCTCCTACACTAAGATGATTTATTGATGCCCTTATGAACATTTGCTGTTGAAAACATTTGTAGTAGAGCATCAGAATCTGATTGGCTAGGAACAATACTAAAGAATAATATATATTCTCTCTATATAAATGATGTCCATTGTATAGACCTGTCATCAAATATTTTTCTATAGCTGTAGCTTGCATTTAGGATGGATTCTGCCAAACTTTATTACATCCAAGGAAAAAGTTGAAAACCTAAGAGTAGAACTCAATGTGGTTCAGGTTATCCTTTTAGCACAATTCTATTTCTTCTGTGGGAATGAATTTAACAGCAGAAAGCTATCAGAGCAGTTTAGCTGCATTCTCCTTTATATACTTCAAGAGTGAGCAAAGAAACATCTTTCCTTTTTCATTACATGTTACTGTCTTTTCCAGTGGATTTGAATGCCAAGTTTAGAATTACTTAACTTCCAAAAACTTTAATGACTGGCAAGGAAATACAGTGGATGGAATACGATAGTGCTAGAATGAGAATGCCAACAATGCAGGACGACTGAAACCATGTATACCAATGAAGACAAGGAAACTCAGTTACACTGACTGTGCAGCTCCAAAGGATGAAATTTTAGGCTGCTATATTTGGAATTAGAGTTTATGCTTTCTCCGTAATTATGGGCAACTTCTACATTTTTGGAATTCAAGGCTTTCCCTAAATCTCTGCTTTGGAGGTATTGGTTTGCCTTCTAAACCAGCTGTCATATTGAGTCTCAAATGTGAACACAAAGGCATTAGTTAGTAGTAATCTCTGGCTTTTTTTTTTTTTTTTTTTTTTTTTTTTTCTGTCAAACTGAAGCCAGCCCACAATATTGCATGCTGCTCCCCAAATGAAATAAGCTTGTGCATCTTGTTTCACAATTCACAGGGAGTAAGTGGATATCCTAAGAAAGATATACACGTGGTTACACTGCTTGAGCAATAAGGCTGAGGTATAGAGGCATAATGATGAACTCTAGCACAGTGAGCAACACAGAATTATTTCATTTTAATTCACTCACTTTAACCACTTTATTTCATATAAAAAACTATTTTACTTTGCTGTCTCCCACTGTTTTTTACTTGCTGAATTCTGAATTACCTTGATTTTGTCAAGTAAGTGTTCATACTTGCTAGTCTGTAAAGAGAAGCTAGGGAATAGCTTTTGCAAGGGTTCTCTTAACATGGAGTAAAGCAGTACAGACTATTCTGGGACCAGGTTCTTGGATTATGCTCAAGAAAAGCAGCACAAGGTTTCTCATTTAGTACTATTTGGATTATAATACTATAAAAATGAATTAGAAAACCCCCAACAAAACAGAGCTAGCCAAAGAATTATATCATGAATGCAGAAGTCAGCATTCCCTTCTTTCACTCCTAGCATGCTCTCTAGATTTACTGTAAAATGTGATAGAGCCCCTTAGTTATGTACTTTGTTTTTTAAACCAATATAATAAGGTTAATACTTTTACTATAGAGATTTAGAAGGTAATTGACATAAAAGATTCCAAAATTCAGAGTTTTACTGAGAATCACAACATATGAACTTGAGTTGATATAAATCATTTGGGGACTTTCTAATCTATCCCTATTAGAAATCTCCTGGTATTCTGTCCCACTTTCATTAGGCTCTTCACACCGACACAAATATGTTTAAAAATCCCAAGTATACCTCTACACATTCTGAAACAGGTCTGTTAGTTTTTCCTCTGCTTATGAAGAGATGATAATACAGTACATATGAGATTTCTATTCATGCTAAGGTTTCTCTGCTTGTATCCCTTGGAATTCTGAGAGCGATCCTTCCACTCTGAAGTGAAGCAACATTGGCTTTAAATGTGACAGACAGAAGTCAACACTGAGTGCATGTATTTATTAATATCCGACTCAAGTTCTACTGGAAAAAATGCTATCTTGATTCCTATGAATCAAAAATTTTCCATTAGATTAACAAGTATAAAGAAAGTAAATTAAGAAAAAGTGCTGCAACTTCCAAATGTGGCCAAGAAAAATAAAAAAATCCCACCACCTATCTTTTAGTCTCACTAACAAGTGAAGAGAGAATTCTAAGAGATTGCCAAGGAATGAAACATGCTGGAAAGAAAATAGGAGTGTATTTTAAGTGCAAGGCAATCTACAAAGAAGAACAAAGTTCTGCATGTATCACTTTCTTGACATTGAAGTGTTAAAAACCAAATTTTTCCTTTTTACATTAGAAATTCATGACTCATCTGTGTTGGAGAAGTGTTTAGAGATCTGCTGAGGACACTCAATTCCTCAGCTTTCAGTCTTGCTTGATATATCTTTCACCTCCAGTGAAACTTAACCACAGTGACTTGAGATTTGGAAGACATGGTGATTCTAATGAGTGACAACGTGGCATCTTCATTTAAGCTGGCAGGCTGAAAAAAGTACTGTTTGCAATCTGCAGCCCCGTAATTTTCTGTTTTCTTTGCTAGGGTTACTCAAACTTTCTGCATCAGCACAATTAACAAATGATATGGCACTGCAAATTAAAAATGTTACAGTCATTTCTCTTCTGACCAGAAATGAATACTACAATTGTTAAAACACTTTAAAAGAAAACGTGAATGCTATTAAATATGTGTTATTGGTATCACAACTGTTCCACTACCTTGGAAGAGCAATGGAAACGTCACAGTATTTTTCTGTCTCTTTCTCTCAAACAATTTGCTGTCACTGCTCTGTAAATGGCTGCTGGCTGCTGCTTCTCCTCTGGGAACCACCTGGAGAGGAGATGCCAGGGAGCTGTTTTCCAGCACGTCTGACAGCCTGTGCCCACACAGTTTTTTCCACCTTTATGAACTTGAAACAGAATCCTGCTGTATACTCCAATCTCAAGAAGAAACAAATGTGCCCATTTCCATCTTTCAACCATAATAAAACTTCTGCAAGAACAGGATGGCAGCCCCATTCTTAGCAGCCTCTAAGCTGGCCTGTGCTTGAAGCTGCTTAATTGGTTCTGCACTTTTAGTGGCTTTTGTGTGGCCCACATACGGATTCAGAAAGTAGAAGTGGGGCTGAGTCACGAGAGAAGGGATCAGGGCACAGATCCCGTTCTGTGTTTTTCACTACCTGATTTGTACCGGTCCAGCCTTCACTGGCAGGGCTCACGAGGGGAATGAGAAGAGCATGGCTTGATTAGTCCAGCAAAATCAAGGCTGTGTGGGGATGAGACTGCTGTCTATAAATACTTTTGGCAGGGGTACACACAGGAGAGCGGGAAAGGCTACTTCAGGACAGTATTTGCACAGGAAGAAAAGATGGAGCTGGTACTGGTCACAAGGAAACGTAGGTTTGACATTTTTAAAAGGCTTCCAGCTGTTAGAGAGGTTTCTCTCGGACAGCCTCCCAGCAGCAGCAGTGAGGGCCAAAATATTTACTGGCAAAGCACAATTAATTTATGGAAGAAAGGATAAAATGGCTGCTTGTAACACTAGAGAGCTGTGTACAGTATAAGGTGGAGGTGAAATTATACTGCCTTGGCTTACTAGTGCCAGGTTACCATAATGAGGGTGCTCTTAGCCCTCCCTCACCAGCACTGTGGACTTAAGACAAATTAAAATAAAAGACAGTCTCATCAGTACATTGTAAAATGGAAAGAGTAAAAACAAACGCCTTAGTGGTGAAAATGGGAAATAATGGCTATTTTTCTTGGTCAAAGAGGGCAATGGGAACTACTTGAAGAGTTTATTATTACCAACAGCAAAGTAGTCCATATTCCTATTGATGTTAAAACTGCCAGAATAAATCTGGGTAAAATAACCTTCTACAGATAAGTTTTCTTTTTTATGTCTGTGTCCGTTTCTTCTCAGCGTTGGTTTTGATTACTAGGTGACCAAAGATGTGAACACTTTGCAAAATTTAAATAGTTAGCTCTAATTTTAGTAAATGTATTTCATGTTGACACTGAAAGATCGATGGTGTTCTTTCTCCTGTTCAGGAAAATAGCCAGCTCATGGTCAGGCCTTGCTCAGAAAGATCCACATCTGCAACTGCAAAGCAAAGCACTTGCAGTTCTCTGGAAAATATTACTTTGGTAAAGGAGTGATGAAGTTTTCTGAGAATTTCAGTTGCTAGCTACCTGTCCCAAGGGAAATTCTGAATCATCTATTGCCTTCTGGAAGAAATAATCACCTCAAAATGGTTACACTCCTGCCTTTCCTTGAGAAACAAACTTCTGGCTATGACCTCATGACTTAGCTATGCACTAGTAATCATACATAGCACCGTACCTTATCGTGCAGTTGACACCTCCCTGTGCTTTGTCAGCAACGACAGCTTCTCATCAGCTCTTCTACCCCTCCCATCCAGCATGTGGAAAAAACTTTCCATTGTGGTAATGCTGGCAGAGCAGGTGATGAACTGAGATAGTTTCTGTGTATGGAGAGATGCCATTTTTACTCTCCCCTCCTCTAATTTAATTCTGCTTCATTCACTTGTTGCTAATCTAAGGTTGAACACACAAGGTGGGGACTTTGCTTCTAGAGTGGGATGTAACCTGCAGGCAGTACAAGGTCAGGTCAAGGTTGACCTTACACTCCCTACAACTCCCTGAAAGGAAGCTGTAGGTGTGGGTCAGCCTCTTCTCCCAGGCAACAGGCGAGAGGATGAGAGGAGATCATCTCAAGCTGCACCACGGGAGGTTTATGTTGGATATCAGCAAGAATTTCTTTACAGACGGAGTCATTAGACATTGGAACGAACTGCCTGGAGAGGTGGTGGAGTCACAATTTCTGGAGATATTTAGGGAAAGAATGGACACGGCACTTGAAGCCACGTTCTCTAGTTGACATGGTGGCGTTTGGTCATAGACTGGGTTTGACACCAGAGGCCTTTTCCAACCCGATTAATTCTGTGTGACTTTTCCTACAGACACCTCTGCCTGGCACTTCCATAACGCAAGAAAGCCTGCTGAGCAACGCTTCTCCAAAGAAGAATCTTCGAGACAGCGAGACATAACATTAAAAGGCCTGAATGTTTCTGTGACCTCAAAGTACTGTGATGAAATCTGAACCCCAAAGCAGCACCGCGTTTGTCTAAAAACCGCTCTCCTCGGGGTTGAAGGGGCACAGCCTTCCTACGGCATCGGATCCTAAAGACGCAGCAGTACGCCTGGTTTGTATGTGAGCGCAAACACACTATGTGCCCCGCATTTCTGCAAGTAATCGGTTTATTTAGCAGCATCCGACTGCACGAAGCCCACAACCCGCCCCGCTCCCAACATGGACCCGCAGCGCCACAGCCCTGGGGCCGGCCTGGCCCCGCCCTGCCCCGCCCGCCGCACGGCGGGGCAGCACTGGCCAATCACAGGGCAGCATCCCACAGGGAGGCGGGTCCGGACCGTGAATGGCAGCTGGCGAGATAAACAAGTCGCTGCACTGTTCGGCGCCCCGCAGCATGGGGTTCGTGTCCACCGTCTATTCTTCTGGTCGTCCGTCCCTCGCTCCCTGCCAGCCAGAGGCACCGCGTCCGGCCGCGCTCGCCGCTCCCGCCTCTGCGCGCAATGTGAAGAGTCAGCAAGTTCCCAGCGGCCGCCGAAACGCTCCGGTGTCTCCGGAGAGGGCAGTGCGCCGACGCCGCCCGGCCAGGGCGACCCGGGGCATGCCGGGAATTGTAGTTCTGCCGCGACGGCGTCCCGCCTGCGGCGGCGGGGCCGGCTCCCGCAGCCGCACTACGACTCCCGGCACCGCGCGCGCCGCCCCGCGAGGAGCCCAGTTGAAGCGGGTGGCGGCGGCGGAGCGCGCCCCCTCCCCCCCGCCGAAAAGCCCCAAACCAAAACAAAAACAAACCGCCCCCCCCACCGTCCCCCTCGCCCGCCGCCCCCGCCGAGCCCCGGACATGGCGGCGCCGGGAGGGGGCTCCGCCAGCTGCGGGTGCTGATCCGGCCGCCGCGTCCCCCTGCCCGCCCGTCCCTCCCCGCCCATGGGCGAGACATGGACTACGAGTTCAAGTCGAAGCTGGCGGCCGAGCGCGAGCGGGTGGAGGACCTGTTCGAGTACGAGGGATGCAAGGTGGGCAGAGGCACCTACGGGCACGTCTACAAGGCCCGCCGCAAGGACGGGTAAGGGCCGCGCCGAGAACCCCCTTCCAAACCCCTTCCCTCCCTCCCTCCTCGGATCCTCGGAAAGTTTCTGGCAGCGCGGGGGCCGGAGCGCGGAGCCCGCCCCGGTATCCCCCGCCCCGCGCCGGGATCGGGCCCCGGTGCCCCGGCCCCGCGCATCGGTGCCCGGCTGCTCGGAGCGACGGAATCAGATAGGGTGGAAAAAACCTCTGAGATCATCGAGTCCACCCTATGACCGAACATCAGCATGTTCAACTAGACCGTGGCACTAAGCGCCACATCCAGTCTTTCCTTAAACACCTCCAGGGACGGGGACACCACCGCCTCCCTGAGCAGCCCTTTCCAATGTCTAATCGCCCTTTATGTAAGCAGTCCTACCTAGCGTTCAACTTAAAGCTCGTCCCTTTCTGCCCCGCTTCCCCCCGCCATCCCTGGCGCTGCCGTGTCAGCGGGCTGTGCCCTGGGGTCGCCTTTGCTTTACACGCCGTGTTCCAGGTCGTCGCTTTCGTCTTTTGTGTGACCGCGTTCGTAATTTGACGTTCTGTTCCGATTACTTGCAGGGGATTGAGTAGGGAGGAGCACCTGGCTCCCGACGGCCCCTCCCCGGCTGCTCCCTCCCGAGCGGCCCGGGAAGCTCCCGCGGTGTGTGTTGGTCGCTGGTGTGTCCCCAGCCCCAGGCACCCCGCTGATGCCAGTGCCGGGCACGCTTGCCTTGATGGCCAGTCCGGGACGCTCCTTGTAGGCAGAGCAGGTGGCTGCTGCCCAGTACCTATGCACCCTTTCTGCCCCGCTTTCCCCCTCCATCCCTGGCGCTGCGGTGTCAGCGGGCTGTGCCCTGGGGTCGCCTTTGCTTTACACGCCGTGTTCCAGGTCGTCGCTTTCGTCTTTTGTGTGACCGCGTTCGTAATTTGACGTTCTGTTCCGATTACTTGCAGGGGATTGAGTAGGGAGGAGCACCTGGCTCCCGACGGCCCCTCCCCGGCTGCTCCCTCCCGAGCGGCCCGGGAAGCTCCCGCGGTGTGTGTTGGTCGCTGGTGTGTCCCCAGCCCCAGGCACCCCGCTGATGCCAGTGCCGGGCACGCTTGCCTTGATGGCCAGTCCGGGACGCTCCTTGTAGGCAGAGCAGGTGGCTGCTGCCCAGTACCTATGCACAGTTGTGCTTCCATCAGTTTCCCGTGAGAGAGCAGGATACGAGTCCCTGTCCCCAAACACTTGGCTGGTGGCTTGATCCAGAGAGGTCCTTTAGGCATTAAGCCCATGTGTGTTGGCTAAGCAAGGTTTCTTTTCTTCTCTGGGGAAAGCTGGTACCATGGGATAGGTATTCCAGGGATGCCATTTTCATGGTGTTGTAGTTAAGAGGGCAGTGGGAAGCTAGGGTTGCAATTTGGATTGTATGCAGTTGTTGAAGGGGAGCAGTCCTGAGGCCTGAGCAGGGCTCTTGTGCAGGTGTGGGTTCCAGATGGAATCCTTTGCTTTCTGAAGAGCCATTGAGCACTTTTTCACTGTGGTGTGTGCCTGGTGCACGAGCATAGGCTGTGTTTGCAGAGTGTTCTAAACATTCTGTAAGGTGGGGTAAAATATGCCTGTGAATTGGAGGTGATTCCTTTCTATCAGAATGCTTTCATTATAGCCAACTGAAACTTTGAAAAAGAAGAGACTGAATGTGGAAAAATGACAACTCTTAAAATTTCTGAAGTGGTTAATGAAATACTGCTGCTTTAGATTAGTAGAGAAGTCTAGGGATTTTTCTGTAGGAATAAATGGCATTTATGTGTGTCTTGGAAATTTAAACTCTGAATTAGGAGGTTGTAGTATGAAAGTGATTAATAACTGAAAGGTAGACACTAATTCCAGTAAAGGATTAAATACCAGGAAATGAGCTCTGATTCTGATTAGCTTGCTCTGCAGCCTTAGGAACACTAGAGCATAGCTAAATTGAAATATCAAAGCTTTTCCAGGTATTACAGCTGCCACTGGGCTCTTCCAGTATTTTTGAGTTAAGTGATCATGGTTGCTTCTTTTTCCTAAGTATTAATTTTTATATATATGCATCTAAAACATAAATGGGATAGGAAGAAAACGGTAATAAGGAAAGGAAGGGCTAATAAAACCACCAAAAAGGCTAGTTAAATGTTTGTTGCTGTTCTTTGATACAGTAACCCTAAAATTGCTGCTTGTAAGAACAGTATAAATAAAGGCAGAGCTTTGGGTTTACTGTTTTATGAAAGAAAGAAATTTGATGTAAGCTAAAACAAGACGTTCTTCATTTCCATCATCTGCAAAGGAAAGCTGTCACAGGAATTACATTGCTGCTACAAAGCACCATAAAGAATATGTCTTCAAAATCCCTACAATAATATGACAAATGCAAATGGGTAGTAAAGCAAAAGTAAATATGATAAAAAGATAGCTAATGTGTCAGAGCTGGGAATAATCAAAGGGAGACCTTGAGCAGTAAGACAACTAACTGGTAAAAGGAAGTGCAAAGTATCAGTGCTGTCAGATAGATTGACGTGTAATATAACATGGCACAAATTCAACTGTACTATATACTCAGAGGCTTTACTTCATGAAGCTTGGAAAGTGGCCTATTTTTTCTCTTTTTTTCTTGGTCTTCATTTTATGACATTGGTGAGTTCACTCATAGTTCCTTTTGTGTAACTTGAGATCCTTGGGTGAAAGAAAGATGTGAACAATTTAGGAAAAAATTAGAAAACAACTATAACTATTAATATGAGATGACTTCCTTATGTAAACACCTAGCTAAAGTATATCTGCAAGTTGGAGGATATTTAGCATTAGTTATGACATTTAAGGGGTTCCTAATGAAAGAAATTAGCAAAAGAAATCTAGCAGTGGTGCATATTTATTGTGTGCTGATCACTGGGGACTTTTGAGCCCAGGAGGGCTCAAAAATGAAGGAATTTTTCTTTAGCTGATTGCAGAGACTGTTTCAGTATTTCCAATTTGCAGGGCATTCCTGTGTAAAAAAGAAAGATTCTTGCTTCATGTAGTTAATTTACAGTCTCAGGAGGCTGAGGGCAATAAGAACCTTGTAGCTCTGCAGAAATTCCACTGAGAACTTGTCACTTCATGTTTCAAAAAGTTGGCATATGAATTTTATGAAATAGTAAAATGTGTTTATATGGAGCTTGGCAAGCTGTTTGATAAAATGCTTGCAGAAAAAGTGGTTGTGTTGCTTAGATCTCTGTGAATGGCTTGTGCATAAAAGCAGTTTTTTGACAAAGTAACAGCTTAGTTTGGCTTTTTCAGCCTAGAGTAGAATATCATTTGGGCATGTTTCTAGTGAGCTGACTAGTTTCTATGAAAGTTAAAAGATTTTTTCTTTTTTAAATAGTCAGATTTGAACAATGTTGGTGTTACATTTGAATGCACTGCATCATTATGTTTTTAGAGATTTTGAGCAGCTGCAGCTTCTGTTTAGTTCAGTAGTGTTTGTATGGTCTGATGAGGTCTGGAAGTACTACTTGTGTTATATATTTAGCTAAATTAGGCACCTGGGTTTACAGAACTTTCATTAATACCTCTGTAGTCCAGAAGGTGTAGAAAATAGGTATTTATAGAAGTCCTTTATTTCATGTCTTTTCCTTTATTTCATGTACACTAAAACCAGGCTTTGGGGGAAATCATGATATAAGCCTCATGACTGCAATTCAGTCATCAATATCAGGTTTTTAGCTCTATATGTAGCTGGAAAATCTGTTACAGTTTTTTTGTGTACTGCTTCAAAGCATCATGCTGACTTTTGCTAAGTGTTATTTTGGACACATTCACATCTGTCTAGTAAAGCAAAGAATGCAACTTTTCCAGTCATGGTTAGGAAAATGTAGTTTTGTTTCATGCCTTACCTCTCCTCATTACGTTCCTTGCTGCCTCTTTGATTGCGTTTTAAGCTACGATGCTGTGCTTAGTTGTTTCACATCTTGTATCTCCTCCTCATATGAGAGGCAAGTTTTAGGATGAGTGAGGTTTGGAAATTCTGTTTGTTGTGTATGCCTGAGTTATTTTGCTTTACTTTTTTGAAAGAATCAGTCTTTGAATCCAGGTTACCACAGAGTATTTCTTCACCAGGATGTCAGTCCACTTGCAGGTGGAAGTTTGCATGAGTCAGCAAGCTGAAAAGACACCGCTGCTGGGTAGTCAGGAGCGCAGGGAATAGTGGGATACTTGACTCAAGTAGAAAATAGGCCGCTCTGTTCTTCATTCTGTAGCAGCAATAGCAGATGCAACACTTGCAAAAGCTGTATCTTCATATAAATACAGCCTTTCTATTTATTGCTGCTTCTGCTTACCTGTAAACAAATAATCGAGGTGGCTGCTTTTTCTCAATCTAGGGCTATTTTATTTTTCATTTGACTCACTGTCTGCATTTGGGAAACAGAGGTTCTTATAGATATTACCTATATAGCTACTTGGAAAGAAAAAATAAGTTTGTAATTTTTGTTTAATCTGTATGTTTTAGAACACCTTTCAAAAAGCAAGTATGTGCTTTTTAATCTTGTTACTGAAGGAATGCCAGAATTATGAAGTGATCAGCTTTCAAATCAATGGCAGTGGAAGGGCCAGGATTTGTACCCTGGGCAGCTCCCAGGCTCACTGCCAGCTCAGTAGCTGGAGCTGCTGGGTGGACCCTCCTGCCATGTTATTCTTCGGGGAATATAAAAGGTTTGGCTCTGCCCCATACTTACAATGTATCAGCTAAACCAAGGCTGTAGATTTATATGCTACTCTAGTAGTATACTTTTGTAGCTTGTCAGATTACTTTATTGTCGCTGCACCTGTAACTTTTCAAAAGAGAGTCGGTATAAACCAGGTTTCGCCTTAGTTGCCAAATACGAAATTCCCTTTTGAAAACTGGGCAACAGTGATGCAAGTCCAGAAACATCACTGTGGAACACAGGCATAGGAAGGGGAAGACAAATGAAATACTCTTTCCCTCTTCTTACCCCTATTTTTCAGTACTGCAAGTTTGTAACTGAAGAGGAGTCTGCTTTCCTCCTTGGGCTAACACTGGTGTGCAGAATCATTAATGTAAGGTTTTCAACACAGCTGCCAAGTCCACATAAGAGTTGAGTGCCCCCTTCCTGGCAGTGTTCAAGGCCGGGCTGGATGGGGCTCTGAGCAACCTGGACTAATGAAAGGTTTCCCTGCACAAGGCAGGAGAGTGGAACTAGATGATATTTAAAATTCCTTCCAACCCAAACCATTCTATGGTTCTATGAAAGGTAGGACATAGGGAGAGAAAGAAGGATGAAGTGTAGAGCCAAGGCAAGTATATAATCTTAACACAGGAATGCTGCTTGTGGTTGTGGCCATGTAAATTTTCCTTTTTTTTTTTTTTTTTTTTTTTATTTAGAAAAGTACTGATTAAGAGAGAGACAAAAATCATCTGCTATGAAGCATGGCTCCATTAGAAAAACAGAATTTCTGTTGGAGCAGCTTAGTGTATTTGGTATTTCTGCTAATACTACATTTTCAGAGGTTGCATCTGGTCAAGGTGGTGGCTCAGGTCACTGTGGTAGTAGGAAACTGAAAGTGTAGAAGAGGTAAAGGTAATCTGCTGATCTCTTAAGTCAGTATTTGTATAGCAATTAATTTGTGTATTGTTTTCCCCATATTCTTATTTTGTAAAACTTAAGTAATTTAAGTTATATAGCAGGGCTTTGTCAGGAGAGGAAACTTGTACTCAAGTTAGCTAAATGCTGCAAATGATCAGCATTGGTGGCAAAATGTCAAAGGAATGAGTACATGTGTACTGCAGTTGCATTTACTCTTAAATGAGAGGCAGCTCACTGATGTGGCAAGGATTATACTCTTGAATTTGAAACTGGAATATTATTTACCAATGCAAGTTGAAACTTGAAAGACACTTGAAAGTCTATAATAATTTATATATTTACATATTTTTACTTCCTCTTTTTGACATTGCCTTGAACATAAGTATTTTGAGTGTTGTGCTGTAGTTCCTTTTACTAATATAAACCTGTGACAGGCTAAATCACAGAACTATTGACTAAAGTCAGAATGCAGTGTATTAGATCTTAAACAATTACTTCTCTCTGCTGGAAAATCTCTTATCAGTATCTGAAAACCTGTGGTTTGCTTTCCACTTTTATATTTTTTCTTTTCCTGATGAAACTTCTTATCTTGAGGAAGGTAGAATGGTTGAAGGTGTTTATGCCTTGGTAAAATCTCTTAAAAGCAAAGAAAACCTAAATAATAGATTTACCTGCAAATCCTGAAAATACTTCTTAACCACTGAATGCTCTCAGTATGTGTGAGAAGGAGCAGCAGAACTAAACCAAACCTGTCTAACTAGTTGACTGCCATGCATTCTAATAGAAAAGTCCCCATCTAGGAAGAGATAATTAGTACTTCATATCTGTGCCTCAATGAGAGCTGCTGTTGCAACTGTACCATGGCTCTGCAAGTGGTGATGAGTAATTTTTAGTGCTTCACACAGACTCTTGCATATGGTTTCTCCCATGGCTATTTTGTCGTTTCTTCTGTTACTCTCCCTGAAACTAGGTACTGAAATGAGCTGTAAAGTGCATCATCACCTTTCGGTGGTGTGGTGGCGGTAGGAGCTTGAGGAGGAAAGGAGGTCAGTAAGATGTAGAAGGGGTTGTGTCTGAGAGAAACAGATGAGTTTTTCCCAAGCTTGTAAAGAAAGAATTGTACATAAATTAAATTAGCCCATAACATGTGAAAGGAAAACTTTCGAAGTTTAGTGTTTTTTCTTTCGGTTTTTGGTTTGGTTTTTTTTTTTAAATAAAGAAATGAAGAGGGCAGGAAGGTTCCTGTTTCTCAGTGAGGGGGTTAAGAGTTTTCCAGTAGAGCTGCAGGAAAAAGAAATGAGAGGTTCAATGGGAAGAAGAATTTCTTTTCTGATCCCCATCTGGTAATAGGGTGCAAAGCAAGACAGACCATGGACTAGGTCAGAAATTAAATGCTTCTTGTGAACTGCTTGACATAGCAATTTAATATGTTGTATTTCTGAGTAATCCAATCTAACATGTTATATTGTAAGTAGATATGTAGAGGTGTTTTTTGTAAGTTTATTTTCAACATGAGTATTTTCACATCATGTATGATTTGAAAAGAAACCAAAATTCAGCAAAAACCCTGAAGCTCCAGAAACTGCTGTGGTTCATAATGCTGCAGATGTGTTTGTACAAGTAACCAAAGTTTCTGTGGAGTGTCGTAACCAAATTGCATTAGAGATTTACCAGTGACATCAAATTTTCACCTATGTTATGAAAATACCTGCTGAAATGCTGTTTGCCTGTTCTGTGGCCCTAATCAAGCTCATGGCTTGTATTGACTTGGTCAGAAGATGCTGTTGTCCTCTGTTTGTGGCAGCTGAGTTCTGCGTTGAGAAGTGGCTCTGTCTGCGAGCGCTTGCTGCTGCTTTATGTTGGATCCAGGAGGAACTCCTGTCTACGTGTGTCGGTGGGGAGGGATTGTTAGCAGCAGCGATAGGCAGCTCTTACATTCTGCTTCCAAAGATGTGTCGTTCTTTGAGCTCCTTTGCTGGCATTTGAGAACTGACATACATCGCTGTTTTATTTTATTTATTTTTTTTTTTTTACTGCAACAAAGTGTTAGAACTTAAAGATTTATTTGTTTCAATAACAGTGCATTTGCTTGAAGGAATGTTGAAACTGGTCCAGGACAACTGCATTTAGAATAAATTGGCTAACTTAGTATGTGACTTCAGGAAATGAAGAACAGTTTCTACTTGTGTAGCAAACACAAGAAGCTTATTGTTTTGACTTGACTTGAGTTTCATGTTTTCTAAATAATATAGGTTTATAAAAGACCTCCCAGCTCTGGGAGCTTGATTTACCTGGTTTGCTTGACTGCAAGTTAGATGACTGACAGATAACAATGCTAGTTGTAATGATATTAGAAATCATTATATCTCTTGTGAAGTTCACTATCTCAACAGATCCAAGAAGAAAAAAGTGCAGAAATATTTTAAACCAAAATTTGTTGTTGACAAAGTCCAGTGCAAGTCTTTAACTCAACTGAAAATTAACTTCTGTATCTGAATTTTTTGTTAACATTTTTTAGACTTTTCTGTGGAAGTAAATCCTTTCATTTATCGGTGGGAGTTTGTTTGAGAGCGTTTATGAAATACTAGTGTCTCTAATAAGACTGGAGGGAAGTAGTGTTGTGGAGATATAGTCAACTAACATTTACAAAATGGGTGTCTGTAAGTGTGGGTTGTGGTTTTTGGTTTGTGTGTTGTGATTGGGTTTTTTTATCGTTTATTATTTAATTATTTCATTTTACCTTATTGGAAAGTACAACTGACTTTTCTGGTTGTGAGAAGGATTGAAGAAGCTGAGGTTACTGAAAGAGTGGATCCCTGAAGGGCATTATTCATGTTCATGTTTGCTTCTGTCTTTTCTGGGCTTAGCAATCCTTAAAACAATATTTTCAAATGAGGCCACTATATAACTGCTTCTTTGTCCTCAGTTATCATCTGTTTTCTACAAAATTCATGATCCTGAAATATTCTACAGTTGTTTATTTTGTAGATGAAACCACACGGAAGACAGGCTTTCTGGTAGGCAGAACAATGACCATAGCTTGCTGTGTGTGCTGGGATTGTCAGGTTGCTCAGTTAAATATCAAGGTTCTGGGCTTAATAAAAGCACAGGTGTAACATGGGGACAGTCTGAGACAGTGTGGCTTTAAACGTGTTCTTATAAAGTGGGCCTTGTGTGCAGTATGATTATTTTTTTTGTTCACGGTGTGCTGACTTAAGTAGAAAATGCTATTGATTTCTTTTTGCAGTCAGGTGAAAACAGGAGTTATAGGCAGTAGTTGGAGGCAGAAGCTGAATCTGCTGGAATGGAAACTGCATCTGGAGTTATGCTTCACTGTTTTGAAGTAATGTATCTGCTTTCCTCATGCATTGGTTGAAGGAAGAATCAATCCTTTTTGTGTGGCCAGAAGATTTTCTGCCTCTTTTGTCCCTCCTTTGTTTTGCTGTCTTTATTAGAGCACTTGGAAGCATTCACACACGTTGTTCTGGGATTCAGCTCTGCCTCTAGTTGTCCTTGACTTTCCCACCTCATTGGTGATGTTGTGGGGCATCAGAGCCTGAAGAGATACAAGGGCCACCCGTGCGTGACATTTCTAGCAGCGTGTTTGGCTCTGAAGTTGGTTATTTTGAGAGAGATACTTCTTATAAGTAATGAATTCTGCAAATTCAGAGGTGTTTAGAGACAATTGTCACCTGTGTTAATAATGACTTACCATGGATTCATGCTAAGATTTAACACCTTGCACATTCAAAAATGCTGTGTTTGTTGCTTGCATTAATTATCGTCAGCGCAGCTGAGAGTGGGTGTCAGCTCATGTCTTTGAATGTGTCTGTTCCTAAAATGGAGTTTCTGTATCAGTTGTTGCCTTGTTCCCAAGGGTGTTGTAGACTTCAAAGTTAGCTTATGTTCATATCTTTTGATTAAAACCAGTCATTGTACTGGATAACCAGTTGTTCCTTTGCCCAGTTCTGTCATGCTTCAAATGAGAAGCAGAGGTAGACAAATTGCCAAATTTAACTTGACCTTCAGAACAACCGAAAGGCTTGTTATGAGTCGAATGCCATTTATTCTACTTCCAGAGTCACTTCAGTGATGGGGAAAAACCAGCATAAAACTTCATCAAGTGATGTTCTTAAACCTCAGATTGTGACAGAAGCCTATTCTGACTATGGGACATGGAGTTCTAAAATTCAAAGGAAGCAGAATCCCCCTCCCTTTCCCCAGGAACAGATATGATAGCTGACTAAACACCTTGTTTGTTTTTGAGAAGTAGCAGGGTTGTCTTAGTGGCTGGAATTAAGACTTCTATCTTTGAGAAATCCTCATGTCCTGACACTGAAGTGAGGAAAAAAGTGGAGATGCTCCATTAAAAAATAATAAATCAAAAATTACGATTTTTTTACATTTCAGACTGAATTAAATTAGACCTTGGGGTGACTTTATGAAGTTTCATTCTAGTACCTCTACTTTATTGTGAGGGAGTTGCTTCAACTTTGCAACTTTTCAGCTGTAATAAATGTGCTCTGTCTCACTCTGTCCTACTCTGCCTATATGGAATTTGGGTCTTGCTTCTTATTCATGACCTGGGTGCAGCCTTAGTACCTAAAGGCTAATTTACCACGTAAGAATTACACCCACGTTGTGTTAGCAAGCTTTCGTGTAAGTCTGGCTTTGAGAATTGATCATTTCACTGTAGATGGTTTGAGTTAGGAAGTCTGAAGGAAAAGAAGAGAAAATGTATGATAGATGTGATAAATCTGGGCTTTCATATGCTTTAGGGGAAACATTTGATTATGTCATAAGCCAGAAAAGGAAAACTGAGTAACTTCAGTTTTTAGGCCATTGCCCTCCCCCCTTTTGCATTGAATCAATAATTCTGCTTATTCTGCTATAGGCGAACATAATGCATTATAGGGATTTAGAAAAAAATCTGCACATGGTATTTGAAACATGTTCTTGCTAAAAAAGACCCCAAAGTACAGACTTCCTGCTATTTGGTGATTTGATAGTAATTTGCCACCTATCAAAGTTGCAGTATTTAGCCAGATGTAGCACTACATAGAAAGAACTGTGATGCACATGAAGCTGGACGGTGTAGTTACAGTATGGCTTTAGGACTTAAAAAATTCCAAAACCAGACAGCTCATTTCTTCTCATTTATAGTTAGTCACAAGCTTTCTTCTTAATGATTTCATGAAGCAAATGGCAGATTCTTTTTTTTTTGTCATAGTCTTAGGACACTATTTCTATGATCTTGGTACATAATTTGCTGGCAAATAAAAATTTGTTTCCTCTTTATTTCAGAGTTATTTTTCTCCTTGCTGGTGCTGTTCCTTGTTTTAAGATAGCAATTCCTCATATGCGGTATCCTTTCAGGCAGGGAGATATTTCCTAAATCTATTCATTTTCTGTATGTCTGTAAAGAAATAAAATCAGGTGCAGCTCTCTCTTCTACCTAAATATAGCAAATGCTGGAAGGAGCTACCTGGAGCAGCAGAATAATTTTACAGCTTTCAGGGTTTAATGCGAACACTTTAGTTTTTACCCTTACAAACAGGCTGTCAAGTCTGCTTACCCCAATCTGCTATGAATGTACTTGTATGAAATTCACAGTTCTCAGTCACTCCAGATACTTAGGAATCAGTCTAATTTTAGCAATGGCAACAATCCTGTAGCTGGTTGAGGTCTCTGAATTTTCATCAATACATTTGGAGTGAGGGTGACAATGACTCAAGTTGTACTCTCTTTCCTTGCAAATACAGAGTTTTATTATTATAGTGTAAAGGATAAATTTTAATTGATTAGGTTAGTAAGATTTCCAGTGGGCTCATATTACATAGATCTTAGACTGTCTGTGATGTGAAATAATTCGAAATTGTTGTTAACAGTTAGAAGGTATCTATGCTACAAAGATTTGCTTTTAAATTTCTGAATTAGAAATTACTGGAATAAAGAGAAGAGCATATGGTTAAGTTATGTGTAATGGTGCTGGTGGATTACTTTTAGTCTCCTCACATTGATACTAAGAGATCTCTACTCCCCGCTCCTAGTCTAATGAAATCGTAGCTGGGAAAAGGCATCTTTTTTTTAATGACAGAAAACCTTATCAGTGCTCAGATTCACTTTTTGTCCTTTTAATCAGCTGTCTCCTTATGCATGACAAACACATTTATGTTCGGTGAAGTTTGTGGGGGGATTTTTAGGTATTCAGCATCTTTTGTGAGGCTCTGTGGAAGCAGGCAATGTCAAGGGCATTGTGTTTAATGACAAGTAGCTTAGCATCCCTTTAAGAACTTGCCTTGTTCTTTAGCATGCACATTTTCCCTTGAGTTCATAAACTGGTTTACAGAGGAGTAACAAGGGGAAGGATAGCCATATCACTAGTGGGATTTAGAGATACATTTGGAGTTGTTCTACAGATTATAAGGCAAAATCTTTTTCAATTTCTCGGGGGTGCTGTGATAACAGAGTGTCTATTAATAATATGATGCAGTTGGTACTTTTAATATGAACTCTTTTAGTCTGACTGGAACATGGCAGATTTTCCAGAAGGCAAAGCTGCATGTAATGGTTCTTCTGCCTATTTCTCATAGTGTATGTGATGAGTCAGGTATCTTTTCAAAAAGCCTAATTGTAATAATCAGTTGCTCTGTATTTGAATGTCTCTGCCAATTTATAGTAGACTTAAGCTTAGAATGCTAGTTTCAACAAAAAAAAAAATCTATTTTCTTGAAAGGTTTTTTTAACCAACCAACCAAGAAAAAACCTAATTATTTAAAACAGTCACAGATTGCATTATGATTCCTGAGTTAGCCTTCTTTTGGCATGCATTTGTGCCTGACATTGGCAAGTCCGTGACATTGGGAGTTATTGAAAAATGGAGCAGTAAACTATACAGCATTCAGGAATTTGGTATTGCTGCATTTTGAGAAGAGTAACATCTAAAATGATACACAAACTTCTGCCTTTTGGATGTGTTCTTAGGTTGTTCTAAAGGTTAGACTTTAGGTCTGGAAGGTAGCAGAAGATAGAGAAAAGTGCTGCTGCCTTGTGTTATTCTGTGTATATTCTGAGCTATCTGGTGTCATCTGATGTTTGGAGGGAGAGGAGTTCAGTAGGCATCATCAGGCAGTGACACCAATGGAGCTGAGAAGCACTTAAGCCCCTTTTTGAAAATGGGGATTGTGAGGACTTGAGACCAAAAAAATGAAAGCAAAAACCAGAAATGCAGTATTTACTGTAGCATACTGTCTCCATTCCAAAAAGCTTTTTTTCCTTTTGTTTACCTTGATCAGCCTTGGACATTCTATTTTCACTCTAGTTCTTTTTAATATTGTGTAGTTGAGACTGTCCTGTTTGATGTAAGTTTTTTGCATTGTTCCCACTCCTGAAGTTTACTTGTAGATGTTTCAGATAAGATACAAGCTCGGCTTTTAAAGCTTGAATGGTTACTGCCTGATGGGGAGGTTGGTTTAGCACCCTACTGTTGTCCACAAGAATTGGTTTTGTAACCCAGTGGGCAACAAGCCAATAACTACACACTTGAGAGAGACAATGGTTTGTTTTTTTGGCTTTTTTTCAGAGTTCTGCAAGCCTGGGTGCCCAGTGGAATTCCACAAATCAAGCCCAACAACTATCAACACCTTTTGCTATTTATACATGTTAGCAAACAGGAATTAGTGTTCATCAGCAATGTGTTACATAATCCTTGTAATAATTAGTGTTCTATCATCTATTGGTTAATTATTCTCTTGCTTCTCATGCTAATCAGTCCCATGGTGTTTCTCTTCTCCGAGATGGGTTTTTGGGTCAATGATGTGTGGTTGGGATCTCCTGCTGCAGAATTACCTTTTACCCAGTCACAGCTGGTTCAGCACAGTTGCTGGGTAAGGTTTATTCGTTTCTTCCTGATCTTGCGAGTTCTGCCCAATGTCCTTGTGGCCCATAAATTCTGCATTCTTTGTGTCTGCTGTCAGTGGTACATCCTTCTCCCCAGCTTTGTTAACCTCCCTCTGGGTGCGAGATCACTGAAACCTGCCAGGCCCTAAAGCTTAGCAAGACAATTCTACCAACCAGTGATTTGTCTTTCTAACACCTGCACATCACTTAGAGCTTGTGGGCTGCTGTCTGTTTCACAGACTAAATCTCCCATCTTGTTGATTAGGCTTGAAAGTATACAAAAATCGAGCATTATAGAGCATCCTTTCTTAAGAAAATTTTACATATTCCATATTTTGCAACACTGCCACTGAGAGGAAAGCCCAGGTCCAGGTGACATACATGTCTGCTCTTTCTGAGAAATCCTTTCCTGTGACCAACACATGTGGTGTTCCGTTTGCAACACCAAAAAAGTTCCCATCAAACCTCTGGGGATGCATCAGCACAGAGGCCAGCTATGCAGTCCACAGACATTACTGAAACTGCTCACAGCAGCAGAATGAGGTACACACCTGCTGGTTTCATCCATTCTTTTCATGGCCAAAACCAGCCAGTTGTACTTCATGTCACAGTGAACTTGTCTGGGTTGTAGGAGCAGCCTGTAGCTGCTATGAAGTTTTAGCTGCTGCCTGTGAAGGTGAAGAAAGACAAACCTTTTAAAGGGCTGATGTGCTCAGGGATTTCTTTTCAAATTTCTGCTTACCATCCTTACTGTTTCACATTGAGTTTCTTATGTAGGTCTCAAAATGAGCTAATGGAAGTGCACTGAAATACAGTGTATACTGCTGGCTAGAAAAAAATTAAGATCAATCTGTAGATTTACAACCTCTGTCATTTGTGACTGGTTGTCACATGGATGAAAATGAGCTGGCTGAGCTGCTGACTGGATAAGGCTTGATAGGTTTGGAGGGTAGTGGTAAAAGAAAATTACTTTTCTGGTCTCGTAAAGAACATGCACCCTAGAGACACCATGTGTAGATTTTTTGATCTAGTAATTCTTTTGGCATAGTGACTGCTTCTATATTCGTAAAAACACTAAAGCACAAGAGCTCACTTCTTTTTGGAAAGGATTACGTCCCTTTTTCCAGACAGTCATAGACTTCTTTTCTGCTACTGTTACCTTTGTAAAGGGCTATGGCCATGTGCTAAGTGCAGAATTAAATCCATGAGAAGCTTGCCTAGGGTAACCAGTGCTGGGCATGATCTGTTTAGTGGCTTGGCTGCCATGTTCCAGATGAGGTTTTCAGTTAGCTTCTAGTTGCACTTCAGTGTCATGGTTTTGCCTTTTCTCGGGGGAAAAAGGTTTGCAACTCTATGTGATCTCCTGCTGAGTGATTAACTTAATGCTGTCTGGCAGCAATTAAACAAAGTGATCAGAATGTAACCAGATACCCCTATGGACGTTGTGTTCCAGGCAGTACTGTGAAGGACACTGAGCTCCACAGTGTTCCCAGGCTTTGTCCTACAAAGTCTCAAATACTTAAATTCCATTAGTGTTGTTAGAGGGGTGAATTGTTTTTTTTCTATTACTTTTTTTTCCTAGCTGAGTCTTGAAATGGTTTTATGGTGCACTTTTTTTTCTTAAGAAAATGTGCACTTTAATTATTATTTATGGTATTGTGCACTTAATTTAAGGCAGCTATTATTAGTATATACAGTAAGGATAATATCTGCATTAACTGATGTGATAGTCACAGTTCTAGCTTCAGAGTGATTGCAGTCTTTCAAGCCAGTTCCTTGATGTGGATAATTAATTCTGAAGTTGGGATATATGTTAAATTATCTGTGAATTCAAGAGATCATCATTGAAAGTCTTCAAATTTGAATAATTGGGATAAAACAATTGCATGAACCATGCACTATTTTCAAATCCTCCTGTTTTTTTATGGTCTTGGGCAAGTTGTTTCTAGTTTTCCATTCACTTGTTTGTAAAGTAGTTTCTTGTATGATGGGAGGTCTCTGAAGTACAATTGCAGTAGTTAAGACAGTTTAGCTCATTTGAAATCTTGTAATTATTCTAAATCTTCTGAGCTGCATTTTTTAAAAAGTGAATTTGGTACTTTGTTCTTTCCAATGCATTTGGAAAATGGAAACTGAAAATGCTACCCAGAAGAAGTAATAATTGTATTTTTGTTTTCTGTATTGAGTACTACAGCTAGACATCAACCACTGAGTACAGTTTTTTGGGGCAAGAGGACAGTGTGTTCCTTTGCGTAGTGCCAATTAAAATATTGACAGTAACCTCAAGGATATTTATTGTGAGGGAGAAAAACTTGAAGACCAAGTTTTTATAGTGGAGGAATGTTCTCAATACATGCTGGCATGCAAGTACTGATAACATGGGGACCTTTGTGTTTGGGTGCTGCCTATGGCAGTCTGAAATACCAGTTGGAAAGTTTTCAAGAGGGCAGTATCTCATATTGGCAGTTGCATTTTGGTAAAAAGTTAATCCCTCTTAGAACAGCATGAATTGTAATATTTCTGAAACCAGAAACAATGCTGATCTTAATCTTTAACCCCTAGTTTTGGATAAGGGAGCTTGCAGCATAGAGAAGCCTTGTAGTGGTGTGATGTGGTGCTTGTTTTATCAGGCAAATTCTTCTTCATGAATTTTGAAAGCATTAATAAAAATTGTTAACTCACAGCTTCCTAAAGTATGGTTTCCCTTTGACTTCTGCTTTGCTAAGTTTTTTGCTCAGATTAGTGAACACATTGCCACCATCAGCCTGGGGTGGCTGTTTGATACAGCCTGCTTGATTAAACCTTGATCTGTGCCATTTGCTTCCTGCCCTCAGATGAACTCCCTTACAGTTGAAGATTAAGACCTTGGAGTTAGTTGGCCTGTTCCTGAGACAGTGTTTCTGCAGACCAGATAAAAATGGTTGTGGGCAGAGACCCTGCTTTCTGCTTGGCTATCCCTGACGTGGGTATCTTTTGCCTCATACCAGAGCTGTGTGGTTTGTGGTGGTTGTTTGGATTTGGTGTTAACTTGATCATGCTCGCTTTGCTCCAGTAAAAAAATGTGCTGGTATAGGATCTGTCAGAAATGGATTTATAAAAACTTCCCTGCTGTGTAATTCCATACAATTTCTTGAAATGTGTTCAGAGTTCAGTAGAGTTTTTCTGAAATGAAATATAAGTACTTCCCCCTGTCTCAAATGTTTCATGAGAGCATTGGTCTTTAGGGAGTTGAACAGTGTACTCACCTGTCACACACATCATTTGATATTATTTATTGAATTCTAACAAGTGGGGAAATAGCTAATAAAGTACCCATGTGTTCTTTTCTTTGGACACGTCACTGAATAACCAGAATTGTTTGTTTCATCAGATTGCACTGGCTGACTTGCTTTTGAAGTTTTGAATATACTTCTTTCTTTTTCAAATTATCTTGAATGGAAAATATTGTTAGCTAAAATACCACTTTGTGGACATCTTTTGGAAAGTGCTTTAATTAGCTATTATATTTCTATAATAAGGACAGCTAACTTTGGAAAAGTATTTGTATAGACTTGCATTTCTGCCAAAGCAAGTAAATAGTATCTAAAGGAGGCTGTGTTTATAATTCCAAAGCTGCTGCTGGTAAAAAAAAAAAAGTTTAAAAAAAATTGTCAGGTGAAGAATGCGATCTCTTTGGAGTTCCTTGTCCTTGCCACCCATTTATTATAAATAAGCATTTTGTTATCCCTATTTTTGCTCATTTTTTACAAAACCTAGTGTTGTAGAACTATCTGGGTTGCAGCTTAGTAAGACTGCCTCCATTGCAGTAAGACATGCTGCAATACCTTAGGTTGTTGGGTTGGTTGTTTTTTTTTAAAAAACACCTTTCATAATTTCTCATTTGTACCTTGAAGTCCTGCATGGAGTGGCTGTCTGTCAAGCGCTGACAACCTCGCCGTGGCGCTGGCACTCAGCAGTGCTGCTGAAGGCCACGTGTGCCAAGTGTCATGCCTGGTCTCTGCAGTGACCTTCACTCTGTGAAGGTCTGAGTAACTGGATGCAGTGCTTTGCATGTAGAACTAGTTCAAGGGTGGCCCTATCAGTTGGTCCTGTGCCTGGTTCAGTAGATGTGCCAAAAGAGGGATGTGATGCAGTGCTGTAGTGACTACATTGCTTTGGGATTCCAGCTGATAGTTGTGCACAGGATTGTTTGTGCTGCATAGTTTAAACATGACCATAGTTTAAATGCCATGATCAATTTTGTATGTCCAGAGTTGGTTTTGTTTCTGTAGACAATATAATTTTGTCTTCACAGTCTCTGTAAGCAACCTGAGTTGATACTTTGCAGTGTATGGAAATCCTCTGCATAGATGGCAGGACCATGTATAAGAGGGGATGATCATTTATTATTTACTGTTTAAAATTTGGACTAATCAATAAAATCAGAAACAATTCCTGAGATATAAGGTATGACCTTATTACCTGTGAAGTTACCTGTTTTCATTTGTAGTTGGAAAGCATCTGGATTTTTTTTTTGTTAAAATTTTATTTCAAAAAGCATAGCTCAGTGTTAATTATAGATATGCATTGAGGGTTTAGCTGCTACTGAAAATTACTGCGAATAATGCTTGCTGTGTTACTTATAATATGGGTAGACAGCTATTATTTCTTGTTGTCTTGTATTGTCCCCACATTTTTCCACTCAGTCATTTCTTATCCCATGAATTTTGGAGGAAGAGGGTCTGGTTGAAGGTGGGAAACAGGCTGAAGATGGCAGGGCACAGGCTTGGAGTTCAAAGCCAGAGAGACTGAAGCAAGTGCAAGTTCAGAATCTTTCTGTGTGGCAAAACAAAATGGTTTGGGAGTGGAAGTTATTTCTGGTAACTGATGTCTACCAGAAATGCCACAAGGAATTTGGATAGGAGCTTGTGGGTCATTGAATTGTGACTGGTGAGTCTGCAAAGGGGCATCAACACTGTGGGCATTGGTGCCTGCCAACATCTGTCACTGATAGCTGGATCCCACAAAACTGTGTTGTAGGCTGGTTCTGTTACAGCATGAAATCGTCAAGATTCTACCTCCTTTTCTTGTTCTTTTGGTGGTCCCTCTAAATCACTTCAAGCTGTGATTATTTAAAAGGATAGTACAGTGTTTGGGCTAAATTTTTTTTCATATTCTGGTTTTGTACATCAGAGCACAGCGTTTCATGTGCTTTGTAGGGATGTGTCAGTTACCAGTGCTTATTATATAATTAGTTTAAAATAGCAGTATTTCAGAAATAAAAGTGGATTGAGAGTAGCTCATAAAATCAAGAAGAAAGCTTGCCATTCCCAGATATTTCTAGGAGAATTTTCCTGGCATGGGATACGACTGCAGTGCTTTCACAGTAGTAGACAGTATCTTGGAATTTCAGAGAAGGTGTCCTTTAAAATTCTGTGTTTGCAGTTATGTGCAGATATTATGTCTGTTTCTAGAGAGAAATGGATATAGGTTAACCAAGTTTTTATAAAGAAGTTTTTGTTTGGGAACTGTAAGGTTTTTGTTAAAAGAAAACTTGCTTTTCATATCACAGTGTAATTTACGCATAAAAGCAGATTGGCTTTTCAGCTTCTTGATCCAGACCAAATTAAAGTGTTTCATCATTATACTGATATTGATTGGTGTAATGTAAGTCAGAGCTAAATGTATTTTTCTCTCTTTTTTTTTTTTTATGTGTGTACAGAAAAGATGAAAAGGAGTATGCACTGAAGCAAATTGAAGGTACAGGGATATCCATGTCGGCCTGTAGAGAGATTGCAGTAAGTGTACATAAATGAAAGTAATTTTACTGATATTATTACTCAACAGGTATTTTATTTTCCTAGAATTAAGCAACTGGAGATTATCCAAATGTTTTCTTTAAAGTATGCAAGCATGGAAGTTTATTCAGATCTAAGCCTTTTAAGAGGCTTTTGAAATAGTAATTTTCTTTTAGTTCTTTTCAGGTAATAGCAATGCCTCTTTCTGATATAATTTTGTTTAATCTTCTGTTACGTGTTGAGAGGGAGATAAATATGAACTTCTAAATGAAGACTTACTTTAAAAAGAAATGGTTTTAAAATTACTTGAAAGAAAAAGGTTCTGAAACATTGCAACTACCATCTGAAGTCCACTTACTAATAATGTATTTTATTTTAGACTAATGGTGACTTGTTGTTTAGTATCCAAGAGCAGCTTGTTCGCCTCATTTTTAATTTGTTTTGCTAAGTACAGGGAAATTTCATAACAAAATGAAAAAGAGCTTTAATTATATTTTTATGACATGTGTCTTTTATTATATACCTATTATTCCTTCAAATTTGGTAAAAATTAAGTGTTTGTAAATAATGGTAGAATTTGATCTTTAAATGTTTTTTATGTCTGAAAATGTGACAAAATGCTGGATACTGAGTAGAATTTTGTAATGCAAGTATTCTTGCATTGCAAAAGGAGTGCACTTGCTTGATTAAATATTTACCTTGTCTTACTGCTGTCACTATGCAGTCAGCTGTTGAATGTATCTTAGGATTGTGCCTAAAGCTTTTTATAATCTGGTAGTGTTGCACTGAAATACAGCATGGAGATGTGCAATGCAATGTGAGGCATTAGAAACTCATGGTGTCCATGAACTGGACAAAGCACTGTGTTGTGTTTTGTGTAGTGTCCATGGTGATTCTGTATGAAGAGACTTAACAGATAAAACTGCTGTCCTTTTAAAGCGCTTATCACTATAAGGTCAAGGTCACTCATGCATTTGAGAGGTGGCTGTATTGCTGTCAGTCACTTTACACAGGATTTACCCAGTGACCTTCTTTTGCTAATATTTCTGCCTTTGGAGGAAATAGGAAATGCTCTTTTAACATCTGTACTAGGTTATATTCTTGGTACTGCAAAGTAATTTTTGACATTATTGAGGGATTTTTGTTTCTTGGATTTTTGTCCTTTATTTTAAATTCTGTGGAGATGTGTGGATTAGCCTGAAGCAGACTTTCCTGTGGGCATGGTAGCACTGTGATATGGAGCTGGTTCTGCCTACCTGGACAAAGCAATGTAAGGAAGAAGACAGTGTCAGATAATGTTTTAACTTCCATGATACATCACTTTTTTGTTTTTTTAATTAGTAAAGCTTTATACAAAGGTCAGTACAGATTGTGAATTTTGGCATCTACTGTGTAAGTTACTTGATTGCTTTCAGTGGTTTTTCTGGTAATTCTTCCATGAGTTAGATTTCATTCCTCTTCTTCAAACCTTATTGTAAAACTCTGTAACCTGAGCTAATGCAACACATCAGCATTTGCCTCAGTGAAATTTCAGGGCAAATATTAGAATTGTGAAAAAGGTAAAGGTGAAATAGTTGAAAAAAATTACCAAGTTTTGTCATACGGCCAAAATCAAGTGCATTTTCCATAAAAAGAAACAGACTTCTAAATAATGCATCAATAGCTTGTATTTAAATAATGCATCAATATCTTGTATTTAAAGGCTTAGATAGGTGACAAGGAGGGTAATATTTACTGATTAAATAAAGATTATCAGCCTGGACAGAGGCCATTTAAAAAATGTCATGAGTAGTTCTTTTGGCACTTAACCCTTCCTCTTTTCTTCAGCAGCAAAATAAACCCAAATCCCACTTTGGAATATGAGAAAATGACAGGGACCCCAGTGTACCTGGTTCTGTGTATGTTCAGAATATTTTAATAGTTCTGTAAACTTTAGACAGTTGACATTGTACTCAAGCAATATATTGCTGAATGGAAAGTTTTGCAGTCCAAGACCATTTTGTGTGTCTTATTGCATAGATACCTATAGTAGGATCTGCTGGCTAGCTTTCCCTAAAGGAAAAGGCAGATGACTCTTCTCTTCTGACATTACAAACCAAGTTAGTCTGTCTTTGCTTAGGACTTCAAAACCCATAAAGTTTCTCTTACCACTATTCATTTGCAGGAGCTTTTTGTGAAAGAAAGTTTATATCAGTAGAAACATCATATAGGCAGTGGTTCCTGTGGCAAGTGATTGTTGCTTTATTTCAGCTGTAGGGTGATCTCTGATTAAAGAATCCTTATTTCAGCCAATTCTGTTGTATTGAGTGTGAAAGTACTAGAAAGGTCTCTTTATATCTCAAAGAGTTCTGTGTGTGTGTGTGTGTAAAAACTGAATTAGTTCCCTGTAACTCAGGTGTGTTCTAAACATAACTGAAATGCTAACTATTTCTGTGTTCTTGTTCTGAGGCAGATTATTGCTTGGCTTAAGCAACAGCATTTTTTGAAGAGCAGAGCTCTAAAATGTGAATGGGAGTAATGAAATAGTGTTTCTATTTTTAGATGATTATTTAGTTAATGAATGTGACATTTCTTTCAGCTCCAGGCTTGCATTAGCTTATTTTGGAACCTGAGGTGAGTTGAAAGGAAAGGAAGACCTTAATTCTGCTGCTTTTGTGTTTTGCATTTTTTCTTTACCTTATCTAAGTAGGTTCTTTAGAACAAGTAGTGGAAACACAAGAAACAGACCAGAGAAGTATTATTCATTAAGGCTGTTTTTTCCTGTTGAATATCTTTGTCATAATTTCTTAAGATCCAAAAGCTATGACTTCAAATATCTGCAAATAGATAGCAGTAATGGAATTTGGTGCTTCTTTATCAAAAAGCATGAGGGTAATACAGTTTTATCTGAGATTTCTTGTCCCAAAGGCTTCTCTTCCTGTGAGAGAACATTCAAGTTAATTCAAGGACTTTGTTTTTCACAATAAAGAGACTATAGACTTTTAATTGTGGATTTTGGAAAAACTTAATTCAGAAAAAAGGAATAGTAATAAGCCTTTTCTTAGTCAGTGCCACTCACCAATAATGTAAATTGTAAATATATGGATATGTATCCTGTCCCTGAGCATGGAAGAACTTCAGTGCAATTGTTATTGGCTTATTTTGCTGATATGATGAGGTTGAAGATGGATTCACTAAGTGAATGTCACAAAGCAGTATCATGACCCTATACTTTAGGAGAGCAGACTTGAACCTTGTCAGGTATCTCCTTGGAAGTATTCTCTGATACAGCCCTGAAGAGAAAAGGGATTCAGAAAAACTTGTTGGTATTCAAGGATTAGCCCATCCAAACTTAAGAAAATTCTACCCCAGCAAGGGGGAAAGCAGCAAGGGCAACAGGAGGCCTGTGTGGATGAGAAGGGAGCTCCTTATTGAACCTGGACATGAAGTGGAATTATATATAAATTGGAAGCAAGAATAGGCAGAACAAGAGAAGTATATAGATGCTGTTTGATCTTGAAAGACTAGGGGTTAGAAAAGCCAAGGCTGACATGGAGTTGGGTCTTGCAAGGGACCAGAATGGCAACAAGAAAGGACTCTACAAGTACATGAATATCAAAAAGGAGACTAAAGAAAACATGAGTCTGCAGCTGTATGGGATAAATAGCATGGAAAAGGCCAAGGTACTCAATATTTTCTTTATCTCAGTAAGTAATATTTTCTTTGTTTAACAGTAAGTCCAGCCTTCAGGAGTCTCATGCTCTTGAGACCAGAGAGCAAAGTTGAGGAAGGAAGCCTTACCTTGGTGGAGGAGGTTAGGGAGCACTTGAACTGGACATACACAAGTCTGTGGTACCTCATGAGCTGCACCCACAAGCTGCTTGGATTTAATGATGAGACTACTCTCAGTTATCTTAGAAAGATAATGGTGAATGGAAGAGAACAAGTGTCATTCCTGTTTCCAAGGAGGATCAGGGGAACTACAAGCTGATCAGCTCTACCTCTAGTTGCTGGGAGGGTGGTGAAGCAAATCCTCATGGAAACCATTTCCAAACACATGCAGGACAAGATGGTGATTGGAAGTAGTCAGCATGGATTTTCAAAGGGAAAATAATCCTTAACCAACCTGTTTGTCCTGTATAATATTTCTGGCTTGGTGAATGGGGTGAATGCTGTAGATTCCGTTTATCTTGACTTTAGTAAGGTTTTTAATGGTATCTTCCATAATATTCTCACAGAGTAGCTAACACAGTCTGCAGACAAAAATGACTTTACTAAAGGTTTCACGTGAACCAGAGACTTGAGTTAAGACTTAGATGTTCTTTGTTCTACTTCTGGTCCTTTCTAGCTTTTTTTTGCACCCTTGCCAATAAGAACTTCCCTTCTTCTGAGGATAAATTACAAACTCTAGCCTTTTTCTTTGTAAACAGTAACCTTAATTCTAAACTTAATTCAATTTTTCTATATCAGGGTTGTTTTATAGCCCATTCTTTTTTTTTCCTGTAGGGGAAAAAGGGACCAGGATGTTGCAGATGATTTAAGTGGGAGAAGCAGGGCCGCAAACCAGCATTGCTAACCTAGTGTTTTTTGAGTGCCCTAAATTGATGCTGCTTTGCCCTGTGTGAATGTTGGGTCTGGGTCCTGTGACCATTTTAGTTGCCACATCCTGTGCCTGTGTGTGCTGGTTGTTAGGGAAGGCTGCTCCTTCTGGGAGGCCTTGAAATGGTGCCAGTATGCTGTGGCACACTAGTGGGAGCATTAGTTGGCCTTTGTTATTCAAACTTGTATTTATGGGTACAGGCTAAAATAAATTCAGACGATAATGTTAAATGAGTTACTGAAAGCTCAGTTGAACAATTTAGCATGCACAAATCATTCTCAGTCCTTTTGCCTACTTATGCAGCATATGTTCCAAAGTACTACAGCATACAAATACTTTGGTTTCTGAGGGTGGGCAAAGTTTTAGAAGCCTTACAGGTTAAATAATATAACTTTGTAACCTTTTTGTGTTGGTCAGCTCTCTTGAAGGTGGCACTTTCTCACTGTATTTATGTTCTTGCCTGTCCGCCTGCTGTCCATAGCCTTCCTTTCTGTGTGGGCAGTTCTTCTGGGGTTGTGTCCCCCTCTTGGGTTTGGGTATGCTGTGATGCTGTGCTGCTGAAGCTGAGCCAAGGAAGTCAGCCAGACTTACCATCTCCATCTTGAAGCACTTTGTGCCTTTGCCATGTGTTTCCTCTGGTGCCATTGGCAGCGTGGCACAGGGACTCAAGCAGACATGTTGTGCTTTGCTGGTAGAGCTGGTAAAACTTACTTGCTTTTACCTCTGTCAGATGCTGCACATCATTTACAAGCTGCTCTCACCTCCCTGGTTGGAAACTGCTTAGTCAAATGAGCTAAACATGAAGTTACTTAATTTGAGACTGTGGACCAGGCTGGCCTTAAACATCTTTGACCTGTCTCTCCATCTCTTAGTAATGTGGAAAAGGTCAGCTGTACAGGAATAATGGTAACTTTTCAGTATTTATAAAACACTTAGAAGATTTGTAATGCCATTGGCTCTCTTCAAGTGAAGTTGCATAAAATTTGATAATAGGTACAAATTCTGTGCTTCAGCTATATCGACCTTTTCTTTGTCCATGACTATCACAGCGGCTTGCAGTATTTGCTGCTGTGTAGACTTATGTAGACTTTGGCAAGGTTGAGTAAAAAAAGCTTAAAAAAAGTCTGTACCTGAGTACATTTGCTGTAGGAGATTCCTTTTGAATGTCAGGACTTCTTTTCCCATGCCAAGACAGAATAAATGAGTAGAACATTTGGCAATGTAAAATCTCCCCATAAATTCTCTACTACCTAATTAGAAAAGATTGTTTGTGGAAACTTTGAAACTCCACTCCCTCTTTCAATAGCTGGAGGTAGTGAAATAAGTGAAAAAAACTTCTTTTTGAAGGGATTTTTATTAGAGAGCTAAGGCATGTGTTGGCTAGAAGTGTCTATGCATTGTGAATCAGCTGGAAAAAGGTTTTTTAGTTCAGCTACATGACAACTCGTGTTTTGCATGCCATAGGAAGAATAAGAGCTTTCTGTATTACATGGTCTAATCTTGTATAATCTGTGTAATTTAAATGCTTTTTGGGTAAGGGAGTACTTAAATTCCTGCTTTGCTTATTCTTCAGAAGGGTTCTGTGGACATTTTTTGTCTTCTTTATTTTATTGCATCTGAAAGAACAATTAACTTCATTAAATAAAAAAGTACACAAGTAGTAAATATGTGGGAATAAAGCTATTTTTGTTTAATCAATTAAGTTGATGTTTCTATCAGCCCATAAATACACTGTAGTGTTTATGAAAATAGTTTCACAGCTTGAAGTACAATTATATATCAAGAAATTGGGCAAAAGTAGAGCATCATCTGAAGCAGCTAGTTGGCTCCATTGTCTTCACTACAGATATGTCCTTCAGCAATTTAATAACAAAAAAGAGTATGCAGAGGAGAAAGAAATCTAAAAGCAGCATCTTCCTTTTCCTACGTGCAAAATTCGCAACTTCTCATACAGAGGTTACTTTTCTTTTCTTGAAGTTGTGTTTCTGCTCAAAGCAGGAGAGCAGTATCAGTACATGTGTGGCAAGTTTATTAAAAAGAAGAAAAAGAAAGCTTTTACCCCATTCTAACATGATATGAGGCGAGGAAACGTTTCTATGAGTTTGAAACTTGGCATCAGTTAGGATATAATCCAAATTCCCAGTGCAGCTGACTAGGGAGAATGACTGTTCAGTGCTGTTTAGGCTCAGTTATTTTCACTTTGTATTTGCTGTTTTGTTCAGATTCTGAATATTCTCAGAACACAAAAATGCAAAACCCACTGATGGTGCCTTCAGCAGAAATGAACAAAAAACCCAAAGCCAAACTGCTTCAGATTAAGGTTTAGGCAGCAATGCACTGACAGCAAAGAGCTACTTTATCACTCAGATAAAGAAAACCAGAGTTGCCAATAATGCGAAGATGTTTTTAAACTTACTTGCCAAACCTAAATACTCCCTGCAAGACTCTGTGTGTGTGCACACAAGTGAACATATATACTTACCTGTTTTAAAGCTTCAGTTGGAATGTTTTGTAAATTGTGTTCTTTTCTGAATTTGCCATAAACTTTCAGTTTTCTGTTTCTTATTCTTTCTTTCACATTCTCTTTCTTTCTTTTGTGTATTTTCCTTGTGTTCTCCCATTTGTGCTTGCCCTGTAGTTAAGTAAAATTAGTTTGTACATGTTTTCAGTTTATTCTGTGTGGATTTGTAAAATTGTTTGAATTAATATCTTGACTTTGCATAACTGTAATGTCTCTAATTTAACATTACATGTAACTACTTTTATGCATCAGGCTGAGAGGTGATGGCATGGGTTTTCAGATGATGGATTATATTTAAGTTGGAACTCCTATTATTGAATCTCTACTTCGTTTAGAAACAGGCTCACATTTTCCTGTCCAGCCTTTCATAAATCAATGTAGTAGTAGAAGCTCTTGTTGCACTCAACATCCCCTGTAAGTGTCAAATCAAGGTGAGCTTCGGCTCTCCTGACACCCTCCCTACATGTCTGGGCAAGGTCTGTGAACACCTCCCATGTAGCCTGTCCCTGTTTGCACCTCTCTATACACTTGCGTTGAGCTCTGACAGTCTGCTTAGCCAAACAAGTCTACTTGTATTTCTTATCAGACCTGCCAGTTTTCCTGAGCAACTTTGCTCTTCAGAGCTGCTTCCTGTGGCTTCCTACCAGTTTCTTCAGGAAGCTGGAGTATGCTGTTCTGAAGCTCCAGGTCTGTGCTCTGCCGCCTTCTCTCAGGATCTTAGAATCGTAAGATAATGGAATGGCTTGGATTGGAGAGAGCCTTAAAGATCACCTAGTTCCATCCTTCCTGCCTTGGGCCAGGGATGCCACCACTGGATCAGTTTGCTCACGGCCCCATCCAGCCTCACCATGAGCACTGGGAGAGATGGGGCATTCACAGCTTCTCTGGGCAACCTGTTCCTAGTTCCTCACCACCATCTGAGTAAAGAACTTCCTAACTTCTAAAAAATCTTTCCTCTCTTTTTTAATTTAAAATTCTACTCCCTTGTCCTATCACTGTCTGCCCATGTAAAAAGTCCCTCTCCTTTTTATAAGCCCCGTTTGTACTAAGTACTGGAAAGCCACAGATGATCTCCCTGGAGCCTTCTCTTCTCTATGCTGAATATCCTCAGGTGTAGTTGATGGCTGCAACTGCCAAAGCTACCTTGACAAATCTCCAGCCAATTCTGCCTTGTTGGAGAACAGCTGTGTGCTACCTTTATTGGCCCTTCTAGTATGTGTATCAAGAAGCTGTTCCTGATAGCCTCCCAAAACTAACTGAGTTAATTCCAGTGGATGTTAAGGAGGTAGATGTCTTCTCATAAGAATGATGGCTTCTGGATCAGAGACTTCTGTGAGTTGTAGAGAAGATTTCACCCTATTCACCATCCTTATCAGATGGTTCTGTAGTATACTCCCAACACAATGTCCTCCTTACTGGTCTCTCTGGTGTCCCAGATCCATAAACTGCCTGAGACTTCTTGGCTCCCATGGAGTCCGTGAGGCAGAAATAAAATACTATTGGAAGTGCCTAAACTGGATAAATTTAATACAGAACAGAGATGACTGGATTGCAAATAAATCATCACTGGAAGAAAAAAATAGGAATTTGATTAAATGTTGCTTTTTTCAGTGAATTATCTGGCATTGTCTTCAGCCCTGTGTCTGGCTAAGTGGATAATGTTTTTAGTCTGCAGCTGTATTTTACTCTGCAAGTTTTTGTGTGTAAACTGTAGTCAGCTTTGTTATTGAAGGCAAAATGTCACCTTCTACTAAAACTTTATTGACTTAATTGAATTCCATTATGTGAACAGTTTCAGTGTGGTGTTTGTTTTCTTGTGAACCTCTGTGGTAAACTGAACAGTAGCTCTTTTTAAATACAGCTTCTACTGTATCCTACTGAGTTTTTTCTTATCTTTATGATGACTTGAGATGTTAATGTATGGGGGTTTTAAGATACAGGAAGCCTTTCCTGTTTTGACGCTGTAGTTAAGAGTACAACACAAAGTGCGTAGCCTGGTGTCTTTAATTCTGTGATGCATCTTGCGGTGTGATGCTTTGTTTGCATTTTGATAAGAAAGGTGTGAGCATCATAGTCTTGTGCTCTGCTCTATTTGGCCATCTAATTGGCAAAATGCTTCTGACTTGGAGTGTCACACTCATGCTTCCTCTGTCACTGCAGTGTCAGGATGCTTCCTGGAATCTGCCTGTTGCCTGTGCTTCGTGGATGTACCAAGTTGTGGGTATGTGAATTTTCCACAAGTGTACTTGACCTTGAGCTTTTTCCTATGCCACCACCTGAGCATACTGAAGTTAATGTAGTCCAGGCAGGCTGTACTTCTGGAAAAAATTATTAGTTTATTGAATATGTGGAATATTGAATAAAAGCTGTCAGTGGAATGATTTTGATTGGAGGCAATTATGAAATGGGAGATCTACTGCCAGTTCTTGAAGACATTGAGTCCCTGCCTTTTCTTTCTGTGCTAATGAACTTACTCCATCCCATGGCCCCTGCAAAGTTTATTTCTCAACTATTATTGTCTTTCCATATTTTCACTTGCTTATTCGATTAGCTTCATTTTCACCTCAGTTGCCTTTTGTACTATTTCCCTTGCTTTCCTTTATCTCCAGATGTCTTTAATATTTACAGGCAATATAGTGGTTTTGTGTCGGCTAGTTCTATCTTGGACCCATTTTGGTTTGATTTCTCTAAGCTCCTACCCTAAAAAAGCTTCTTATTACTGTGATTAATGATCTCTCTCTTTGACCAAATTCCAAGGTTTGTTCAGTATCCTCATTTGCCTTAGTATCTTTGCACTTCAGACTTAAAATGGTTTCTTCTTTTTTGACACGTTATATTTGTTATGTATTAATGATTTTCTGCTTGCCTTGGTTTCACCTAGTCTAATTTTTCTGAGCATGGGTGATCCTTGCAGCTTTACATTCTGTCTCTAAATATTATACTTGCCTATAAAAAATACTGTTACGAAATCGTCTTTTGTACTGTTTCACATTTGAAATTCTCTGAACTTTGCTCAAAGCTGTGCAGTCAAAATAAGGAATTCTAATGTGATTCTATGTTTAATAATTTTCAGCTATCTCCATTGTTTAGATTTTCAGTCTAAGGCCAGATAGATGATTGAATTTTTCCTTTTGTGGGCATCTCAAATCCAGACCATTTTCACGCTTTTATTTTTTTATCCGCCTGGAAAACAGATCTATGGTGCTTTCTCACTGGGATTGTTTTCATAAAATTATAGAATGGTTTGGGTTGGGAGGGACCTTAAAGATCATCTGGTTCCAATCCCCCTGCTGTGGGTGGGGACACCCTTCACTAGATCAGGTTGCTTCAAGCCCCATGCAGCCTGGCCTTGAACACTGCCAGGGATGGGGCATCCACAGATTCTCTGGGCAACTTGTGCCAGTGTCTCACCTCTCACAATGGAGAATATCTTCCTAATACCTAATCTAACCCCACCCTTTTTCAGTATAAACCTGTTGACCTTTGTCCTGTCACTACATGCTCTTGTGAAAAGCCCTCTCTGACGTTAATGATTCTACAATTTCAGTTTCTGTGTTTGTTGGTCTTCCATCACGTGCAGATGGGAAAAAATAAATCCATGCATCTTGCTAAAGCATGCAAAGGAATTTTCACTTCATTGTTGTTGTTAACATTTTATCAATATTTATAGAATTGTTGTGAGTTTAAGGCAACAAAAGGCATCTTCAAAGTTTAATCTGCAGCTTCTCTCCTGAATTTGGCTAGAGGACACTAGTGAGTGTCTGTAAGGGATGAGTCCCTTTAGTGCCAGAATAGCTCCAGCAGTCAAAAGGGATGGCAGTGAAAGTGACTGTTTCTGTACCACTTTCAGGGGGACTGAGCTGACAATTCTAGATTTGATAAGACTTGCTCTCAGAGCACTCATAAGCTGCAGCATTTTCAGCTTGACAGCTTGGCAGTCACGGTGGTGGAAACTGGCTGAATACAGAGCCTCAAAGTGACTGTTGCTTTGCCAAAGGACAGTGACACAGCTGTTGCTTTTAGTGCATGTGAAAGTGGGCTTGAGTGTGTGCAATCTAATAAATATGGGCTTAATATGTTAAAAAGTCACAGCATTTGGCTGCATTAGCAGCGATGAGGGAGCAGTGGGGAGAGGGACTGTGCAGTGTGACTTAGGCTGATATTGCCCTTTTACAGTGCATGATGCTCAGAAGGATTCTGTTGTCTAGGTAACAGGGTCTGTACTTTATTTCTTAAGAAAGATGGAACAGATGTTCCTACAAGAAGCAACCAATTATCACCAGTGAGAGCATTGGCAGTATTTAAACTAATTGCTTTGTTGTTGCATACAGTACAATTCATAGGCTGTGAATAGTGAACAAAATTTAAAGGAAGGAGTCTTCCTTGCATGGATTTTCCTGAATGAGGCTTTTAAAAAATTCTTGCAGTTTATAAAATTGCACTCATCCATGTGCCTTTTGAGACTTCCATTATCACTCCTTTTTTCTCTATATCATCCAGTCTTTTCTATTTGATATTTGTAGTGTCTCTTTCATGATCCACTGAATCCCATGGCTCCATCATATCTGTGTCAGATCACATTAATTTATTTTGTTTATTTAAAATACCTAACAGTCTGAAGGCAGTGGGGTAAAAGGATGCTTGCAGTGGAGTAAGAGATGAAATGGCTTTTCTAAGAGGTATAAAGGTTTTCTTAGATAGAAATTTTTTTTTTTTTTTGGTGGCAAAATCCAAGCACAGCAGGTCAGGTAGGAACTGTGCTATTAAAAGTTGGGGCAAAAGGAAGCCATACAGACAGGTGTATACATGAAACCCCACCATGGGCTGCTTAAATGGCGACACACTTGTGTGTGCTGAGATGAGCAGGTGGTGACAGTGGCAAGAAAGAGAGAAGAGCTGAAGGCAACAATGTGGAACAAGCAGTGCCCGAGCTCTCTCACTGCAGCACTTCCCAGCAGAGTGCCTTGTTTGTGTGAAAAGCTGTGGTAAAGAAACTTCATGTATGGATTCACGTATTTGTTTTCTTTATGGATATGGCTTTGTTAGTCTGGGAGATTATTGTAGTCCTTCAGCATAAGATATGCTCCTGTCTTTTATAAGAGATTTAGGGGGAGGTGTGTGTGTAAATCTACTTTTATACCTTTTGGATAAAAGTCTGATGTTGGGTATTAAATAAGGAGAGAGGACGTTAGGATCAGATTCTCAGGGCACTGTTTGTGAGTCCTTAGCAAAGCTAAGCCATAGCGTTATGCATTTTAGACAAAAGATCTGGCCCATTGCCTGAACTTTTCCATGCTTCTTGCCAAATAAAAAGGAAAATATTCTATTTTTTAGGTAGGGCATTGCAAAAACATGTTTTTTGTCTTGGCAGTAATAGGATAAGGGAAGAATCCTTGACTTGTTCTCTTTTTTTTTTCTTTTTTTTTTTTTTCCTCTGATAAAGGACGTGCTGTTTTGATTTTTATCTAACTGTGGAAAATGTCATATTGGGTGGAAACAAAGTGCGTGTTGCTCTTCTTAGACTATTTGGCTGAGTTATCCTATTGTATAGTAGTGACATGTTGATTGGGACAAAATGTCTTACTACATTCAGTTATTTCAGTAACCATTGTAAAATATTTACAGTCTGAGTAGGAAAAATTATTAATTCTAGGGTTTTTAAATCCTTTTTACCCGACTTTTACTTGTCCTTCCTCTGACTCTGGCTCCTGGCTTTTCAAATGTTATCTCTAATTTCTATTCCAAACCTTTTCTTTATTGTACAGTTTCTCCTTTTTATAGTATCCTTCTTACTCTGTTGCTTAGACCTCCTTATGATATCTGGTGTGTAAGTATTCACAACTTCTCATTTGTGACTTCATTCCTGCTTGCTTTTCTTCTGTTGATGCAGTTTTTGATTCTCCTTGCATTTCCCTATTTTCTCACAGGGTCTGTCAGCAGCAATATTTACTACTTTTGCTGCTGCTTTTGTATTCTAGGCTGCTTGTAATAAAATCTTAATCACCTTCTACAGATTTTTCACCTCCATTTTTGCAATTTAATTATATCACATATTGCCAGTCCCAGTTTCTTCTCATCACCCTTGACATAAACTTTGAGCCCTTCCCTTCTTCTGCCACACCTTTCCATACAAATAATTTCAACTGATTTTATTCCTGTAGGTTGTGCTCAAAGAATAATAGAATTTGACAAGTACTATTTATTTTTCCATTTTCTGTCCTTGGAAATAGAAGTTTCTTCCTTATGCTCCTTCTTTTCGCAGCACCGGTTCATTTCCCTTATGCCTCATTTTTAATTCCTTCTCACCTTCTGCTCACAGCACAGCCTGCCATCGTAAGTAACCTCACTGTCACGGGAACTAGTGCTTAAAAGAGGAGAGCAAGAGGGCGGTTTTGCCAGAGGGGTGGTGGGCCTCTGGAATTTGTGCCGAGGTTAGGAGGAGCATTTGCTGTGTTGGACACACTTCTGTGTGGCTCTCCTCCCTTGACATTTTTTGTATTTGCCCTTTGCTTTCCCCTCCACTACTCTTTCTCTCTGTTTCTCCCACCTAGTTCATTCCTTTTTACACTTCCGTGTCCCACTCCTCACCTCACCAACACCATTTTTTCTGTTTTCAGCTTTACTAGTGTCCCCTGCTTTTTTTCTCTCCTCCCCCTTTTTCCTACTGTTTCCACAGCCAGTTGAATTCCTCATCACTGATATACCATTGTAGTCAATGAATCCTTTTCACATCGTCCAGCATCTTTCTCCAAGGTCTTGCAGTTATCCTCACTTCTCATTCCAGCTCTGCCATTTCTCCTGCTCAGTGTTGCTGAGCAGAGCAGCTGGTAAGATGCACCTGTGTTCCACTCCTCCTGTGGTTGCCTTGCTGATTTCCTTCTCCCTGGGATGGTTCTCCTGACAAGCTTTTCCTACACCTTCTTCCTACCTCTCTTTCTGGAGTGAGTTTCATGTCCATTGCCCCGTAAGAAGTCAGTCTTCTCCTCAGCGACTGAATTAAACAGGGAAAAAATGAGGGATGCTTTCTCCTTTTTTTTAGTGCCAGAGCTGTCTCTGACCTGCATAATTTAATAGCTCTAAAGGTTTTTCTACACAGTGTGCTCAAATAGCTTTTTTTTTTTTCCCCCAAGGGAAAAAGAAGCACCAGGTGGCAGTTTGATGATCAAAATTTTCTTAGCCTCATTTTGTTTCTTTGCTAACCTGTGCAGAAGTGCAGAAGATCTCATAATAGTGTGCAGCTTGTGTAATAAAATTACGTTTATGTCTCTAATCTTTGAATTTTAATGTAGTGGAAATGGGAGAGAAACTATCCTACCTATTTACAGACAGCAGTGGCTTCTTGAGTGACCATTACTTCAGCGCAAATTGAGGGTAGGGGGAGAACTTTTGTCACTCTTCTTCTGTAAAAAGCTCCAAGATTAGGAGCAGTCAAAAAAGCAAATTCAAAGTCACTAAAATGATTTTCCAGTGAGTTTAAGTCAAGACCTGAGAGCAAATCATACTTGGTCAGCCACACAAATCCCTATGTTCAGATGGTGAGTGTTCTTGTGCTATCCTGGTCTCTTTCCACTTTGGAAAGGATACAGCAGCACTAGTAAAGGTAGAGAGAAGGGGAATCAAAAAAGTTGATGATAGAAAACGACTTCTGTATGAACAGAAACAAAGTAGACTGGGAGTCTGTGAGTTGGAAGGGAGGGAAGCTGAAGGAAGATGTGGAAGTTCTAAAATCACAGATTTAGATGGGAAAGTTAATTATGAAATTGTGATTCAGTGTTTATCAGAACAAAGAACTAAGGCAACTGAAGGAAGATAGCAGTCTCTGGTTCTTAAATCCCTGATCTGGTGGGTTGCTGGAAGGTGACTGCTCATATCGTGAAAGGCTTATACTGTCTGTGCACTGCTCAACCTGTTCTTTTCCTTGGCGTTTGCCTCAGCTATGTTGTGGTAGGACAGTAAGCAGACTTTAAATGAGTCTTGAGTCTGAATCATGTACAGCAGCTCTTAATTCTTTGACTAGGGACACAGATGTATTTTGTGTTTTTATTGCAGTGGTGTTCTTATAAAATGGCTAAATAGTTTATGTGAATAATCAGGTGTTCACTAGTGCCCAGGCTAGAAAATTAGAAGCAATAAACATGCAGGACGTTTGCTGTATTCTTAGTGGGTCATGGCATCATTGTGTAACGTAAGAAATTTACTTCAGAAAGATGTAGTTCTTTTTCTTCAGGCAGTCCAAAGTTGTTGTTTCAGAAGGAAGATTGACATAAATGAATGCTGTCATTTTTGCTGGGATTAGGAAAATGTTATTTGCTGCCACTAATTGCAAGCTTAATGAGGTACTGGAAGAGTTCTGTTGCAGGTCTTGAGAGACTTCCAGTTAGTCCTTTCTGCATTTGGGGCAGAGTCTGCAGTCAGTTTTCAGGAAGAAAGTCTAATGTGAGTGTTCGTAGTGTGTTGTTTTCAAGGCCACATGGCTTTTGCTGCCTTGGGCAAAAAGTCAGTTCACTATCCATTTGCTTGCAGTCAAAGTCTGTTTAGAGAAGGATTATATTCATTGGAAGATAAATGCATAGTGCCACATGCTTAACCTCTTACATTGGTAAATATTAACCATTTACTAATTTCTTCATCTGATAACAACCTACTGTTATTTCCAAAGCTTTCTTACAAAACTGATGTTGTTCTGATTTCTTATGGGTTGCTGTAAGAGCATATTTACCATACGGTGTTTATAGTTTTATCTCTTTGCTTACCAAATTTTGTAACTTGCAATAAGTCACCTTTTGAGCCTTCCCGACTTATACTGGTCCTTATTGAGGGAAATGTGATTTTGCTGCATTCATTGTCTCATTAAAGGAATTTTTATATTTGATAGAAGAATGAGGAAATAGCAGGCTATAGATTACAAACTGACTTTTTTTTATCCAGTTGCAGTCTGATCCTGAGAGTATGAGAAGAATCTTGTGGTAGGCGTTTAATGACTTGGGAGACTGCCAGTGAACATCTTGTTTTAGCTTGCTTCACACATTAGATTTGTCTAATGTGTGGCTGAAGATTGCAGAAAATTTGGGTAAAAAGTGGAAACCTATGAGTAAAAGCAGAACAAATTTAACAGGTAATTGTGTTAATGAACTCTAAGAACATTCTTGTGTGCTTTCAGAATGAAATACTGAATTTGTTGTAAATAACTGTCAACAGACTAATTATAGAAATAATTCTTGAGTAAAAACTTTGGAAGAGTAATATTTCTAAATTAATCTTATTTGGAAACAATATGTAAGAAACCTGATCTATGTGCACAACTTTTGCTATTTTAAACAAACCCAAGTTAATAAAGGAAGTTAAAACGCCTAAATAATCCATTATCTCCTGCTGTCTGCAGGCACGTTTCTCATTTGGAGCGTGGTATTAGACTCAATTTACACTTGCAACTACAGGCTTGTGTATTAGCTTGTTTAAGTAGAGGTAAGGCATCTAAGACATTAAAGCACATCAGCTGAAGTGCATCAAAGTTTAATGGATGCTGTCATTCAGAACTAAAGCAGTTTTAACTTGATTCCCACAAGGAACAGAGATTTAATAAAACACTTAATATGTTTTGAATTCATACCTCTGATTTGATTTAATTTTCTATTTAAAGAAGACTGTAAGTATAAATTATGTATCTAAACACCTGTATCCCAGTCTTGAGTAAGTAGAATGAAGCATACGAGCATAACCATAAGGGTTGTGTTTGGTTGGTTAGTTGGCTGGGTTTTTTCCCCTTTTTTGTTTTCCCACATTAACTATAAAAAAGTAGATTTTCTCTTAATCCTTAAATGCTAAAATACATACAAGTTTTCACATAATAGTGTCATGGAAAACTTAATGGGATTTACAAGACAGTGTTACTCCTTCATGAAAAATCTGCTGTTTCTGTGATTCAGCATCATGGAAATGGTATGTAACAGAATTGTATCCCAGCTGGAGGTTGCTGTTTTGTTGGTGGATCAACCTTCTTCTTTGGTCAAAATTAGGGCGTAGGCACTTAATTTAATTTTTTTCTGAGTATCTCAGAGCATGGACTTTATGCTGGCTTTAGGCAGATAGGTGTCCTGATTCTGGCCATAACAGGGTTAATTTTGCACAAGGACCACCTCATGCCATTTTCCAGGAATGGGGGAAGGGGTCCCTTTTGAGTCTGTGTTGTCAGATCCGCTGTGATGTGGTGGTGGGCATTTGCATATGAATCATTCACCTCTCTTGCACACACTTTTGTTATTAATATTGTTGCTGTTTCCAGTAAATTGTTCTTGTCTTAAGCCTGAACTTTGCCTTTTGTGCCTTCAGTTCTCTCCAGCCCTCCAGAAGGGTTGGGGAAGAGGGAGGAATGAGTAACTGGCACACAGTTTGAAGTGGTTTTGGTGGGAACGCTAAATTGGAGAATGCCATTCCTAAACCATGACACAAGAAAGCTGATACCTGATCTGGCATACAGCCCCTGGATACAAAATTAAGTGACGTTATTTTTTTCCAGTTTTTGAATTACAAAAGAGTGTTTTGTTAGTACTTTGTATTATCAGAAGAGTGCCTTCTTAAAATGCTATTGGACATCATAAATTATTGTTAGACTGTTGTCTCATTATAATTGTTGATTTATATTCCTGTGTATTTCTGTATTGGAGAAATAATTGTCTGCAAGTTGAGAACATGGATGTGAGAGTACTGTGTAGTGGCACACCTGACCTTGAATAATACCCCAAGTCCTTTTACAAAACAGGGGTAGATTTAAATTCTAAAGTTGGATTTGTAACTTGCAGCATGCACACTTGAGAAGCTGCATTTTTTGGCCCTTTCCTGGGAAAGGGCTGGGATGCCTTCCTTCAGGCTGTAGAGAGTCACCTCTTTTTACCTGGAATATTGTCCTGAGGTGCTCACGCTGTGTCTCCCCAGGCACTGGGCACCTTGTGTTCAGCAGGTCAGAGCAGTGGAGAGGACTGAAGCCATGTTTGCCACTTGGTGGGAGTGCTCTGGTTGTTGAGAGAGGAGATGCTGGCAGTCTCACAACCAATTTATTATGGAGCCAAATCTGTTATGCATCATCTGAGAGCCCCTCATGCATTGAATTTTACAGGTGGTTTGGCAGAGACTTTGGAACTTGGGTGTGGGTGTTGGATCAGCTCAGCATTGTCACACTTGATGCACTCTGGTTCTAGCAAATGTGGGAAATTTTCGTACCATAGGATAGAGAACTTCAGGAGAAGTAGAATTGCACTTTTCCCTGAGCCCAACAAACACATTCACCAAGTTGGGAGGCTGGTTATAGTCACTGTTCAGATACAAGTTTGTTAGGTGGAAGTTTTTTCAAGATCTGTGGGGTTTTTTTTAGTGGTAACTTCAAATAACTTGTTTCACAATTTGTGTTTATATTGTATAAAATGTGGAAAATGGCAAATAATCACAAAAATGAAAAAAACTTTAATAATAGAAGGATTAATCAAAGAGTCAGTTAGGAAGAGGAGATAAGTAAACTTTAGGGGAAAAATGGAATGTAAAAATATTATCTTTACAGGATAGTATTGCAATTTGTGCCCAATATTTTGTATAGATTAGAAATTTACTTCCTTTTGAGAGATGCATCACTGTGGTGCCATAATTAATTGAGGTTGGAAAAACATGTTTTTTGGCTGTTCTTTGCTAAAGCATTGTTTGTTTTACTCTGGTTCATATACCATTTATCTTTCTGAAATCTTCTTGAGTGGAAAATCTTTGAAAAATGCACGATCAGCATTGATGTCTACTCATCCTATTTGCCCTTCTGCAGGAGTTTTAGAGCACCTCAGTTGCCATCACTGTTTATTCACTATGAGATACAGTGCTAGAGCAAGGTGATAATTGGTTGTCAGGAATTCAGAAAAGTGTGGAAATGTTAGAGTAAGACCTGCAAGAGAAAACTAGTTGCAGTTTAAAACTCCAGAGTGAATGTGTGGGTTTGGGAATGATGTGATGCTACTTGTGATGTGTTGTATTCCCTCTCACCCATTTTAATATTTTAATATAGCTTAGGTTTAAGAGTCTTTGTTAGTTTGATGGGAAATTTCTTTATCCTTTCAGTAACAGAAGAAATTTCTAGTCGACCTAGAAGCAAATTCAGGGTATCTTTAAAATCTTCAGAAAGGACAAACATTCACTGTTTTTCAGCAAGTTACTTTCAGTTTAGTTGTTGGTGTTATCTGAGTGGTTGGATGTTCTTTTATTGTATGCCAAATAAGGAGAAAAATCTCTGTAGAGAGAGACAGAGCTTTAACTTATCTATACCTTTCAGTTGGGAGGAAAATGGTTATTGCTAAATCTGTGCCAGACTGACCGAAATTAATTACACAGCTACCTTTAAAAGAAGAGAGTGTAGAATTTAATTGTCCTAAAGGAAATGAATTTTCCTTTAGAAAGATGTGCTAATTTAATATTAATTCAGATTTATTTTGAAGAAAAAATATGAAAATAAATTAGATATCTAATATGTGCACTGGAGCAAAGCTGATAGTGTGTGTTCTTAATGTCAGCATTTCCTTATATAGTTGTATTAAAAATTGAGAAATTTCTTGCTTTGGAAGTAATTTTACAGTTGTCCTTTGTCTCTATTACTAAGAAGTCTGTGCTCTGGTATATGATATTAGTACGTAAGAAATGGAAAGAATTTTTAGACTTGTATTTCTGTTTGTGTGCTTCAAGATAAATGCCAAAGATAATTTTTTTTTTTTTTTTTTGCTGGAGACCTTAAGAATTAAAAATGCAGTTATCCTAGTTTCAATTTCTTTAGCTGAGTTAAAATGTAATACTTACAAGATGTCTTTTGCCAGGCTTTTGCTTTTGTTTCAGAATAATGATGTTATTTAGCAATGCCAGACCATTTTCAGCTCCCGAAATGAAAATATTTATAGAATAAATACTTTCTTAATTCTTCTCATAGGAGGAGGGTGGGGCACAGGGCACATTTTTGCCTTCTTCCTGTCCTGACATTTGGCAATTTACTGGTTAGATTCAGTCCGTTGTCTTTTTTTTTTTTTTTAAAAACATATTTGGTCTTTTTCTTGTGGTAGTTGGAGGGATCTTTTAATTTGAAGGACTGCTTGGGATCAAACTGGTAAAAATCAGATGCATATATAGGAAGAACTAGAGGGAAGAAGAGAGTCTGCATGGACTCTACTGAGTCTGTTTTGAATTATTTTAGGTTGTTAATTTTAATTTGCAGCGTGTCTTGGAGTAAACTCAGGCAGCACTCCTAGCAGTTTGTGGAAGAATGGCAGTTGTTCATTTTTGGCATTTTACTCTACCTCCCCTACTTGGTTTTGCATGCCAAAGGCAGTCCAAGGACAGGCCTTACCAGACCAGAGCATGAAGAATGTCCTTTCTAAAGTAGAGCTTAAGCTAATGCTTAAACTTTTACCTTTCTTTTTAGATTCTTTGTGTGGGTTTTTTTTTTTGTGTACATCTATATTTCTATACTGTGTCTGTATATCTACATTTCTCCATGTCTGTTTTTATGTTGCCTGCATCTTTCTGAGACCTCTTATATAAGTGTCAGCCATGGACGACTCAAAGCTGGAAACAAACCCTCCATACCTGCTCAGTTTGAAGGTATTAATATCTTCTGGTACTTCAGTTATGCAGTAACTCTGTAATTGTAATTTCTCCAAGTAGAAGTGGGAATCCAAACAGGAAAATTCCTAGCTTCAGAATCAACTTGATCACTAGAAAAAGCTGATTTTTGAGTAGATTTCTAATGTGGTATCCCTGTTTGAATTTGAGCTCTCTTCTCTTTTCTTGATAACTTCTCCTCTTAACTTGATAACTTCAAGATCTGTAGCACAGTTAGCAAAGGATTGTTCTTACATGTTAAATAAAAGAAATAGCTGCCTATTTCTTTTTGTATGTTGGTTTTGTTTTTTTTTGATTGGTTGGTTTTTTTTTTTGGTTTTTTTTTTTTTTTTTTTTTGTGTGTGTGTTTTGTTTTGTTTGGCACCCTGAGGAAAAAGCTGCAGCATGAACTTGATATCGTAATAGGCAGCAGAGGGTCTATGGAAAGGATAATATTAATAACACGGAGGAGAGGATCTACTTTTGATTTATAGCATTGAAACCAGTTGGAATTTTAAAAGACCTTCTGAAGAAGTAACATTATGATCTTTATGTTCCTTTGAAAAGCCCAGCTTCAATTAAAGAAAAACTTCTGTGACCCTTGAGGCTTCGAATAGATTCATCACAGAAAAGGCAGCTTTAAAATTCTGTAATGTGTAATTGCTTTTATGAGCAAAGCCTCTTGCTTTGGCCTTTCCTGTGATTTCTTGTGATTCACATTTCTTCCTGTTAGAGGTTTTTGTTCTAACCTTGAAAATGGTTCAATGCAGTAGAATGTGCATTTCCATCAAAGAACTACCAGTGCTGTTCCAGATCAGTTGAAGTACATAGATCAAAAGACTGAAGTAAACTATGTGAAAGGTGGGTACACCTCTTAGATGAGATTGCCCCCTGAATCAATTTTGGAAGGTGGTTATGGGTTTTGTCATCACTGACACAGGAAATTAGGTTTGCTGCAAGATTTGCTAGTGTCAGTCGTGACAGCACTGGTTTGTCTTCCTGTTTTCTCTAATTTTTCTTAGGTTTCCTTCACAGCAAGATGGAAGTGTCTGTCCTCACCCTGCTTTTTCAAGTGGTAGCTAGAAAGCATTATTCATCCAGTGGCATAAAAGTATTTCTGGGCAAGATTTATTTCCTTGAGAAATGTACTTTTTAACTTGTGTTTAAATGTGCTACGTGCCCTCATAATCACGTTGTTTATATTGGTAACACTGCAACTCTTCTCCCATTCACAGAAGTTGTCTATCTCTTCAGGAGAAAAAAGGGAGAATTTTACCGATCTCAAAAGATCAAGAGACTTCTTAGTTGCTTGTCTACTTCTTGTAAAAGGAGCTTGCATTATATGGTGATAGGTGATTTTCAGGCTCAGTTCAAGCGTTTAAACCAAATTGCTGTAGGGCTTGCTGTCAGTCATCTTTTCCGTGAGCTGGAGATGATCAGTAAAATCTCACTAAACCTATTTTTTATGAAGGCCTCTACAAGAGCACACACTGCACAGTCATCTGTGTAGGGAATCCAGTAATAACTTATATCAAATTTGCCAACTACATTTGTTGTCCAATGTCGATAAAGAAGCAAATGAAATATACTGTTTTCCCTGCTATTGAGAAACTATTCCTGAACCTTCCTGTTCATGAGATGCTAGTTTGCTGGGTAATTTTATCTCTTATTAGCTGTCTTCCTGTTCTTCAGCCATGATTATCATCTAGTGTAATGATTTCTTTCACCATTGATGCTCATATCTTTGTGTTTTAGTGGGTATCCATTTAATTTCTTTCAATATTTGATCAGTTACAGTAATTGAAAAAGTTAAAGTAATTGAGAATTCCCTGTTGAGGGATGGATTGTTTTGCTCCTTTGGTCACCCTTTACCTCTTTTTGGGAGAGTTCATCTTTTGTGTGGGTGTGGAGGGAGAGGTGTTTGAGCAAAGAAAACCACGTATAATATTAAAAAAAAAATCACAGAAGCCTTTTATGTATTGATATAAATACATTCCATTCTCTCCTGTAAGGATCTCAACTAGGATATCTAATATCAGATTTACCATCTCAGTTTTCTTAATTTTTTGTGGCAATCCAGTTCTGCCATTTGTCACTTGCACCTGATGACTTTTCAGTCTATAGTAGAAATTCCTGGTTAGTTTTTAAGTGCATTAATTCAGATTTTGTGCTATTGATTTAATCTTGTTTCTCTTACTCTTTGTTTACTCAGTCACAGAATAAAGTAGCATAAAAGATGATGTATTATCACATTCCTTTTCTTCCTTGGAAATGCTACCTTTATTAATTCAGATAATTTCATTCACACTCATGATGTTGATACTGAGATGGGTTTTATTAATAAGCACAATACTTGTTCTTTGGTAACTCTTCAAATAGTTAATACATTGAGCTACCCTACCTTGAAAGATGTCCCATTGTCAGCTGCCACTTTAGGGTATTTTTTTTTTCCCCTCACCTTGGATGTATTCCAGTTGTCATCTTTCCCATCTGATGAAGTACTTAAAACTATTATAAGGTTGAAATTTGAACACAGATCTTCTGCTTGAGTAGAAAATCAATTATCAGAGAAGAAAGTCAGGATAGTTAGTTTTCCACACATTTTTCTTTATGTTCATTGTTTCAAAATTGGGTTTTTTGCGTGCTTTGGATTCACAAGTCTCCAAATGTCTCCTTTGTGTCCCTTTTTTGGATGTATGTGATATATTTACTAATTATCTGATACCACCTCTGAGTTTTGCTTGTATGTGACTTGTGTGAGTTTTTACTTTAAGTGTGAGGCATTTCTTTTATCTGTGTGTTCATTCATTCCATGGTCAGTATCATAACTTATTAAAAACGGAGGTAAAACATTACAGATTTTTTTTTCTTTATGTTTTATGATATCCCACTTTTACTTGCTTAGTTTTGTATACTCTCTTGTGCTCCTTCTCTGGCTAGACAACCTTTACTCTTTACTTGGATTTTCTGTGCAAAGTCTACCTCAGCATATGTCAGACTACTGACATTTTACATTTCCAAGGTTTCAAGCTTCTATACCAATACTGTTGCCAACTTAACTTTTTTTCAGGCATCATAGACTTTCATATAATGACCTTCCCCTGCTATAAGAGAAATTGACTTGTGAGGGAAATTCCCACAGTGTGCATCATAGAGAATTCATTATTCATCAGGCAGTTAAGAAATTACTAGAAATTTTGCATATAGCAGATATCCATCTGGGAATCCTAGAAGCTGTTCCATGCTTCTTGGACTATCCAAAAGCATCATTTTAAACTTTCAGTTGTGGCATCAGCTAAGAAGGGTGATAAACAAAGAGGCTTGTACAATTCTCTTGTTAATACTTTTAATAATAATCATCATAATCTGTTTAGATGAAAGCCATTGTATGGGACAGTCAAAGTTGCACAGATGTTGATAATTCACTGTGAAGCCCTTCTCAATGTCTTTCTCTCTAAACTGCCTTGTGTGCTGCTGCAGGAAGGGAATGTATTGTAACTGAGACACAGGTAAGTTGGGTATGATGGAACTTAAATTTTAGAGGAACATTAGATTAAAGTATTATTCAAATACGATGCTGTGTTTATTTACTTATAAATTTAGTAGTTGCAGACCCTTTTTATGTTCCGGTTGCCATCTTGTAATAGAAGATATTGTCAAGTACACTGGAGTCTTTCAATTACTAGGACAATATAGTAATTTATTCCTTCTAACTGTAGACTTAAATCATCCAAGTCTTCAAACTGATTTACTTCTGTTGAAGACCTAAGGAAATAATATTGGTACTATGTTTCATTTATGTGGTCTGTTTGTTTAGAGTTTATACAGCAATTTGCTGCAGGAAAATTGTAGATGATGATTTACCACATCCCTGAAGCTGTCCATGTGGTTCTAGGTAGGGCTGAAGTGCACATTTGTCTAAGGTGTTTATGGTAATGCATGGACATAACAATCATATCACATAAAGGTGTGCATCACTTACCTGTTAGATGTACGTGGCATGTGTAGGAGGTAAATATTGACAAAATTCCAGTCAAACATAGAAGTTGTTAGGGTAGGTGGAAGATTCAATCATGATGCAAGTGGTTTTGCTATGTCACCCTAATTTGCACATTGTTGACTTCCACCTGTCTGCTGTAATGAAAATACAGTTTTTGAAGTTCCTAATTTCTTTTTGTCTCAGTCTTAGATTGATACTTGTCTTTGAAACACTTGTCTCAACCTTGCTGTCTTTTGATTTCCACAGCTGTGTATTTGGTTCTGCCCAGTGTTCCTTTCTGATCACATTTTTCCAGTGCTTTTAGAATGACTTCCCTTATGTCCACTCTTTATGTACCTAAGAGTTACATCTCTTCAGTCCCTGTGGTCACCTTCTCTCCTGCAGTAGCATGTTTCTAGATGAGATGGTTTTTAGATAAATCTGACCAAGTTTGTGTTTGTGGCTCATACTCATCCCTTGTACCTTACATTATCATTTTTGACCTCCTGTAGTAGGTGTGCTGCACCACTGCAAGTCTAGCATAGCTAGAATAGAGCTCTCATTCATGATGTGGTGTGTTGGACTCCTGGAGCCAAGATTTCCTTGGTCTCTCTCGTTCTGCTGAAGCATTGGCTGCTGTGACATGCAGCCTTGACAGCCAGAATGTAACAAAGAGCAAGTCTCACAAGGAGCTGCTGAGTGAACTGGACTTGTTTGGCATACAGAAAAGGAGGCTAAGAGTTAGGGAGAGAAAGAATAATACGAAAACACTTCCTGCATGGTAAAAAGAAAGCATCTAAATTATTTCATTTGCTGGTAAACTGGAATATGTTTAAGCAGCTATGATATTCTTTAGATTTCTTGACTTGCAGATATCTGCATAGTCAAAAGATAATATAATTTAAAATCAGTATTTTATTTCCCTTAAAATAAACATGTCGGGTCTTTTTCTGTAGGGTGAAAAAATTGAAGACTCATTTCTCCCAAATGCGCCTTGGAATGTACTCCATTTACAATTTTGCCATTAGAAATTGATTCTTGGCAATGTATACACTAGTGCTGCAGATGTAAGCAATTTCCAGATTAAACAGAAATTATCATTCATTCTGGTGACTACAATGTTGGGGGGGGCGGGGGGGGGGGGGGGGGGGGGGGGGTGGGGGGGGGGGGGGGGGAAGTGATTCCATGGAAATTATGTTTTTGGGAGTACTACTTGACAACTCCTCCTGAACCTGGTTTAATCTGGCAGAAGGATGACTTCAGCAGCAGTGCCTGCTTTAATATGCTGTCTAATTAGTGATGAGAACTAGTTTTCTTTCTGGCAAGCAAGCAATAAATATGGGATTATTTCTGGATTACAGAACAATAGGTGAAACAACCAGTAGGAAACCCATTTTGGTAAACTTTTCTTTGGAAACACCCTGTTTTCTCAGAACAACAGCCTCTGAACTTTAGGGCAAGTGAGGTAGGGATCCAAAAGAAAATTATTGATAATAAAATAATTATGTGAAGATCAAGAACTGTGTTGTCCTGACAAAGAACTGGACCAGCTGCACAAGCTTAATTCTTGCATCTTCAAATCCTCATGGTCACCTTTGATAAGAAAACAGTTATACTTGTGTGTAATAACTTTTTAAAAGAAAAATACTGATGGCAAGTAGGATGAATAGATGGGATGGGCAGCTCTGTGCTCAGTGTAGGACAGAGAAAGGCAGATAGTAGTGGGCAGCTGTATGTTAGAACAGCAACCCATGCCACGGAGGCTGTGTACATCCTGATTTTGGTGTTTGGAAGATCATGTGCTGAATCACTAGTGTCTTGCCTTCTAGGGCCTGTTTTAGGATTACTTGTTGGCTATTTGACCTGTTTGGTGGTTTTATTGTGTGTTTGTTCTTCTTAACAAGCACAGAAGTAACAAGAGCTTCTCTGTTTCTCTGCAGCTTTTACGAGAGTTGAAGCACCCAAATGTGATTGCATTGCAGAAGGTTTTCCTTTCTCACAGTGACAGAAAGGTTTGGCTGCTGTTTGATTATGCTGAGCATGATTTGTGGGTAAGTACAGATTTCCCTGAGTATTTGAGATTGTGCAATAGGAGTTGTTCAAACTGATGTGTGTGTGATGTACCTTCATATAGGCAGAGATGCGTTAATTTCTTACTCTGTAATTAAGGATCTAACTGATAATCCTGTTACTTTTACACTCTAAAGCCTGCCAAAGACTACATAGATTTTTTTTTTTAAGTCAGATTGGGTTTTGAAGTGAAAGGGATTTTTCTGCAAGCTTTAATTGGAGTTAAAGAAAGCATTCCTAAATTGAGATCTTCTAAAACTGTGTTTGGAAATGTATTTAATACTTTTTTCCTGCCATTTTGCACATACACATACAAGAAAAAAAGCAGTGGGATTGCTTTGAGTCCTCTCACTGAGAGTGACTGCAAGCAACTAACATTCAATCATCTATATTTTAAACAGAGAATTTGTGACAGTATGAGTGGAAATAAAATAACAAGTAAGCTAACTGGGCTTACTGATGGACACTCAGTACATGGAAGGGGAGTAGAGACTTAGATGTCTGTTTTTAAGTTTCTAGCAAAATATGATAGGATTTGGTTTAGTCTGTTGTAGAGGTGGACATCAGTGACATTGTGACTTGAACTCAAAAATATTCAAGCTCCACATCTGTTGATAAGATGTGAGTTACTTGAACCTGGATTTGTGTTCAGACCTGAAAGATATCAAACAAAAAGTGTAACCAATATGTTTATGATTCCTTTGAAAATACTGGCAAGGAGAGTAGGTGGTAATATGAATTCCAGTACTACTTTTGAAGGCTTCAGTAATACAGTGCTATTACAAATGTTAGTGACAAATTTCTTCATACTTGGCTCTTTAGCTTGTAATTGACCCAAGATTTTAATTGGACAGAAAGTAAACTTAGACCATTCAAAAAGACACTTCTGTCTCAGAACATGTAAAATCATGATAATTTGCTCTCCTTCAAAAGCTTGAAAGATATTTAATTTATTTCTCTTATGGGCTAGCAGGTTTGTATTTTGCAAGTTCTCTTCATCAAAGTTCAGTGGACACTGAGAGTTTGTGTATTTCACTACTTGGTGGTAGTGATGATGAAGAGAAGTGCATTAGCTAAATCTCTGTATGACAGACTTTATTTGTGCATTAAATGAGTTTACTCATTTTATGGAACAGTCATAACAAACACATTTTACTGCTACATTTATTGCCATGTGTTTTAAACTCCTTTTTTCCTAACCTTTTCCATTTGATTTTACTTTGGGCGTGTGGTTTTTACACTACATAGTGATTTTTCACATGATTTAACAGCTTTAGAAGAAGAATCACTGCAGTTTGATGTTCTTGCCACTCCTCCCATATGGTTGGGTATTGGATATAATCTCAGCGAAGTTAATTATTTTCTAAGACTGAAATGTTTGTTACAATGAGGTACTTGATATGAACTGGTCTCCCACTTCCTAACTCTCTTTTGTTTTTATTTTTTTTTTCTGTGGGACATGCTACACAAATCATTTCTCCTTTCCTGTATAATTGCCCATGTCTCCTTGCTTCTTAAGCCTTTGCCAGGAATTTTTTCCTCCCTTGCATAAAGTTTGCCATGTTCAAGGCACTCTTGGTTCTGGCTTAACCTTGGTCCTCATTTCCTTTACTGTCAGCACTTCCCAAGCATCGCTCTGAATTCCCCTTTTGTCTGTTTTGCTCACTCCCAACTTTGTGTCTTTTTCCACGCTGCCTCCTACACATGGAACAGCCTCCCAATTAACGTACGTAAAGATCCTTCACTATCCTCCTTCAAAAACCTCCTGAAAATCCACTTATTTTGTAACGCATTTCAATAATACCAACCACTTGTCATTCTGTCTGTGTTGTGTTGTGTTTTGCATTTCCTGTGCTTTACAGCTTGTGCCCTTTCAACTCTTTGGGGTAGAAATTTTAGTAGGGGTTTAGCACTTTTTTTTTACTGCTTAGCACCATGTGCTTCGCCAGCACTACATAAAGACAAAATAAGTCTTTATTTTTCTATATTTATGTAGTATTTATCATGGATATATCAGTTTATAAAGATTTAAGTTTTGGAATGGAAGGTGTGCTGTCACTAGAGATGTGTAGATTTCCAGAGACTGTTTTCACATGTAGGTAGCTTAGAGTTACTTACTGAAATCAATAAGTATGGAAACTGCCTTTCTGTTCAAAGCTGTCCAGCTTTTAGTAACTCCTGTTGCCTTCAGTGAGAAGAATAAATGCTCATCACATTCAATCATTAGATTAATTAAAATCATTATATTTTTCAGCTTCTGTACTGGAAACATTTGGCAAGAGATGAATAAACTATATTAGATGCTATGCTATTCTGTTAATTTTCTTGTACTGAAAAAAATGTCCTGTTCTAAAGGGTTGGTGCTAATTAAACTTATTAAAGAGTTCTTCTGTGGTGAACAAGAACGTTTTTTTTTTACTTCTCATTTAATTCCCAGGAATGAAACTGCTCAGATCTGAAATCTTATGTTTAGATAGCGCATACTTAATAATGGTCTATAATTTCTCCTGATACCATTACCAAGGAATGCAGCAGCTTTGCTAATTTGAACTGCTTTAGGCAAGTATTGGTGAACACCCATTATGCTATCCTTGACTACCAAGATAGTCATCAGTTTTAATAACTAAGCCTATCAAAGATACTTTCTTTTCTTATCTCTCAAGTTACATTATACAAAACATCAGATTACCACAGAGAATATCTAAGAATATAGAAATTCTTTTGACAAATTGATTTATAACTAGTTTCCTTTGATTACCAGAATTCTTAGTGTAATACACAATGTTATGATTTTTCTTGGCTATTTGTCTCTGCCAAAGAGAACTGGTAAAGTTCTCAGGCTGTTGAATGTTAACTTTTTATTTTTAAAGGTCAAAAATTTGTTTTAAATGCCAGAGTTCCTGCTGTCTTATCAGCAAAAGAATAACTTCCTTTTTTCTTGAACTTTCATGGACATTCTTTATCACCCTAGTCTTATACTTCTAGACAGTGTACTGCTGTCCAGAACTTCCTGCATAAAGCTAGTGCATTTAAAGTCATTATTCAAATTTATATAAAATGCTTTAAATCCATAACGATTATTAAAATGGACTTCAGGAAAAGTTTGATATAAATGTCCTGGAGGTGAATTTTTTTTTTGTCAATCTAGTTACTTTTAGCCACTGTAGAGATTACAACATTTAGAACTTTTATTTTCTTCCCTTTAAAAGCAGATTTCTAATATTAAAAGTATTTACTAAAGCACATGTTTATAGTCCCACAGATAAACACACATTCAATGACTTCAGTTTCATAGTCTCTATACTTTAAACAGGATTTTTGATTTTAACCAACATTTTTATTATAATTTTAAAAAAACTTTTGGTATTGACAGGTTGTTAATATATTTTTCCTAGTTATGGTACAGAGTTAATTCCCAGACTCATTTAGTATGTGTGTATAAAGCAAAATTTTGAAGTTCCCCTTTTCTGGAAATATATGTTGTAATTTAAGTAAGAAGCTTCCGGATGGGTTTGATCTCATTCTGAAAGAGGGTGACATTTTTATCACAGTAAAAATGTGTTGAATGTGTTTTATAGCAATAAAAGCCACTGTTGTTTCTTAATAAGTACATAAATAATTAACTATGATTTGGTAATATTGAATGTGATGATACATTCAGTATCCCAGACCAGTTAAACCATGATCTATGAATTTTTTAGGTTTGGTTGAATGTTTCTTTTAGATTCCAGTGATCTCTAGCAACTAAATGCTTAGCAGCAAATACTACTGAGAAACGTGGAGTAAAATTAACCTTGGAATTATTGTAGATAATAGTAGAAATATATGGTTTATATTAAAAATAATCAACAAATAATGGAAAGAAGAAACTATTCTTCCTACATGTGAATTTCATAGCACTACTTGATGCTCTCAGTCTACAAATGAATATACTTAATTTCAGCTAACAACATTTTGAATAATCTTTTATGATAAATTGGGAGACTGTTGCATACTGGTGTATACAATAAATGTGTACATTTGTTTAATCACATGAATATTGTCTAACAGCTGAATTTTAACATATTCCTTAAATATGGTATAATCAGTTAAATCAGTTATAATTCCTTCTTCAACAGGCTTCAGTTTAGCTCTTAATCATAAATATAATTCAGATGCTAGTTGACAAATATCTTTATATACATAAAAATACTTTTATATATATAAAAGGTATAACAGGTTTTTTAATCTTTTGATTTTGTAAGTCGTGTCTACCCTTTTGCTGTAATTCAGGTGATTCTGCCAGGTGGTTTTCCATGCAGTCTTCTCTCTTGTATACATATATACCAATATAGGCTGCAAGAAGAGTAAAAGGCTCATTGAGACACAAGGGAATGGGCTGGCATAGGTCTTTATGTCATGATTGATTCCTTCAAGGTGAATTGGATGGGGTTTTTTGACCTTCAAAGTGATGGTTGAATTTCTTGCAGAGGGCAGTGCCATTCCTTGCCCATAGCTCTTTGTCATAGTCTCAAAACACACACTTGCTTTTTCTGCCAGACTTGTATGAATTTGAGGGTAGTTTATATGGACTAATTTCCTACCACAAAGCATGAGAAGTGGAGGAAACAATAGGCAGGAGCAGGCCTCAAAACAAAGGCAAGGTTCAAAAGCATAAATGTGTGAAAAACTAAAGTGAACAGTGATATATTTCACTTTTATGTGTACTGAAAGTGTAGATGAATTCTGATGATTTTTATGAACATTGTATAGAGTTATTTTGCAATATTTAGGGCCGAAAGATACTATAAGACCTAGAAAGATGCCAGCAAAACCTAGGAAAATTATACAAGATGTGTTTGTGGGGATGTGTTATATGGGATGTATTTGATCTGTGTTTCAAAGCTTAGATATGTAAGCAAGCTAGCATTAACAAAAGTTGATGTATTAAAGTTCCTTTCCCTGTTACTAAAAATGTTTACCTCTTGTCACTTGGAATAGGGTCTTTCATTAGGCACTTTGGTTAATGACATTTTAAAGAAGGTACTGATGATGGCCCTGCACTGGCACCATTTAGAGGGAACAAGCATGCTTTTTCCCTTTCTCTTTTGGAGGATAGTTTATTTTAATTGCTGTAATGCTTCCAAAATTGGAAACTAAAGTGGTTGCTCTAGAGGTACTTCTATCCACTTCTGTTTTGATTTTATTTTATTTTACTTGTGCTAAGTACATAGACAAAATTTTCTTAGTTTCTAAAACACTGATGTCTGAAATGAGTAATAAATGTAGGCATATCAAACTATGATTTATTTTTTGAAGATCAAACAAGGTACTTGTGTTCATTGGGTCTTTGCCTTCTCTTTTTGAAAATCATGGAAACAATGCATGGTTAGTTTTTATACCACCTTAAGATTTTAATTTGTTCTTTCATACCCTTTTTGAATGCCTTAAATTTAAAGTAAATGTAGTAATTTGAGGTGGTTTTGTGTTAAAAATGGGACTGGAAGCCATGTAAAATAAATCCTCTTGGCCTTAGTACAGATTTTACATGTATCCAAGCTTCCCTGTCCTCAATATTAAAATGTAACTTTATATTTATTGGCATAATATATTGACATAATTCTGCTTTATTCTCAAAGGCTGGATTAGGGATAGATAGAATGCAGGGATTTTGCTGAAGCATGGGAGCGCGTTTGCTTCAGCAAGGAGAGGCATCTGCATTGGTGTGATTGCATTTCAGTTTGAAGGAGATGCATGTAATTCTCAACAAGCACTGCCTTAAGCAGTGGAACTCAAGCAGTCAGGTTTTCTAGAGGCTTGTGTCTATGCATTATCTCATGTATATTGAGGTGGGAGCTCACTGTGACTTTGTTTAGTCAGAAATGCATAAAATCCCTCTGTTAGCTGGCTTCCTACTTTGGTGAAAAGTTTCTAGGTCTGACTTGTTTGTTTGCTTGTTTTAACCTCTGTCACACTGAACAGTAGTTCTTGGAATTGGGAATGAGATGACACAAACAGAGACTTGGAAGCCAACTAAAATTAGCATCTTACTGAATGCTCACTTAACTGCTGGGTAAATCCTAGGGATTTGAATTTGCTCTGTGTTGTTATGCATTATGTTTGCCTTGTTTGTGGTGGAGAATTTAGAAAATGCACATAGTTCTTCACCAGCCAGCTTTCAAAGCAATTTCAATGCACTAGGTAACATAGAAGAAAGCAGTCAAACTCCTAGATTGAATATTGTTTGATTTTATTTCCAAATGTCTGGTTTTGTTTCTCCTCTTCATTTTTTATCATTGCTATGGTCTTGCCTTTGCAAGAGCTAGAATCTTACTGAAGACTTACTAAAATAATGTGGTTCATCCAGTTTTCTTTGAAATTTTATTACTCTTTTTAAAGTCAAAAATGGGGAATAAGCAGTTAGTAAGTAAAACCAATAGTCCCAGGTACTGCAAGCAGCAAATTTTACCTTCCTTGCTTTCCTAGGCTTCTGTTGAATGTGTACTTTAATATTGGTCAGTGAAGTATTAATTTAATTTAGAATAAAGACTTAAAATCACTTCTATAAAGTTGCTGTCTTGTTTAAATTAAAACCAAAATAGGACATGCAATAGAAAAATGTTTACATTATATTTAATATTTAATAGTGAATACCTAATTGGCTCACACCATTTTTGGGATCCAGTCAGTGGCAGCATGTTTTTAAGATTTAGGAATTAGAAATATGGATACACAGAAAGGGAAAATGGTTACTTTTGCTGAATAGATTTCAATATTGCTTGGAGTTATGTTTACCTCTTATGGCATGTGTTCTTCTTTAATTTTGAAAGATTTTAAGTGTATCAGAAGAGAGCTTGCAGTGTTCTAATGAACTAATTAAAATGGATTTATGTCTGCATAACATTGTGGATGGGTTTCTGTTCTGTAGCGTGCAACTGGTATAGTGTGGACTGACAATAACTTTCCTCATTAATTTTGCTGAATGAGTCTGGGTGTTTTCCAGCTTTTTTGGCCAGGTGATCTGTCAGGATATGTGAGTTATCTTTAAGGAGTTGCAGTGAAAAAAGACACGGGGAATACTGAAGCTTTTTGACCCTCTTCTTATTGTCTTGTTACAAATGTGCCTCTGACTTGCCTGGATTGTGGAAGTCCTCATGTTTTGTCCTTAATGGCTATTCATTAGGGGTAAGATTCAGCAAAGCACTTGAGTATACCTAAAGGTTACAAACTGCAGTGTCCAAGTGCATCTCATGCTCCCTAGAGAGAGAGACAGAACGTGCTTCATATCTGTCATGGTTCAGATTTGTACTCAACTCACAGGACAGTCTTAATTTTAATATTCAGCAAAAAGACATATTGAATGAGAGAACTGTACTTTTGAAGTAGACTGGTGGTTAGATCAATTTTCTGGGAAACGGGAAATGCAGTCTGTAATTCCTGTAAATTATTCCATGCCTTTATTAGGTCTAAGGTTCTGGCTGTTCTGTGCTGTACTTGAAGCAGCACCTGTTTGCTCTTCTATTTCTTAGATGGACACTGCCATTAAAATTGTTGTTTAGTGTTTGTTAGGTGTGTTGTTCTTTCTTCATATGGCTAGTTCCTTACAAGAAATTGGATGAACTACTTTTTTTTTAAGACAACTTTTCAGTGTAGGGCTTGGTCACAAACATTGTGGTTCATTCCAGTGTCATGGGGCAAACCTAGCTTTTCAGTTCCCTATACTACTGACCCTGCAGTATATTTTTAGCTTTTATTCAGTTCTCTAAACTGTGATGGTTGCAATCTTTTGGATATAAACTTCCATAGAGTAAGCTGGCAACAACAGATTTTATTTGATTTTGCAGGAAATTGGATTTTACCTAGTGGTGATATTGCTTGCTTCGAGCAAAACTATCCATTTTTATTTGCTCTTGCAATTCAATAACCCTTTCAAGAAAGGAGCTTGTTTCCTTAGCTTTTCTAACTGGGAGCCACATGGGAGGGGCAGGGATAGAAATCCAATGGCATCAACCTGGTGCTGCCTCACTCCCCACTTCCAGAGGTGGCAGAGCCACATGTGTTGTTCTTCCTCAACACATCTGTGGTTAATTGTGTCCCGTTCTGTCTCATGAGACTCCTTCATTTTCTCTGTGCCTAAGGAGTAATGTTTTGTGTGGGTAGTAGATGGTTTTTAGATGGGTATAGAAATCCCTTCTAGTGATTACGTGCACCTTGGAAAAAAGGGCAGGACTGGATTTATAGGCCTCTTTGTATGACCTTTGCCTTTTGGTTCCTATGTATTTAATTTTTCATTTGCTGTATTAATAAATATACTAATTTGTGAGTTTGTAAAGCATTACTGCATTACATATGAAGTTTGCTATCTGGTGAGCATTGTAGTACTAGGGATTCTTAGTTGAAGTTACGAGACCGAGTCTTCTTGTGACATCACAAAAAAAATTTTCTAAGGAAATAATCCCTTAAAGTATTTCAGTACAGTTTCCAGAGTGATTGCACAGCTGAAGATCAGGTACTAAGAGCTTGTCTTGTTTATTGAGCCTCATGAGTATATTAAAAACTGACAATCCTGTAAATTTCTACTGTGTTTTAGTACAAAGGCATAAGTACTGTACATTTACTAGTGGAAGGCTCTGTGGGAACATTGTTGATAGGGAGTATGCAGACTGTTTTGATTCATTTGGTGTTTTCTGCCTTTCTTCTCTTTAAACACTCCTGTTTACGCTTTTGCTAAGTAGTTTGACAGTGGCTACAGTACTGCTGACAGCCAGAGGTAGCATTTACCATGAGTAAACATTAAGTCATTCCCATTGTCATTGGGAGCAGTAGTGACAAACTGGGTGGGGAGTGGGGATGGTGAAAGGAGGGAGCAGTGGTCTAATTAAAACACAGCCTTTGGCTACCTCTTTAACCTGGGAAGGGAGAAGATCTTTAGCTAGACAAATCATATTTTAAAAAATGGGTAAGAATAGTCCTACTCTAGCATTTTGTATTGTTTTCAGTAAAAATGCATACTGCCTTTATCATTTCCACCTTTCAAAAGACACAGAATTAAAAGCTATTTTGTTATTTGAGGTGCTTCGTTGAATTGCCTTCAAAAAGGAGATTTTTTTTTCCCATCTGAATGAACATATTTAGTTGTTTGCTGGATGACCATATATTAAGATTGGATTTGTGCCCTGCATAGCCCCACCTTTCTGAGGATTGAAAAGGTAGAATGGCCTGACTCCAGTGTATTTCTTGTGCAGTGTAGCAAGACCAGACCTCACTCATCATTTCCACATTGATCTTAGAATTAATTAGTTTATGACTATTTTATGATCTCTCAGCAGTCTTTCAATTTTTTTTCATTCCTTCAACTAATACTGGGGTCCTTTACTGCATTCTATGTTTTCAAGTGGTGTTTGTGCTCTAGTGGGCAGACTGACTTCTGTAATCCAAGAGCCACCAGTTTGTTATTATCAGTGAAGCATGCAGCCATAAATTGGGAGCAAGAAGACGACCATTTATAGATGTTTGAACGTGATCTCACCCAAATGTTGCGGTGTGGGGGTTTTGGAGTTATACCTTCCTCCCCTTCAAATAGTTATTAAAATATTTATTTAATCTGTCTACTGGCATCCTGATTTTGGGATGATTAGTAGTTGCAAGTATCTAGCCAGGGTGTTTTTGAAGAGGAGGAGGGAAAGTCTCTATGAAAGCATAGAGTGTAGTCCTCCTGCTGGTAGATACTCCTGGTTTGAAAGGTTCTGGTCTAGCTGCCAAGGGTAAGAGGATGCCATATGGGGAGAAAGGAGGAAGGAGAATCTCTGAGACCATTTACTGGAGGTAAGTAGTCAGTATTTAGATATTAACAAAAATTTCATGGTTGTTCTTTGAAGCAACTCAGAGAATAAAAACAATTTTGAGAGAATTGTGAGTGCATCACTATTACTTTAATTCCAAAGTTCAACAAACTCTGTATCTCATTCCATTATTTAGTGTTAGTAGTTAAAATATCCCAAAACACCCAACCTTCTCACCTATCTATCACCTAACTTTCTTCATGTTTCTACTTGTTTTATTTCTAGCATATTATCAAGTTTCACCGTGCCTCAAAAGCAAATAAAAAGCCCATGCAGTTGCCAAGATCTATGGTTAAATCCCTACTCTACCAGATCCTCGATGGAATCCATTACCTCCATGCAAACTGGGTGCTTCACAGAGATCTGGTAAGTGTGGCATGTGATACCTGCCTAGGAGCGTTGCACGTGCGTGTTGTTGGGTAGGACAAGAAAAGCCCCTGTTAGTAATCTTGCGTATCGATCCCTACAGCTCTTCCTGTTATTGTTGCAGGAGCCCAGTTGTGACTTTCAACATGAAAACAAACTATGCTTTCACATTGTTTTTATCTGAGTCATCTGAGCTCGGACAATGATGCCAGATCCGGTAAAGGGATTGCAGATATCAATATCCAAAAACAGTACGTGAGACAGGTGATTGTATGTTGGTTGAACATTCTTACAACTTTTCACATGACTTTGAGAAGGCATCTAAATAGGAGAGTGATTGATACCCTTTTACATTGTTTGGCTTACGTGCAACTTAGCATAAAAGCTAGTGACAGAGTAATTTTTTTCATGGAGTATTTCTTTTCCATGTGGCATTTTTTTCTGACCGTGGGAAGAGAACTATAAAAGAGTTATCATCATGAAATTTCTCATGACCTGAAGTAGCTCTTGAAGTTGATTGCAGATTACAAGGGCAGCCAGTTGCCTTGTCTCTAGTTCCCCTTTTCCCCTTAAAGTTTTCCATTGCTCCTTGTAATTACGTGAAGTGCTACTGTGGTTTATGAAAAGAATACTAATACAGGTTTGCTTCCACTTGCATTCTAACTAGAATGTTTGGCATGAAAAGATGTGATGGTTAATATGCCAGACAATGCTCTTAGGTATGGTAATCTGTGTCTAAAGTCACTGCTTTTATTTTGGTTATTTTTGGTTTTTCATAATTGCCCCAGTATGTCAAAATAGGGCTGCCTGTCCAGAAACCTACAGTCACTTATCATTAATGAGTTTTTAATAGTAAATGGGGACTTGAATTAATTTTTGGTTGTAGGCCAATTTTTTTTTTTTTTAAATAAATAAGTAAGGCAGGCCTGGAATACAAGTCACAAACATTTTCTGAACTGAATTTTATTTAATTTTTTTATAGTACGTAACAACAGTGGCCAGAGCAGGTTTCAGTTTCTGTTATGGATTTTTTTTTTTTTTTTTACTTTTTTCCTTGGTTGTTTTTACATTTTCTGAACTGAATTTTATTTAATTTTTTTATAGTACGTAACAACAGTGGCCAGAGCAGGTTTCAGGTTTTAAATTCCAGATGTTAGTATATTTGGGAAGGGATAGGGGGGTGTGGTTTGCCTTTGGAATAGTAGTCATGACCAAAAAACAGGAAGCACATACAATTCTGATTTTCACGTTACAATTAATACTTTCCTAAAGAGTCAGCTGCTGCTTTGGCAGAGTGCTCAGCTGTGATTAGCTACAGCTTGAGAAGGAACACCTGGAAAGTCTATATCCAGCTCTATGGGAGACATACCTCTTCATGGAACTGTTTATTACATATACACTTAAATGCCATACATGAACTTGTTATTTTGATAGGAAATAAAGATGGTATCTAAGATAATAACAACAAATAGCCTTGAGAATTTTCTTGCTGGTGTTATTTTCAGCATCTAGCACCAGGTGTTTTACGTGACTAATGCTGCTGCTTTACAGTTCTTACCTGTTGCTGATGAGTTGCAGCAAAGCTATTGCCTAATGTCTTTGTCTTTTCTTTTGGAATGTTGGGAGATGATGGTTGCTGCTGTGAAAAAGACCGTTTTTTGGTTCTGGATTGATAATGCTTGAATGGTGTTGGCATAATTGAGAAGGGAGAAGAATAGTAATTTGTGAAGTCTTAGTGTGTTCTTGGTCTGCAGATAAATGTAAACTGATGGATTCTGGGATGCCTCAGTATGACAAAGGAAACCATTCAAAAATTGCTTTGATACACTAGTGATTTAAAAGTATAATCAGAATCCTTTGCCTTTTAAATTTTTTTTTTCTTCAGAAATCCAGAAAAGTTCAGGCATGTCAAAGAGTTATATCTTGACCATGGTAAGAAAAAACCTGATGTTATCCTGGATGTGTCCTTGTGTCTGCACTTGAAATTAGAGGTTAATATAACTAGCAACCAATTTAAATCCTGGATTAACCAAGATTTTTTATTTATCTGTAATTTTTATTCGTATGCTCATGCTTCTGACTTTTTGCTCCTAAGAAGTATACCTTGGGTGAAATTTCACTGGAATCAGTTTCTTGCATAATACATAAAACCAGCTCCTCAGTGTCTTCTTAAGATGGGGAACAGGTTTTGGTGGTTTTCTCTTAGCTGTTTGGATTTACAGCTGCTGGAAAAAGTATTTTTCTATTTTATGTAAACCAAGTTTTGCATCAAAACACCTTGTACTTTCTTGGTTTAATATAACTCTGTTCTTACTATTTTTAACCTGTATTTGGATGTAGACCAAAAATGGTGACATCCATAAAAGTCATGTTATGCTTATTTCATTGCTCAATAAAATTAGATTCTCCAAGAATATCATAATATTAGTCAAATTCTCCTGAGCCATGGAAATGACCTCTGTAATTTATTTAACAAATGTTGTGAAAAAACAGAAACCTGGGAGGTTAAGTACTTGCTTAGAAGTATTTGAAGAACATTGTTTAAATCTTAATTTACTACTGCCTTAAATCAAAGAGGTTTTTAAAGAAGTTGGAATACCAAGTTTGTTACTTTAAAACATTAGAATTACTAAGGTATTTTTAGTTAAATCATTTTTAAGATCAGCTGTAGCCAGCAAGTGTATGACAGGGTGATAAAAGTGGTGAACAATGTGAACTTGCCAACTTGAATTCCTTGATGTCCTTTCCTTGGGCTGAGCTCATTGATGGCTGTTGCCACAAGGACACCGTCTCCTTCCCTTCTTCCCCACCTGGCAGTGACACCCTGCAAATGGCCTGGCAGGGGACACTTACCTGGCTCCTGGTGAGCTCATCCAGGGAGTCAAACCCACACCAAGTGTCACAGAAAGCTTTTCACCTGCAGAGCTTGTTTTCTGCAGGGTTAGGTCCTGGAGGGACCTCATTGAGGGCTTAGCTGGATGTGCAGGAGCTGGTGCAGAGGCAGCATGAGGCGGGAGGTGGTGGCACAAAGCTCAACAGAGGCCATTCCAGCATCACCTGTCATTAGATCTGGTTATTTTATTGTTAAAATGCACTATTTTGATTCTTAGGAGGGAGTGCAAGTGTTCTTAAAAGATTAAATTGGTATAACTTTGTAATGCAAGACTTACAGCAGTTTAAGACTGCCAATACAAGTCCAGCTTTAGGAAAGTGCTCAAATTGAGGCAAACACCAAATAGACTTGTACTCATGCTTCTAGAAATTGGAAACTAATTTAGTGTTGTGTATCTTTCAATATTTTGTAGTATTTGGGTTATTTTGAGTCTGGCTTTTGTAGCCTGAGAGTAGCTGTAAGGTGATAAATTACTTTCTAGGTATTTTTTTTTAGCTAAGCTCTTAATTTCTCTCAGTTAAAAACCGTTCAACCTTTATGGCAAGATTCAAACAAGTACAGACTTAGGTTACTTATTTCTTTGAATAGCATTGTGTCAGTTTATACACCTTGGAGTTGACCTAAGTCTGTGAAAATCCATACATTTGTTCTCCTGTGAGCCCATTTTGAGTGGGATTTTGCTGTTGAATTGCATGTCATTGGGCAATGATAATTTTACCTTTTCAGCATAGCAACGTTCCTGAAAGCCATGCACAAGAGGAGGGAGGATTTGCTGACTTTGTTAGCTGCTGGAGCATTTCATTATGAACAAGAGGTTAATAGAGATAGACACTGGAGAAAAAACCTTTGAGTACTAAGCTTTTGGCTTTTTAAACTACTCTGAGTACACTGTGGGCTGTCTGCTTGAACGGTGTCTAACCAGCACTCTGTACCCTGAGGTAAGAGCAAGCACTTGAAGTACACTATTTCAGAGCGTTCTGAGGTCTTTGTCCCCTCCTCCCCTAGAAGGGAAATATTTAGATTTTACAGGAATGTTCAGCAAAGGTCTTAGTTTGCTGAGATGTCAAAAAATTGAGGTCTTCCATATAGTGTTTGCCATGTCCATGGTAGCAACTGAAAGGATTTGAGCACTTTCTTGTTCTAACAGTCCTTCTGTAGATTAGTTGCTTAAGGTCAAAAGCAGGTAGAGACCATATCCTTTATAACCTGATAAAAGCAATTTCTATTTGTAACAGAATGTATTTTCCTGAAGGGAGGTGTTATCTATGGGATGTTTGAAGTGCACAGATGTGGAGAAATTAATTTAATGTTCCACTTACGTACCTTGGGCATTTCTTTAGAATTCTGCTTAATATTAAAATGACTGGTTGAAAAATGAATATTGGAAATCAAGCTCACCAGAGAAATGCAGATTTCTTTTTCCCCTTGCCAAGGAGTTAAATGGTTGCTGTAAGGATTCTGAAGTAGAAACCTTGCTTGTGATGATGACATAAAGTAGCTTTCTAAAATGAGTAAAGTTGCTTAAGTGTTTTTATTATATAAACATTAATCTGGGCCCCCCTTTTCACTCTAATTTCATTAATTCACTAGGGAGAGGGAGAAGCTTTTTATATTTTTTTTATATTCAGCTTTTTTATTACCATCTTGCTGTCTCTTAAAGAAGGATAAAATAATATCTGTGTTCTATCTGTCTTTGTTTCAGAATGTCATCTGTATTGGGAGAAGCTGTTTTCATTGTGTGCTTAAGCTAAGTGGTTTCTGTTTCTTTATGGAGTGGATATGGCAGGGTCTATGTGCTTCTCCCACCTTCAGAATTTATGGAAAGCTAATCTGGGCATTTTTTGGTGAAAGGACGTAGCAGACAATAGAGGCTGACATAATTCTGACTCCCCATATCTGTCTGCATAGTAAATGTCTGTATGCAGCCTTTAGGACAATCAGATGTGTGAGCCCTCAGCTTCAGGCATCTTATCCCCTGGATACCCAGCTGGTGTAGGAGTAGGAAGCCAGGAGTATCTTTCCAAGGATAAATTTTGAGCAGAGCCAAGAGATGCCAGTGTGGTGTCTGGCTCCATCTGGCCATGACTGCACTCAGGGCAGACTGTCTTCTCCAGTAGTTCTGCTCCACATCTCTTGTGGAACTATGTGGAGTGGACAATGCAGTATTGCTGCCTCTCAGAGTTTTCTGGAATCTGCAGCCATCTGGAACTTGAGTTTTCTTCTGTCAGAAGTCAAGCAGAAAGGGAAAACCCAAACTGAAGTGGTCAAACAGATAATTTTCTGTAGGAATCAGCAACTTCTCTTTCCATACAAGCACAGCCTATTCAGTAATTATTGAACTAAATAGGTTTTCATCCTCTAACTTTGGTAATTTATGGGGTTTTTAAAAAAATATTTTTGTTTTTTCAAAATAAGTATTTTAAATGACCGATCACAATGTTTCGGTGGAATAGCAACTTTTTAGTAAATTTTCAGTAATTCAGTTATATTAAATTGAATAAAGCTCTAACAGTTTTCAGGTTTTTAGTTGATTGATTGACTTTTAGTTTAGGAAAAAACCCCTGGCCATTTTCTCATAGTAATCCGTTTCTAGCCAGCCTGTAAATATGGAGTCTCTTACCACAGACCTATACCTGGACTCTGCTCTAAACTTTGCTCCCGCATTACACAACTGACTTAACCTGTCTTTGCCTCTGTTTCCCAATCTGTTACCTATTTATGGGTCTGTTTTGTAGCTCACTGCTTAATGTGCTATGAAATTGGTTTAGTATGGTATGGCTTATATAGGTGACTTATTTTTGCTGTTTGATGCTCTTCTTCTAAAAATAAAAATAATTGCATGTTGTTTGAAGGCACCAGAAGACTTAAAATTTGTTGTATAGATACTCACTTTTTTGCTTCTGCTTTTATGCTTTCATTTCAAAGCCTTTGATAAGTAAATGTTTATTTATTTTTATAAATAATTTTTTTAATAATTATTAGTTCATATCGCTTAAATACTTCCTCCACTTCCTCCCTGTGCCCTCCCAAGATTTTCCAGTAAATGATTAGAAAAGTTACACAAAAAGTAGCAGCACTGAAGTGTTTTTTTAAATTTCTCACTTGCATTTTGCTATGCAAGTAAACTGTGGGTTTGAAAAATAAAATGTAGATAGATGAGTGTGGGAAACTCCCTTTCTACTAGCAATTCTAAAATGGGATTTTTATATGCTGATATCAAAAGTAAATTTAGATACAGGTTCATGCATCCCTCTCTTGACAGGCAGCTGCTGTGTAGGAATGTAGAACTGTTGGGTCCTGCCTTCTGCCAGTAATTTTGTACTGGCTTGAAAAGCTTCTTGGCCCTGTTGCACCCATTTGAGCATGCACAGGACTCCTATAAATAAATACCGAGTCAACCTGTCTACCAGTTTGTTTAAACTTTTAAAACCCACTGTAATTGTAATCCCCACCATTCTGTGTCATCGTGTGTGTGCGTGCATGGGAAGGGCGCAGGAATATGTCTGGGCATGCACTCCTGACTGCTATTCTTCCCGAGCCATGTATGGATCTGGACTCCTAATCATTTATTTTTCCATCTGCATGATCTCTTTGGGATGGATGACACTTTCCACAGTGTCAGAGAACCATATGAATGATCATACTCAGCTTGCAGATTTCCCAAAAGAAAGAAAATGCAAGCTAAACCCACATATTTCAAGAAATAAGACTCCTTTGATGACTTTAGAAAGTGACTTGAATTTACAAACTGAAAGGTCAACACATTTTTCTTCTTTTATATCTGGTTAGAGAGAAGATAATTTTTTTTATTTACTGGTGAGGAAGAGCAGTATGTAGGGGCCTATACATGTACATGCTTCTAGATAGATAAATGAACCAGAAATTTGACATGCTGATTAACAAACTGAATTTTATCAGCATATACTTTTATTTTTTTCTTTTTAATATTAAACATGCATTAAGGGCACCTCTTAAAAATGGTGCGTTTCTCATTACTCTGAACTTTGCTTTTGTCCTTCAGTTGCAAAAACTAATCTTCACATGATTTAAAAAGGTATGTGCAGATTGTTACCTGTGTTGTGTACATGGAAACAGCAATTTTTCCATGGCTGACTAATGCATACCTTTTGGTTTGTGGCAAGAGTATTAAGATGTTTGTAGATTAATTTTTACTAATAAAAATAATTACAGTTGAAGAGAAATGCTTTACCTCAGGTTCTGAAACAAGCTTATGCTCATAAAACCCTGACTGGATATAAATTCAGATGAGTCAGAAGAAACAAAGGGACTGATTTAATGTTCATTTGGCTGCATTTTGCTGCTAAAGTCAACAGATGACATATGGCCTGTGAACTTCTTATCTCTTTTCCTGAGATGGAAAAAAGGTGACAAGGAAGTGAAAGTATTAAAATAATTTTAGAATTTATTTGTTTTTTTTTTCTCCTGATACAGAATAAACAGATTGAAAACGTCATCTTTTGTAATAGCCCAGTTTAGCTTACCATCTGCCGTTAAGGAGGTTTCTAGTAAATACATGATGTATTTAAGCTCACTGTTGCAGCAGACTGGAGTGAGCAAGCTGAATTTTGTCTTCTAAATAAAAATGCAAATGTTAGAAGCTGCTTTTAGAAGTTTTTCTTTTGTAAAAGTATTACTTTTTTTTTTTTTTTCTGTTGGAGAAAGTACTGTTAGGATAATGGGATTGACTACAAGTGCATTTGTGGAATTATTTCTGTTTGCACTCATTACTTCTTCTGAATAAGGCTACAGAGGTTGGCACCATATTGTTTTATATTAATAGAAATTAGTGAAGCTTAAGAAAGGTATGTTACAGTCAGTGAATACAACTGATGTAACAATATGTAATCAAGAAAAAAAAAAGAAAAAAAAAGGCATTTTTCCTCCGTGTTTCTTGCCATCTTGTGCTTTCTCATGTGCATTTCTCTTCATTTGCAAATATGCTGTAGTTATTGCTGCTCCTCTACTAAGCAGTTGCAGTTACATTGCAGATTGTCTTGCATTTAAATTAAGCATCTTGGATTAGTGATCCAGGAAGCTGCAGTAACTAGCATAGCATGTTAGTTTATTTCTCATTTTACTATGTGTGAACTTTGTCAAAGAAACTGGCTCTGCTGCAGAAAATGACTGATCAGTTGGCGTTTCCCAGATGGCTTCTCTCAGGACCTCTGTCTTCTCCAACCTCCATGCTTTCTGGCTAATGCCTCAGAAATCACTGGCCTTATGGGAACTCTTTAGACCGAATACCACAGTTATGTCAGTTAAAACAAAGGAAATTCTTTGCATCATCTGTCAAGGTACCCTACTGTGTGAAGTGAAGTGAAGTGAACCTCTCAGAACCTGGGCATTAGGTCTTCAGATTCATCTATAGGGAGGATTCTGAATTTCATATAAAACCATTTTGGAATTAAAATTTCAGGACATTTTAATTAATACAGGAACAGTTCCTTCAAGATATCTGGACCACTGGTAATGTATTATTCTGTCACCTATTTTAACAGTGAAGCAGCAAAGATTTCAAGACAAAAAGAGGTTTTTCACAGTGCAAGTAGTCAAACACACACAATTTTCTGAACACCAAACCTCAGTACTAACAGCATTTTTAAACTGCTACTCTTTCCAGTTGTTTTCCTTCCCTCTGGAAGCTAAAGCCCATGTGAATATGACAGTTGTTTTGACAGACCCCATTCCACTTTGTTCAGCACTTCAGTGGTGTTAGAGCACAGTTTGCCTGGTTTCCTCTGAGTGGCTTGTAGAAGCACTTCCATGCAATTCAATAACCTTTCTGTGCTACTATGTAAAGTAGTTGAAAACTGTGTGGAAAATCCTTTACTCTCTTTAAGTTAGCTGGTGGCATCTGAAAAATGTTCTTTATATTGGACTTATTTACATTTTCCTGCAACCCCTATCTCCCACTCCCAAGCTAGCCCTCCATCTGTGACGTTTGTGCTCCTACTCTTGTAATAACCTTTGAACATAGGTTGAGGTTATTTTTCTGTTAGTTTATTTCTAGTTAACTAATTCTAGTGTGTTGGAGATGGTTTTTGTGGGGTTTTTTTTGGTTGAAGTATTTTACCTAACCAAAAAAATAGTCATAAAAATGAAGTCAGGTTATACTAGGATTTTTATGCCTGCTTGTTTTGCTAGTTTAAGTATTGAGCCCAAATCCCAAAATTTAGCATGGTAATGTTCTGTATAGCTAGTGTTCTCAAACATAACTTATGAAAAATAAAATTCCATAGCCAATATTTTGCATTCCTGAAAATCCTCTTGGAATGGGGGATTTCAGCTACTCAAGCCATTTTGTTTTACACTATAGTTGTTGCAAAAGAGAAGATTTTTCAGAAGCGTGTCTTCTGTTCTGCATTCTTCTCTAATCCATGAAATGCCCTTGTACATTTTTACTTTGATTTGCCTTTCATGTAGTTACTTTTGATGTAACAGTTGTGGATGATGGCTATTAGAATTATGAAATAAATGCAAACTCCAGTAGGTTACATTTTAATGAACTGATACTGACTTCTAATGCTATGAAAACTTAACTGTGAGTTAATGATTAGCTATTTGCCAGCTCAGGTGAAATACAATTTCTTAAATAAGATGTTTAAAATTTGCTTTGTTTCTTGACATTGAGTGTGAATCCCAGTCTCAGCCCTAAAACTGTTTATCAAATAAATATTAATTTGAATTCTTGATAGCTAAACCAAATAGAACTGCAGACCCATTTAGGTTTTGGGTAAGGCTTGTACTTGAAATTCTGGTTATAGCTGGATAATATAATATGTTTTCAGTACCTTCTTAGTAATTTTGCTGTCAGCAAATGTATGTGCTGTTGCTGGCTGGCCGCTAGTCTTTTTTAGGATGCAGGATTTACTTGAAGTTTGTTTCTCTGTGCACATCTCCTTGCTCTGGTGGGGAGCTGCTCTTCTTTGGTGCCAATTTCTGTAGTGCAATGGGAATGCTGTTGCTGGCTGGCTGCTAGTCTTTTCTAGGATTCAGGATTTACTTAAGTTTGTTTCTCTGTGCACATCTCCTTGCTCTGGTGGGGAGCTGCTCTTCTTTGGTGCCAATTTCTGTAGTGCAATGGGAAGAGCTTGCAGTAGCAGTAAACCTTATAGGGGACCTAAGAGTAATCTTTTCTATCTGCCGGAAGAGTGCCTGACTGTATATTGCAAGTGGTTTGATATGTTTGAAAAAATGTTAGATCAAGCTATTTTCTTGTTTATCTCATTTCAAGATCTTTTTTTCCTTCTGAACTGTGAAGTTTTGTTTCTTATTTTCTTCCCTCTCTATAGGGATATGTGTTCCTATTCCTTTACATTCCTTTTTATATTCCTTTATAACTTGTAGCTTGCTGAAGTGCTGTTTCCCACAGTTCTGCTCACTTCAGGACTTTTCTTTTTGCTTCATTGGAAAAACACTAGATGCTGATCTCTCTTCCTCACTCTCATGGGTGGTGTGCAAAGGGACACTCAAGAAAGTCTGCATAAAGTGTTGAACTAGATTAGCTAAACTGCATTTAAACTTGTCCAATGGCTCTTCTGAGTGGTCTGAAAAGTACCTGTTTGGCTGTTCTGAAGGGGTCTTTGCCAGTCCAGCTGTCCTGGTGCGAGGCAGTGGTGTCTGTGCCCAGCCCTCTGCGGTGCTGGGTGTTCAGTGCTGCGAGGGTGCTTCTGCACTGTGTCTGACCCAGCCCATGGTCCCAGTGCTGCTCTGAGGTGCTAAAAGTGGACTGGAGCCCATCCACTCCAGCCATCTGCTGCCTGGGTGATTATTTCCAGCCAAGACAGCATGGATTGTTAGAGGCAGCAATATTTTAAACTACACAGCTGTTTTTCTTGGTGCACATGATGTGGAACTCTTTTTTAGTATTTTGGTAGTTTTAATGTAGTTGAAAACCTTAAACTAATGCACAGGGTATGACTACATGAACAAGTTACAGCAAGGTAGTCTAGGGTGTGGATTTGCTCTGCATTAGATGATCTGTAGTATCTGCTCACCTGCATGTTTTTAATTCTGCAGAAAATGCATAGTCCTTTGATATGCCACTCCTTAACAGGGTAAGATAAAATTGTCCTATTTACTATCATTAAAACTGGACAGCTATTTCATTAATTTCCAAGTGCTTTACATTGTTTCTGAGAGCTCTTTTATTAAAATGCAAGTGACTAAAATGTCAGTGCAATAATGGCAGTAAGGTATTGGGTTTTTCTGACTGAGTTGTAGGACAAGGCAGCCTTCTGGGTACAGTTCTCCTGCAGTATATGTCTAGTTTAGGCTTCAGCATGCAAGAAGCACTTCAGTCTTAGAAAAAATTTTGTTCAGAATTGAAGGTGTGAGTGTCTCTTTACGTCTTATTAATGTTAGATTTCAAGTTGTTAAATGTATTAACAGTGTCGGGATTTTTAATAGTAGGAACATTGCAGCAATTAAATCTTTATCAAAATTATTATTGCTTCCAATAAAGCTTCCATAAACTTTAATCCTGGTCCTAAGTTTGTGACTGTTCTCAAAATTGATGTTGCAACTTAGAGAGAAGAATTTCAGCTGATGAGCATAGACTGTACGAAACATGGGACAGAGTAACAGGAAGTATAAAGTGCTCTGATGCTGTGTTCTGAAAGCCAGGGATTTTCTCAAAGGCATTTTGTTACACAGTAAACTTTTCAAAAGTCATAATCTGGCTTTCAGTAACAAGACTTGAGTGTCTAGTCTGTTTATGCAGTTTGAAAAAAGAAAATAAAGATTTCCACAGGGAGTTTGTTTGTATTTTAAGCACTTGATTTTTGTGAGAATATCCAAAGACTTATTGGCAACATCAACAGTGAGGTAAAACCTAAGACTTGAGCACTGAAAACATAGATATTTTATCTAGTAAGCTGAGGCAAATTTGCTGTAGCAAGTACAGTTGTGTCTTACTTTAAAAGTGTGGCATGTGTTTGGAGCTAATTTAAAAAAAATAAAAATTAAAAAAATTAGGGCAGCTTGACCTGCCACTCTTTAACATGTTCGTGTTTTTGACATGAATCACAGTGTTTCTCAGGAATCTCACAGCCACTGCGTGTCTATGCAGGCTGTTTTTCATTTTTTAAAAGGGCATAATTGTTGAATGGAAAAATATTATAATTAGTTCTGAACTACTTCAGATTTTGTTTTTGGCACGTAGAACCTTCTTCTCAACTATTCTTCTGGCTTTTTTTCTTGACACAAATCTTTCATTTGCTTCCAACTTCCTTCTCCTCTGCCCACGTTCCGTATCTGTTGATCTGCCTTTTGCCATTTCTTTAACATTACTCATATAACCTTGACTCAGCTTTGACTTTCCTGAAATACTCCCCTATCTCATCTTCACAATCTTAATTATCGCTCCTCCCTTTGGCCTCTGTAACTGTGAGTTCTGAGGCTGGTACAAGTAGAATGCTGTGTTTCATAACTTGACCTCCATGTAGGAAAAGCTCACACATTCCAGGTGGAGTGACTCTCCTTTGGTTTAGGTTCTCACTAAAAGTACTGTGTTCATACAAAAACTTCACCTACTCATTAAAACGAAGTCTCTAGATTCTGAATACAGTGACACTCTTTACTGTGGTGGTTCTGCCTCAGAAAAGTGTTGAGACTGACTTATCTAAGGCTTTTGTTTTCCCACTCAAAATTGTATGTACTAAATATTCCTTCCCTATCCTAGCTTTTAGCTTCCATTAGTAGCTTTATGTGTGAAAATGGTCATGTATTTTAAATTGCTACAATCTATAATTCTGATATGTCTTAGTTTTTATGCAATTCTACTGAAACATTTGGAGATCATTGGGAAAATAGTTTGCAAAATAAAAGGGGATTTATCCATTTTGGGTTTGGCAGACTTTTTTTTTTTAAACAGCAAATAACTTTTTTGTTATTGTTTTTAAGTCAGTACACTTTAAAAAAAAATCGAGCTTCCCAGAAGTGTTTGTGTTTTTTATATTATCAGAAGTATATGTATTACTGACTGCAGGGTTTTTGGAGTTAAGTTATCATAATTAAGTAGCTTGCATGAAGGTTCAAAATCTTCAACCACAGACTTCAGTCTAGAATCAGCCTTGACTGACAATTGATTGGAAAAACTTTTAGTAGTTGGTGCTGCAAAGTTGTCTGCAGGCATTCCAAGTCAATAATTAATCAGCCATTGCACGTAGTATTAGATACAGCACAGCAACTTCAGTGTGTAAGAGGCGTCTTGATGCTCGCTACAAAACTATTGTAAAACTGCTGCAAATAACTCCAGAGACATTAACAAGGCTTTATTTAAATGCTAATGTGTTAGGTTAAATTTTTCTGAGGTGACTTAATGATTTCTTTGTTTTGTGCTATATGTGTCATTTGGAAAGAGCCTAATCTTCAAAAGTAGTTAACAGACTCTTACATCTTGTCTTAAGCTGGCTAATCTAAAATATTTAAGCATCACGCGTTAATATCCTGCCAAGAAATGCTTTTTGGTTTGCATTAATGAGGACAGGTAATACTAATTCCTGATGTATTTGTTCATGAAAGCATCTCTTAACATAATTGTCTTCTGATGCATTTTTATTAGGTAGTAAAATAAAAAAATAAAATTCTGGCAATATACTACAGAAACAAAATTTTTAGAATCTGAAATGCCATGTTGTAGCAGTATGTTACACTATATAAATATGTTTAATGTACTTTCTTTACCCCCCAAAAAAGCACACTTCTGAAGAAAGGCAATAAAGAAACAATTTCCTTCTTGTGTAACTTATTCCAGCTTAGTTGCCATCACTGCTTCCTCAAATATTTTTTCTTCTGTTTACATTCATAAATCAAGATGTTTTTAGGACAGATTAGCATTTTGCTTTAGATACTGTGCAGCTTTTAATAAACTGTAGTGATTTCCATTAGCACTTCAATCACTGTATGAAGTATGTTTAATACAAACACTCTACCTAGGTTATTTAAATTTGAGGGCTGAAAAGCTTCCATATGTATTATGGAAGCCTAAATAGAATACTCATGCATCTGACAGAGTGTCATCACCTCAATCTTGTGTTGACTTTGTAAACACAGTAAGATATTGGGTCTGGTGGATAAACTCATTATTAATCACAGATTTCATCAACGATCTGCTGCACTTCAGTTTTCATTTCAGCTCTCAGTGTAGTCTTTAACCTGAGGAACCTCTTGCTCTGAGACTTGCAGGCCAGAGTATGAGCATGTTTTCTTGAAGGAGATGTTATTGTGTGAGATGGGGAATACGAACTCAAAGCCCTTCAGCTGCTCAACTTGCCTGTGAGCACACTTTTTTACCAGTGGTATCATGTGGTAAATATAAGACATGTTCATGCCTCCATGAAAAGGAGTAGGTTGCTTAGTGCTTACTGCAAGATACCACATGATAAGAGCGTGCCCATGGCAATTACCTGCATGTTGGTGGAGGTGCTGACAACTCCTGCTTTCATTTAGCCTAATTTGTTCATCCAGCTGCAGGAATATCTAAGGCTACTCCAAATATGTTAGTTACTCTGCACGTGAAAATGCCCATAATGAATACTAACAATGTAATGTAACGTGTTACTCTTCACGTGAAAATGCCCATAATGAATACTAACAATGTAATGTAACTGTTTAATGAATATGTTTATGAACATTTTTTAAATGGGATCTCACTCATTTATGCTGTGGAGGAGTATGCCATTGAAAACCTACTGCTTTTGGTTATTCAAGCAAATATATGAGGGCTCCTGGCAACTTCCCACTAGCGCGGAAGTGCAGTGTGAGCTCTTTGTGGCCGGAGTTTTTAGGTTCAAAAACAGGTTGTCTAAACTCTTGTGAAGTTTTTGTCCCTCAAACATGATCTCATTGCTCATAAGAGATTCATGGACTGAAAAGAGGGAGCAGTATTACCAGCTCTGAAGTGATGGTGATGTGGAGTTAGGAACCTTCCTTGCGTGTGTCCCCCATATTTCACCTCAGCACCTGCAGAATCTTTATTTGAAAATTTGGAAGTGCTGGTTTGAAATGAATGGCTGCAAGTATTCTGTGGAAGGACTCTTCTGAATAAGTGATGTTTTTCTGTGTGAAAACTTGGAAACTGGAATAACAGTGAGGTAAAAATACTCGTGGTGAAGGTGGCAGGGTACATAACTACTGAAAGCCTTTGCTTCCAGCTTGTCTTAGGCTGTGACTGTTGATACTAGAACACAAATTACAAATATCATTCTTTAAAGTGAAACTGTTTGATTTTCAATAACAGTTTCTACAATATAAATATTTATCAAGCTGTGTAAATAATATGGGAAAGGAATATATTTTTCTTTTCCAAGGCAAGAAAACTTTGCAATCTTGGACTATACCTACAGTAGTTGAGTAACTGGGATAAGTGCTCAAGAGTCTTAAAAGATAATTTGTGGTCTCTGTAATTTTTTAATTGGCATATTAAATCTTAAATTTAAATATTTTCCTTTTCTTCAACCAATTTTAGATTTTCAGTCTCTGTATTCAGAGCCTTCCCCCCCCCCCCCCCTCTAGTATCTCTTAATCTTCATCTGTGTGTGGGAGTAGTGCAGGTAATGAATACATCTCAGACTTCAGAAAACAAGTAGAAATACTATAACTTAGATTAATCTATCTGCAAGCATAGCCTTTGTTACCTCTTTCTGACGTTTTCTTCTACGAAAAAAAGAGCCTAAAAAGATTTCAGAGTATCATCCTATCTTGTTGGTTCTTTGTGATATTGAAGTCTGATACTGAATACTGCTATAGCAGTATATCCAGAGATGTTTTCCTGTGTCTCCTGTGAGGTTCACTGCCTCATAAAATCTCATCCAAGGGGAATTGTTGCAGCCCCATCCATGACAGAGCACCTTGAGCACACGAGCAGGTTGTTGGCTCAGGGGTGAGCACTGCAGCTACCCAGGGACCCTGCTTTAAGGAGTACAGTAATGGAGATGTGGGCTGCAGAGGCAGGACAGCTCTTGAGATGGAGTGGGGATTCTGCTCTCCTGTAATCTGGTTAAAGTTGTGAAACAAGTGCTCTTCTGAAGAACAGTGGAATGAGTATGTGTGACCTTGTTTTAGCATGCTGACCTTGTTTTAGCTGGCTGCATTTACTGGTTACCTAAAAGACTTCATAGCTGCTTGTCCAGGTGGAGACACTTTCGGAAAACCTCCAAGAGAAAAGTAGGAGCACAAGGCTTCTCTAACTTAATGTTACAAGACTGGGTTTGAAATACAACTTTTGCTGACGAAGCTGGCCATTGATGCTTGTCTTCGTAAAAATCAGTGTTTTCATGAGCCTGAAGATCCCCCAGAAGTCAGGAAGCTGAGAACTGACTGAGAGATGAAGAGAGATTTAATCTGAGTCCTGAGGTGAACAGGGTGATGGTGATAAACTAGGAAAAAAAGTTTCTGTTAGGATGGGTTTCAAAGGTTATGTTTTATTTAGCTTTGTTTGTAATGCATGTGTCAGCTGAACAGCGGTGCCGTGTCCTTCTGCTTGCTTTGGGGTCTGCATTTGCTTTTATTCCACTGCAAGACACCTGTGGTTGTGCTGCCTCAAGTGATACAGGAGTTAATTGCCTAAACATGATAACTGGATGGTGAGTTTGAGACCTTAAAGTCCAGAGGACTGTTAAGTGCCAGTCAGTATTGCTGTGGGCACGAGGCTTGTATTAGGGTGATAAAATTTCATCTTGAAACCTGAAAACTGATCTGCTGGACAAATCATGAGGGAAAAGGGACACTTAACCTAGCCCTGCAAATAGGGGAATGTGGGAGTTTGCTTTAAGAAGATGCTCCAAGAAAGACTATATATAAACAATTTGGCTTACATTATAAATCACTGATCTAGATTGTTTCCACACAGAGAAGAAGGTTGATGCTGCAGTATAATGGGCATTTGAATTGCTCATATAGGTAAGGGTTAGTTTCAGTCTTTAGACTCAATATCAAGAAAGGAGGGGAGAATAGATGGGATTTCACTTTTTTATTCTTGAGATAATGAGCATAGAAAAACAGCATATGTGAAAATGGATAAAAAATGTAGCTTGATGTTACAAAATTACATACATAATAAACTGACAAGAGCTAATAAAAATATATTAAATATTATTAGACATAAACCTTTGACTGCTAAAGTCCTGTAAAATGTTTTTATTGCTTTTCTAAATCTTGCCAAGTTTATCTCCAATAACAAAAAAAAAAAAATGTATTCCATATTTCTGAGTCCCTTCAGCTATATTCCCATGTCCATATGCAGACAAAAGGGGACTCATTAAGACCCACTCAGCATGGAAGTAGCCATTTCAGGTAATCATACTACCCTATTCTTTTCCTCCTTTGAAATTTCCATTCAAGGGCTTTTAATATTTCAACCTAATTCAGTCAATCTAAGCTATCCAAGCAGAAGCTTGTTTGTAATGAAAATGGGTTACATTTTTATCTATTCATTTGGTACTATATTATTTACTGCAGTTAGAAAAGTTTTGTTAATTATTTGACTCTGCCAGACTCTTGGGAGAATGGAGGTATTGGAGTTTTACTGTCAAAAATACTTTGTGAAAGGCAATTTAGAAAACGTTTTATGATGGTGTCACCAGTCTCACTTTCAGTCATTTATTGTTTGATTGGATAGAGGCTTCATGCTTCCCTACTAAATCAAAAGGAGTTGTCAGAATATAAAACAAATACTAGGTTTTGGCCGTGGTGGAATTTAGTGCTACAACTGAAAGAATTAGCAGTTATGGTATCTAATTTTCATGCTGCTGTAACAGAAACAAATGCAAGGAACAGGTGAGAATTGCATCATGTCATTTCCCCCTTCTCTTAAATTCTAGTCCTAAGCTCAGTACAGGCATAGGCTTTCTTGTGTTAGTTGTTCTGTCAGACTTACTGTCTCCTGGCTTTTGCCTTTAAAATGATGAAGAAAATAGTAATGTTGGTAATGTTTCACATGTGCACATATCTTCTCAGTTTATTTGCCTTTGGGTTATTATTCTGAGTAAAGATTATGTGTGAAGAATGTGTAATGAGAACTTGATAGCAGAGATGCAAAGACTTGGCTTGACCACAGTATCTTAGGGCATTTAGGATTTTAAAGGTCCAGCAGAGGAAGAGTTTGACTGTGCTTTTATAGAAAAAAAAAAATACCGCTTTTGTTTTTTGGGGTTTTTTAAATTTTTTTTTAAAATACATTAAAAGCAGAACATTCTTCCAAGGTATTTCTGAGGTGAGTCTTTCTTCTGTTCTCAGGCGTGGTGGGCCTGCACATCTCACGGTTCAGAAACGGGGTAGCAGAGGTTGGATAGTCTGTCTTGTCCTGTGCTATGCTTGGTGCTACCAAAGAGCCCAGGCAAGGTCTAAAAACACGGCCCTAGATGGTTGCTGGGTATCTTCATGTGAATTTTGCTGGAGTATGTACTGCAATGTGTTGAAAATCCCAGGGACAATGTGAATTCAGCATATTATTTGAACATTTGCTTTATGACCTTTTATTTTTCATTGAAAATTTATGATCACATTTGTCTCTTTGTTTCTGACTTCCCCCGCCTTTGTCCTTCTCAAGGTTGCATGTAACATTTTAAGTTCAAGTATGCTATTGCAGCACTAGTAACAGCAGAATGCTTTGGATAATGTTGCATAGCAACACAAAATTTAATTTGTGTCAAATGTTTTGGCATTCTCCTGATGTGACTTTTTTCATCCTTTTCTTTTTCACTTAAATTGCATTGCCATCAATTGGGGTGAAACTCGGTATACTGGTACATTATGGGGATTGTTTTAATCAGAGCAATTCCCAGCATCCAAAATTGCGTGGAATTTTCATTTTTGTCTTGCATTAGTTTAATGCCCTGTCAGCCATAAGAAATCTGAAATTGTGTGAAAGGAAGACTGCTTCATTTCTGAACTTTTATGCAGCCCAGAATTATATTCTCTTCTTGTGATTACTCTTATTTCTTACTCCCCTTGTGTGTACAGTCGATTTTCCAATGACATAAGTGCAGCTATATTATCCATTGGTTAACCAGGGAATAGAGTTGGTGAATAGTCTTTTCCTGTTTCAACAATGATCAAAGCACTTTGAGTTTATAAATCAAATATTTTTTTCTAGAAATTGCCTAAGAAACCATTGTTCCAAATGGATTTTAAAGCAGAGTGTTATAAGGAGCATGTATGTTTTGGCTGTTTCTGGGGAAGGCCTAGATAGAAGTGAGGGAAGTGAATTTAAAGAATTAATGTCACTTGAGGTATATGCTTAATTACATCTCAAGAGATGTAATTGAAAAAATTACATCATGTAATTGAAAAATTACATATGAAAAATCAAGTCAAACAGAGACACGAATATTCTACCTGACCACTGATTTCATTGTGTTAAGGGTGGTTGTATATGAGAGTAACTGAAGGAGTAGCAACTTAATTAGAATGTACATCTGTGTGTGGTATGTGTGATTTGGTTAAAATGCAGGTGGGAGTGGGAAAGTCTGTCTTTCCCTTTGCTGAAATACTTTAGTAGTGAGTCCAAGACTGGACTTCCAGGCTGACACTGACATCTCAGATACGTTTTTCTGCTGCTGAACGTGTGGCTCTGGAGCTGTTCAGCCAAAGGTGCCATAGGGTTGGCTGCAGCAGGGTGACAGAGGTGGCTCTGTGAGCCTCAGCTGTCCCACCACTCAGCTCGGCAGCAAGAGTGCTTTGAGGGGGCTCGAGCTGCAGGAGTTGTAGAAATGGTGAGGCCTTCTCAAGGGGAATGCAGAAGGAGGAGGGGGACAGATCCGTGTTTTAACAAGAGACATTTTGATTAGGTGATGGGAAACAGTTTTTTTGTCAGAGAGTGCCAGGTGTTGCCCACCAGAAGGGCTTGGTAACCTCCAGTGTTGGAGACTTGCAGCTCCCTTGGTCATGATACAGAACAATCTGATGCAGCTTCAAATTTGGCTCTATTTTGAGCTGCAAAATGTCCAGATGACCTCTAGAGGTCCTATCCAGCTCAAAGCATTCTATGATTTTGGCTGATGCTGCAGATGAGTATCCAGATTCTTGGGCTGTTGAAGTCAGTCTGTAATGAAGCCTGTGTAGTGACATCTTTGCTTTTGTGGAAGGCTAGATCACCTTAAGTTTATTTCATGGACTTTAAAAAAAATATGTGCAGAGCTATGGTTGCGCTGTGGCCAACGTTTGGGTTTTTTCTGCTTTCCTTTACCTTTGCTTTTTGTGTCAAGTTTTATAAGGCTATATAAACATGAAAGGATTTCTTTGATAACCAGCTTCCATATGAAAACAGCGCATTTCTCCTTTCAACACATAATGAGTACAAGCAAGGAGTGTGATTAACCAAAATCTTTACCTAAGGCATTCCAAAGAAATATTTCAGGGACGTTCTGTACACTTTGTTCCTACTCCTAGTTAGTAATGTTTTGCCATCAGTCTCAGGTAAATCCTGCAAATGCAGTTACTATAGAATTCATGGTAGCTGGAGTTAAATGACTATTTTGACCACATCTGTTCAGCTGCTGTGAAATACATAAGTCACTACCATAATCTGACAGCGTGGTTTGTGCCTGAATATGCAGTTTCATATCTCAGAATTCCTCAAGAGCATTTTTTTCTTTATCAGTTCTGAACACATTTAATTTTAAAATTATTTTAGAAGGACCAAGAGTGGAATAAAAAGTTAATGTGCATTTTTAAATGTTTCTGTTGTTACTAATATTCCTCTAATGGCAATAAAATGAATTTTGGGAACTTTTTAAAGACACAGTCTGGTGACACTTAGCTGTAAAATTTTGTGTACCATTTTATGATGGTTGGACATGGGTTGGATGCCTGGTTGCCTGGTGCCCACCAAAAATGAAACTCAAGTGGACAGGGGAGAGAAAATAGAAAAAAAAAAAGGCTGATGGGGTGAGAGAAGGACAGGGAGAGATCACTCACCAGTTGCCATCACAGGCAAACCACACTTAACTTAAGGAAATTAGTTTTATTCATTCCCAATCAAAATCATAGCTGGATAACGAGAAGCAAAACAAATCCTAAAACCACATCCCCTGCTCTCCTGCTTGGGATTAACTTTGTTCCCAATTCTCTACCTCCTCCTCACACTCAGTGGCACAGGGAGATAGGGAATGGTGTTAGCAGCGAGGTGATCCCATGTTGGTTCTGCCATTGCTTCCTCCTCAGGGAAGGAGTCCTTCTCCTGCTCCACCGCCATGTCCCTCCCATGGGAGACACTACTCCATGAACTTCTCAGAGGAGTCTTTCCCACAGATTTCAATTCTTCACAGACTGCTCCAGCATGGGTCCTTTTTTTTTTTTTTTCTTTCCATGAAGTGCAGCACTTCAGGAACAGGCTGCTCCAGCAGGGGTCCCCCATGGGATCACAAGTCCTGGGTCACAGTTGTCTTTTGGGCATCCAGCTGCTCCAGCATGGATTTCTCCACAGGCTACAGGTGGATCTCTGCTCCACCATGGATCACCATGGGCCTCAGGGGAGCATCCTGCCTCACCATGGTCTGCACCACAGGCTGCAGGAGTATTTTGGCTCCAGAGACTGGATTGCTTCCTGCTTGTCTTTGTTCACTGATGCTGGTGTCTGCAGAGTTTCTCTCATATATTCCCACTCTTCTCTAGTCTGACCTCAATTACTTCTGTGCAATAACATTTTTCCCCCCGTTTTAAAATCCCAGAGGCACAAGCACTCTGCTTGATGGGATAAAAGCATTCTGTGGTACTCTTTGTTTCCTGTGTTCTTTTTTATTTACTTAATGTGTTTACTACTTTTTTTCCCCTCCTTTTCAGATTTAAATAAGTTCTGAGTTCAGTTGAACGATCTACCATTTCAAAGCATTTTGTATGCCTTGAGATTTTGCTGACTCTTTAGATCATGTGTTGTTATAATCAGCTTTATGTTTGGCCTTTCGATAATTTGATAATATCTGTAGTATTACATTATTGATTCAAATTAAATTATAATTATCTTGATGATAAAGGTATTGGTTAAAGATACTATTTTGTTAAAGTAATTTGTTAAAGATACTACTTCACAAGGTCAATAATTTCAACAGAATGGAGAAGTATTGGAAGAAAACGGTATGGATTACAAATCTAGGCCAAAAATGTAATGAAATATGGTTGGGTTTTTGTAACATTAAGGATAACAAGTGATAAAAACCAAACCAAAAGTGATGTTATGTAACCAGAGTAGTGACTCTCATATGAGTTTGCAGTGTGTAAGGCTAAAAAGAAGCAGATGTAAAGATATTTTACTTTATATGGTATACTTCTGTCTAGTGCTTCAGAAAAAATGTATCAGAAAAATGTTGACCAAACAGTTTTCTAAAAAGAGAGAAATGAGGATAACAATTTTCCTACATGCATTTCAATATATGGAAATATTTTCAATGGAAGTGGTAATCATTTGGAGGTTTGCAGTGCATAATAAAATTTTTTAAGGGCCTTTAATTTTTTTAATTAAATGTAATTAGCTCAATTGTTAGCAGCAGTGTTAGTACCTATGTGCCAGTTCATTGATCTGAGCACAAAGTCTGGGTTTGAACAGTGTTGCTTTAAGGCAGGGCCGTGCCTACATTTCCATGCAGATGAGAGGAACACAAGCTTTGTTTGCAAATTTTGGTGAACAATCAGCATCTCCTCCTTAATCTTGAACTGAGAGGTTCAGTGGTCTTTGGAGTAGTGCCTGCAGAGTGGGACACTGCCATCTCACTCAGGACCTTTGTCAGTTGGGGAGCCGCATGCTGAAAGCTGAGACAAAAATACTATTGCTCTCCTCTTGCTTGTGAAATGAAAGTGTCTCTGTGTATCAACACTGGGCTGTTTACAATTGTTTTTTTAAATAATGGAGACTTGAAAAGACCTCATCACAAGGCAATGTCAGTAACTGTAGGGAGAGCCTTTATCTGTAAGGCTTGCAATCTCTTTTACAATAGAAGCCTCCTAATTTGATATTATTCTTTTTCCAGTGGCACATTCCAAAAGGGAAACACATTTGTTTGGATATAAACAATAAAGAATTGTGTATGGAAAGTGGTATATCCCTATGGACATTTTCCCATAGGACTGTAATTCTGCACCAAATCTCTTACGAATTGTGTCACTGCTGTACTTAAGGAGATCACAACAGCCATTAAAACTGAAGTATTGCCATCTATTGTTAGGTTGTTGTTCCTGTTTTGAACTGTTATACTCCTTTAATACCATAGAAGGTTTATTTTCTTTCACCCTTTCTTCTGTTTTACTGTCTAAATATTAAAATTAAAGTGTATCTTCACATGAATGTCTGTATGACTCCCACATGTGACACTTCTAGTATTTGTGAAAACACACTTGTTAATCCAACATTTTAATTTCTCTTCCACCAAGATTTTTAAAATTGCTTTATTCCCTCTCCCCCACCAATGTAGAAAAGTAAATGTTATTATCTATACTTATTACTTGTAAAGAACCTATTGTAAAGGCTCATAAAGAGTCATTGTCATCTTCATCCCTTTTTGCAAGTATTTCAGATTTTTGCTTCAGTTGTTTGTTGCTGTCAACCTTGCTCTTTTTGCAAATGTTTTTTAGACAGTCAAACCTCAACTGAATTTCTCAGCAGGGATTTGCCTGTTCATTTTTGTATCTTATATTAAATGTGAGAGTCCTAATTCTTACTGTTTCTGTTGTTCCTATAGCAACTAGATAGGGGGAGATGCAGCAGCATCACTTTGCTTCCCAGCTGGTGTTTTTGTTCTCAGCAAGAGGGGAGAGTATGAGGAAAATAGAGTATTAGTTAGGATGTAACTGGTTGAAAAGTATACTCCTTGCTGGGTTGTCTCACCCAACTACTACTCTAGAGGAGTTAGTTAATGATTTTAAGCAGGGCTTCTCAAACTTTCTTTATTAAAATTTTGTCCTCTAGTATAGAGACACAATTTACTCTAAGTATGTGCCAGCTTTTGGTCTTTTAGCTGCTGCTTGGTTCTTGATTCTTCCAGCTAAATGCTGTTTTCTTTATCAAATGGCTAACAGTATGATTTGTGTCAGGAACTAGACTGGTGCTTATGACTTATATATAGCCTGAATATAAATAAAGTGTGGGGCTTTTTAATTCCTGCTTTTTAATCTGATTTTTGCAGCTGTCTAGTAACTATAGTATACTAGGCTGTAGTTTTATTGTCAACTAAGTGACGATCTTGGAGTAAAATGTTTTGATATTTAAATGTTACATTTTCAGAGATAACTAAAAACTAAGGTAGAGCTAACACATTCTACCTTCTCCAGGAAGCAGAGGTTGTTTGAATTCTCCTTCAGTAGTCCTTTCTGTTACCTCATGATGGAAACCTTCCTAACATAGTTTCCTGAGGATCTCTGATGCCAAATTATTCCCTCTGAAGTAAACCAAAATCTTTCCTCCATACCTGAGCACCTGAAATTCTGCTGCTTTGCCTTGATGCCTCTTTTTTAGCCAAGCACTACTACTCTATGAGGGTTGTGTTTCTCTCACCATGGTATGTGCATTGTGAAGACTCTGTGAAGAGTTTTACAATAACCTAGCCATTATTATATAAAACAACCACCAAATATTTGACATATATTTTAAGCTCATCTGAAGCTGTTTATTTTTATTAATAAAAATTCATGGGCAGAAGATAGGTCCCATCTGGTTTAGCATATGTACATTGAAAAGCCTTTCCTAGTCAGAACAGCTCTGATCAGCAAGAGGAACTTAGAAAGTGCTGATTAGTAGATAATCAAGTGGTTAATTTGCTCATGTGGGAAGTAAGAGGTTGAGATATAGCCTTCTTGTTACTTAAGAAACAGGCCGGAACTAAGACTTGTCACCTCTCAGGAAGATGCCATGATGCAAGGTGTTACTGACACAGTGGGGATCCTGCAGGCATCGGGTTATCATCCCTGAAATCCCTGCTGTCTTCACACTGGTGGTGGTGCCTCAGGAGAAGTACTTGCTCTTTTGCTCAATTAAAGTTTTTAATTGTTTCCAGTTTTATTCCTTCCCTGTTTCCCCTGCCCCTGACTCTCTCAGAGGGGTTCACAAGAGCTAATGAACATGACATCTGCTAAGTTCATAAATCAGTTTGTTTCTCTGCTGGCTGCCTAAGCAGAGTTCCAATCCTCAGTGGATTACATATTAGAACAGATTTAAATTGTAATCAGAGCAACATCTCTTCTAAACATTCTGGCTTTAAAAGTTTATAAATGGACAAGTCTCTTGCTTCCATAGACTCTGACCTGGCGTATCTCCTCTATTCATGGGACCACTGACTCTCCTAGGGCTTTGGGGAGTGTTTCTGAGGCTGAAGATGCTGAGGCTGTTCAGTGTCCAGAAGAGAAGGTTCATGTGGGATATTATCAATGTGTATATGTGCCTGATATGTGTGAATAAAGAGAACTGAGCCAGACTCCTTGCAGTGCTATCCAGTGAGCAGGAGGCAGTAGATGTAAATATACTATATTGATAAACCTTTTTTACTGTGAGTAAACACTGGAAGTTTCAGAGAGAGGCTGTGAAGTCACCTGTGGAGAAGTTTAAAACCCAACTTGGTTCATGCCTGAGCAATCTGCTGTAATCTGTAACCCTGCTCTGAGGCTTGGTTGTCTCCAGAGGTCTTTTCCAACCTGAAATATTCTGTGAATATTGTGGATTATGTCAGCAGATACAAGAGTTGGGAGCTTTTTTTTTCTGTGAATAAATTGCTGCTTGGAGAATATTATATTGCCAGAGATAAAATACAGCTGTCGTGAGTTATTCTCAAAGTCCTTTCTGCTTAGATTTTAATTTTTATCTTACAAAATCTTCTGAAGTTAGAATGTTTATTTCTTACAACCGAATTCTTTTATTAGAAACAACCTGACCTATAAATCAGTGCAGTAATAACATTTTTATCAGCTTGCTTCACTTGACAAGTAAATGCATTTTTATAGTGCTTAAAATCCAATCCTGAATGTAAAGGTCTGTTGAAGTGGTTTTGATTCACAGAATCATTAAGATTGGAAAATCCTTCTAAGATCAAGTCCCACCATTAACCTCACACCACCACGTGTAGAACTAAACTGTTGCCCGCATGTGCAAATCCTCATTTTTTGGAACACTTCCAGGGATGGTGGTTCTGCCAATTTCTTGGGCAGCTGCAGCTTCCCAGCCGCTTTTCCCCAGCCTGCAGCACTGCATGGGGTTGTTGTGACCCAAGGGCAGGACCCAACACTTTGCCTTGTTGAGCCTCGTACATTTGGCTTTGGCACATCAATCCAGCGAACTCATCATACTCAACTATGAATCAAAGTTGCTAGGCAAACGTTTAGGAAGAAGTTCATCAAGAAAACTGGAGTTTTGCTCCCTTGGTTAGGACAATTGTATCCATATGATTTCTAACAGATGTAAAATGTAGTGTGAACTTGCATGCATCTCTTGCTGCCTGGTTAATGAATATGCAGGAAGTGATTATTCTGTTCTCTGGAATATTCAATTCAGGGTAGTACATAAATGTACAACCAGAGTTCAACAATTGCCTTGAGGTGTTGATTTTATTGTCATTAAATATTAGCTAAGAGCAAGCATCATCTTTCTCTTTCATAGATTTGCTGGCGAGTGTTTGCTCAAGGTCAATTGAAATTGCTTGTGTTTTCCAAAAAGGGAGTGCGTATTGCCCCTTGAATGGTTCCAGTATATGTTGGACAATAAAAAGTCAGTGGTGGTGTTGAGAATTACAGATTAAAGAAGGAAGAATAAAAGAGGTGTCTGGAAAGAGAGGCTGTGGTTGGAGCTGGGGAAGAAACAAAATTTGCACTGGGTGTGGGATGGGAAGAACAGCTTCCTGGGGGAAGGAGAAAGAATAGGTGAAGTAGAGTGCTTTTTTTTGTTTGTTTCCTTTTTCAAAAAAGCTAAAGGTGTGTAATTTTGAGTCAAATTAGCAACCCTAGTTTGAGTGTCTCATTTCAGGTAAATAGCAGCAAGGAACTGGGAATCTAAGTGAGATTCTGACATTGGTTTTCTGGGCATCTCTTTCAGATTATTGAACAAAACCTGCTTGAGCAGACCCTCTGCAGGCATTAAAGATTTAAATATAATTATTGTTTGGATGAACATTCCAAAAATTCTGCTTTGAAGCTTTGTTATGCATCTCTTCATTCAAATCACTTAATGTTTTCAATCTTGTTTACTTTTTACAGCTGTTAACACAATAGGACAAAAGCTTCCAAGGAATGACTATTGATGTTTGAGGGAACCTAGATTCTAATTGCAGAACAATTGCTGTGATGTCATGTGCAGATTTTATGTGGTGTTCACAAACAGCTGGTTGCAAACAAATAGATTGCAAAAAATGCCTATAAAGGTTTTGTTCTACTTGTAAAGCTGCTGTCTGCACTGTCAAAAGCTTTTGGGAAGTGGCTGTGTGTGAATACTCCTGTTTCAAGAGAATTCTCGTAGCATGAAATCAACTTTGTGGGAAAAAAGTGCTTTTGCCCATGTGATTTTTATCATTCATACACTAAAAACAAGCACGGCTCTAAAAATGTAGTTAGGGTGAAAACAAAAGTGGCTCTCAACTTGGTATACATTTGTATACCAAGATTTGGCATCACTTTAAATAAGTTATACTAGCAAAAGTGGTTCTTGCCAGATTATTGATGTGTAGCATAAAAGTTAGGCTAATATAAAACTTTCCTCTAGAAGAAAATCTCTCCAGTGAATAGAATTATTCTAGTAACAATAGAAATGCACATTTACTTAAAGATGACATTTCTTACTGTGAAATGTCAAAGTGTATTTCTGTTTTCTAATTGTGAAATTGGTAACTAGAGATAAAAACTAAATGTCAGCAAGATAAAGGTATGGTAATTTTAGACTTCTAAGGGTGTTTCTGTAAATGTTTTCATTATAAAATAAATGTATGTAATTTTATTATTCTCAAAAATAATCATAAAAGGCTGATCAGCTAAAAATTCTGCTTTTGTTTTCCAGAAACCAGCAAACATTTTGGTAATGGGTGAAGGTCCTGAAAGAGGAAGAGTCAAAATAGGTAAACTTTTTGAGAAAATATAATTGTGCAGCTAAGAGATTACTATAATAAAAAAATGCATCTTCTGTGTAAGATAGAAACAGATCTTCAGCATTCTTTGAGTGTATGTATCTACAACCTCTAGTTAAATTTTAAATCTCATTCACTGACTTGACATACTTAAGAAATTCCAAATATATTATTAGGCTTTTCTAAACTTGCCAAGGGTATTGGATGAGACATAAAAGCATCTGTGTGAAACAAAAAAGTAATAAGCACAGAGAGCAGTGGTGATGACCAGGGTTCTTTTGACGTCTGCTCTGATTGGTTAGCATAAGTTAGCATTGTTACTTATAAACTTTTTGGTTTGGTTTTTTATTTTTATATAAATAACATTACTGCATGTTTGTAGAGATACAGAGGTTTGTTATGCAAAATTATTTGGTGTCAAGGTGAGTAACACATGTAGCTGTGATGGTCTTTATCCAAAATCTAATTTCCTTCTCAGTTTTAGTGATGTGGCTATTATGTTTTTAAAATAAATAATGCAGCAATACTGAAGCTTGTGTGAAAGAAACGTTTTAGATTTGAATTTGGTTTAAAATGTATGGGTTTGGCAGTACACCAAATTTTGTGCTTTCCCATCCAGCATTTCTTACTGTTACTTACCAGGCTCATTCTATGGAGAATTTTTGAGTTCTATAGAATGAACGCTTAGTTTTAAAATACACCTCTGTGCATGCTGACTGACTCTGGAGCTCATTCCTCCAAATCTTTCTAGGAGGCATGCCTTGAAAAATAGTGCAAAAACAATCTACACTACAGTCATTTTAATTTTGCACTTTGGGTAAATATATAGCAGTCACAAGGACTCACAGTTTGTAAGCATGTATAAAAATAAAGGAGAAAATGTACATTAGAGACCTATTACTCTTCAGTTAACCAAGTTTCTGTTACAGTTTTAAAAAATGAACAGGCATCTGTGTTATGTAAAATTTTACAATACCATGATGAAAATGCGTCAGATGTTATCCTTCATAGTTTTAGGAATGAACTAAATGGGATTTAGCCTTAGAAGAATTTGATCCAGTATTGTTGTAAGTAGTTTTTGGTTTGTTAGAAACTTTGAATTGTAATTTTTAATGTTTTAGAGCTGTTGTTGTAATTGTTTTTGACAATACTATTGAATTTTGATTTATTTGTATTAAAATTTAAATAATCTTCTCATTTTTTCTCCCCATTCCCCAGCTGATATGGGTTTTGCAAGATTGTTTAACTCACCTTTGAAGCCATTGGCAGACTTGGATCCAGTTGTGGTGACATTCTGGTACAGAGCTCCAGAGCTGTTACTTGGGGCCAGACATTACACAAAGGCCATTGGTAAGTTGTCCTGTAAGAAAGATGTTTGCCTGCAAGTTCTGTAAGGATAGCAGCCTTATAATGGAGAGGATGGTCAGCTGACCTGCTAGTTTAGGGGTTTTGTCACTGAAGTAGTTGCAGATGATCCCATCCATAAAGGATTAATCAAGATTAAAACTTTTCGAGGACTGTGCTTTTATATTTCAATATAACCTAGATGTTTTAAATATCTAGCTTGTTCTGTTTTTAAAACAAAAATATCCTTTGAATTGGTTTATGTGTTTTCTTAATATTGCCTTAGAAATCTTGTAATCCTGTGAACCTTTGAAAGGGAAAGAGCTGTGGCATCCTTGTAGGGTGTTATATGTCCGGTGTTATATGGGTGGTTATGTCTTGTAGGGTGTTATATGCTTCTGTGAAATATGTGTCTTGATAAGCAGAAGGCTGGACTCCTGTGCTGTGCAATCTGCAAATCATTTCCTCTTGATGACTTACGAAGCTCCATGTTCAGGAAATGCTGGTAGCCAGGTTCTTTTCTGCCCTAGTAAGTTCCAGAAGCACAATCAGCCTCGGTGCCCAGCTGTTTGGAGAACTGAAGAATTGAGGTGCATGGGAGGCATGGTTGGCTTATATACTGAACTGCAAAGGAAATAGTGACCCTCTGTTATTAGTGTGAAGTTGTTCCTATGAGTACAGAGGTGGCTTTCTTGGCAGGCATTTTTCTGTTACAGAAATTTTTGGAGATGCACTGTGGGCCTTTGTTCAGACAGTTACAAAATACTGTGTTGCACTGGCATCTCAGTTTGAGTGTTCTTTTGGGTGGACCAGCATTTTTAAGGCACACGGTGTGTTTTTTAAAAATAACTCCTGTTTATTCAACTACCATATACAGCAAGAGGTTTGGAGAATGAATGAGCTGACACCTGGCTTTTTGATGTAGACTTGCATTTCCCATTTTTGTCACCATGATATTTTCTGAAAAATCCTTTACCAGGATTTTTTGCTGAGAAGCCTCAGAAAAGAAATGTAAACAATAACTATCTGATGGCTGTGGAATGTGGTCTGGACATTGTTTGCCAACAGGTGCATCTTTGATTCGTCCATGTGGATTGTTTCTACTTAATGACCAATCCATGGTCCAGCTGTGTCGGACTCTCTTAGAGTCACAGGTTTTTGTTATTCATTCCATTTCCTTCCTTTCTAGGTCTCTCATGGATCCTTTCTCTCTATTCTTTTTAGTATAGTTTTAGTATAGCATTTTAATATAATATAATACCATAATATAATAAATCAGCCTTCTGAAACATGGAGTCAAGATTCTCATCTCTTCCCGCATCCTGGGACCCTTGAACACAGCCACACATTTCTTTATTGTATTCCACTTCCATTTGAAATCCTCCAGTGCAGGAATTTATTTGTATACTTTAGGAGAACTCTGCAGCAAAAGCTGAAGTATCAGGAGTGAGAAAAATCTGGTCCATTTCAAAACCAAAAACCTGGTCCAAAGAAAAATACTTACTGCAGACAGTTTCAGTCAGGTCAGAAGGGACCCTGGGAGGTTTCTTGTTCATCCTCCTCTTCAAAACAGTGCCCACTATGAATTCTGCCTGGTCTGTTGAGGGGTTTGTCCAGCTACATCTTGAAAACCTCTAAGAACAAAGATTTCATACACTCTCTGGTTAACCTGTTCCACTGCAAAATCATGATCGTAGCTAAGAATTTTTTTTATACTTAGTTAGAACTTTTTTTTTGGTTTATGCTGATAATCTCTCACTCTCCTGTTGTATGGCATTGTAAGAGCCTAGCTCCATCATCATGGTCACCTCTGTGTAGGTTCTGGTGGGGCTGCTCATAGATTCCTCTTCAGTCTGAACAAGCCCATGTCCCTCACTATCCTCTCCTGGAGCAGGTTCTCCAGCTTCTAACCATGCTGGTTACCTCTGCTTCTTGCCTTTGTTAATCCACTGTTTCAGGGTCATTACAACCAAGGCTGCCATTGATTATCATATCCCCAACCAGGTTCTTCCTTCTTCCTCAGCAGCAGATCTGAAGGATTACACGTGTAGTTTACCCCTAAGTCCACTAGAAATCCTTTCAGCATCCCTGAAGTGACCCTGTTTATGTTCTGTTTGTTCTCCACGATGCCCCGTGGTCTGTTCACCTCCTCCCACAGCTTCTATTGCTGGTGGGCCAGTGCTCCAACCAAAGTGTCTCTCCAAGTGTGAGGCCAGTGTCACCCTGCAGACTGATTCCTGTGTGGTGGCACCCTCCCTCTGGAGCTCTACCTCACCTGAGACAGAGGCATCCCAGGGCATCTGCTCCAGTGGGAGCTGGGGATGGAGCCTTGTAATGCCCCTGTCCCCTGTGTGGTTCTGGCACAATCCCCTGGTGGCAGGAGCAGAATCTTAGGGCCTGCTTTGCATCTGCCACTATGCAGACTGGGCTGTTAACTGCTAAGTCTGTCTGTTGGAGTGTTTGAAAGAAAATACCAAGAGAATTGCCTCAAACACCTGCAAATTAGATGCTTAAATTGCCCTGTGTTCGTAGTGGAAAACACTGATGTGAATGGACCAGATTACTGAGTGACCTGCGTGTGTGGTACAGGGAAGTTACCTCAGCTGACAGCTACCTGGTTTGATAGATGGCATATTGTTTGGAGATTTGGGTGAGTGATATGTACCACTATCTCAGGGTATCTCTTTGAAGGATGACTTAGTATAATGCTGTTGTTTGTTTAATTATGTCATAAATAACTCAGTTCTTGCCCTGAGGGATCTCTAGTCTGTACTAAAACACAGGCAAGAAGTTCCTATGAAACTTCAGGGGATGATGGTACTTTGGAGAGATCTGGTTTTTCTAGAAGTTTATTATTTCTGAGGTTTTTATTTCTTGTATCACATCAGTGAGTCACCCAGGAGGGGTGCGAATGGTTACATAGTGCCTGGCATGCAGTGTGAGTGCTGAGGGCACGCAAAACTGTTTGGGCAGCAAAATAAAAAATAAGGAAATGAAAACAAGGAGAGTTGCAAGTTGAGACTTGTAGGCTGACTGAAGGATTAGAGGAGCATGTGACTGAAGAGAAGAGAAAGGAAAAAAGGTACATGGAGCTGATCTATGTGCAGCTTTAAGGCAAAGAGAAGTGAGTAACAAAATGACAGTAGTGATGATGTTCGTGCAGTTTATTGAGTCCAGACTTGTGTTTTGCTTCTAGCACTATGTGCACTTAAAAAAAGGCCATTTTCATGAGCTGAGCATGCTAGTGAGAGTTTAATTTGAATGCTCATGGTTTTTTGGCAAAAAACTTAAAACATTCTTTTAAGTCTCTGTGCAAGAAATGCAATTTTTATATCTCTTAATATTACACAATTCTCCGGAAGTCCAATGTGTTGCTTTTAGTAACAACTCAGAAATTAAGTGAGATTCTCATCTAATTGCTCTTGAGTTGGAAACAATAATTTAGAAGAAAGGTGATTAGATATAGCAAATTATGGGAAAAAATGAATTATTTTGTATAGCTACTTGTTTTCCATAGCTATTTCCCCGTGTCTTTTGGATAATGCATAACTTTTATTGATTAGTAAATACAAATAAGATAAGGCTAAGAGCAGAGTTTTCTTTTTCAGTTTTGTCATAGTGAGAAATATTTTTGTTTGAATTTACTAGGAAATCATTATCATCAGTTCTCTTCTGCAATGTGCTAACATTGTCCAAGAGTTGCTGCATTGTTCCAATGTTTGCTTAGGTTTTTACTGACTTTGTCTTGATTTAACTTTATTTTAAATATATTTTTTGTAATCTCTCTTCCTTATCTTTGTTTCATATATAATTTAATTATTAGCACTGTGTTCAAAATATCCTGGATACTGTCTGCTATAGTGTCCAATTTGGTTTTATTCTTGTAATAATGCCTTTAGGTGTGCTTGCTTGCATGTAAATAATTCTCATACAAGATCAAAGACTGAAATTGGAATTTAACTTTTGACTTGTTCAGGATTTTTGTCTTTGATTTCTGGACTTGATCTTAGTTACATTTTGTAGGTTCGAGTTTGAGGGAAAATTACAGTAAATACAATCTGTTTAGGAAGTGCTATATATTACACAAAACAATACATAAGCATATTTTATTATTTTAGATATGATTTTTCAGTGATACTTGTCCTTTATTTAGTTTGTCTCTTCCTAGTAATTAAATATTCTACTTTTAATTTATTTCCTTGCAGAACAGATAGTTGTTTATCCTATATATAAAATCATGTTTTAAATAGATGTAGGAATCAAGAAAATACTGTTGTTGAAAAACAGAAATAGCTTTTGCTTTCTGCATGTTAAAAGGATAATAAAAAACCCATGCTGGGGTTTCATGGAGATTAATATTTCATTTCCTGAATTGTGAATGTTTGTAATGTAAGCCCTACTTGTCAATAAAAGCAATATTAATATTAAAAAGTAAATTTATTGATATATTAAAAGTAAATTTATTAAAATTACTATTAATAGGTAATATTACACATGTAATACCTGCTACCATAGTTAAAAGTAACTAACTTACCAGATGAATGCAGATTGGGAAAATTGTGTTGTAGAAGTCACAGTTCATTCTCTATTCCATTACCACAATATGAATTTGTACTAAATTCACTATAGCCTGGGAAGGTTTTCTGCATTTTCAGCATCAAAATTCAAAACCAGAATATGTTTCTCTCTATTCATCAGGTCTTAATACTTTAGCAAAGACGTAAAACCTGCAAATAAAAGTAACTTGAACAAGCTTCCGGTGAAACCAAGTAGCTGCAAAAATGTAAATTGCTTGCTATCATGGAAACTTTAATAAAATTACCAAACAACTAGAAAGTCCAGCAGAACAGAAAATACTTAAAAATACTCTAAATACTTAAAAAACAAGGTCGAGGTAAGTGGCAAGGTATAGTGCTCCTTTCATGTATGGGCAAAGACTTCTGCAGTTTAATTTTAAGGAAACTAAAGCAAATGACTGTGGTAAAGTGAAGGAAAAGTTAAACTGACTTTGAGTTTGAAAGGAGACATTAATCAGAGTGAGTTTTTGCACTCTGGGAACATCAGATTAGAAAAGAATGTTTTAGTAGGTAAAGCAAATAGTAAGAACTCTTTCATCATAGGTTTTTAGGAAAACATGTGGCAGTCTTCAGTATGATTCATTCTGGGGCATCTTGTAGCATATCAAGGTAATAACATAATTATGACTCTTTTTTATCAAGCTGCAGCTTGTATAGTTATCAGTGCTATCAAAAAAGCCTGTTATCTTACCTCTCTTTATCACTTGCCTTAATTAAAGCAATAGCATTTTTGATAAATGGCATCAGATGACTTATAGTATTTTAGATGGTTTGGATTTTGTTGACAAAAAAATTCTTTAAAGTGATCATTCAGCCACCCATTAAGCAAGGCTAAAACACTGTCCTAAATCAAAAAAAATGATGGGCTTGTTTATAGTGAAAAAATAAATCTGGAAACCTGAGAAATCTCAATTTCTTAGGTACCTTTTCGCACCTGTCTAAATTATAGGTCAGAAGAAATGTCAGAAATGGCCGTGTGGTAACTGCACTTACCAGACCAAATGAGACTGAGGTGTAGAGAAACTGTAATTCAAAGCCTGGGTAGTGCACTGTCACCTTATTCTATTGCCAGAGTACCATGCAGTCATGGAAGCTGGAAATGTATGAAAGGTATAAACAGATATCAAAATGCCTTTGAAAACATTTGAAATATCACAGGAAAATATTTGTATCAGAAGGAATGAATTTATAACGAATGCTGGGATCCATCAGTTTCAACAATGCCATTTGACTTCAGGAATAAAAGAGAGGGAAATATCTGGGGTGTATTATGTAGGATTTAGGATGGAAATATGTGCATATGTGTTCCATATTGCCTGTGCAGTGAGTCCCACACATTCCGAGTGCATCAGATGTCCTTACTGTGCATGCACAGATTGTTGGCATGCTGGCCAGCCTGTGGGGCCTCTGGAAATCTTGGAGTGTATAAGAAGGAATGAATTTATAACGAATGCTGGGATCCATCAGTTTCAACAATGCCATTTGACCTCATGCAGGAATAAGAGAGAGGGAAATATCTGGGGTGTATCATGTAGGATTTAGGATGGAAATATGTGCATATGTGTTCCATATTGCCTGTGCAGTGAGTCCCACACATTCCGAGTGCATCAGATGTCCTTACTGTGCATGCACAGATTGTTGGCATGCTGGCCAGCCTGTGGGGCCTCTGGAAATCTTGGACTGATGCCTGAAGCTCTTTTGGTCTCATGTTCTGGGAAGGTTGGAAGGAAAAAAAATAAGACCTATCTGGAAAATCTGAAATGAAACCAGAAATTACAGGTGGGATCAGCCAGAAGATTGAAAACTTTTCAGAAAAAAAGGAAAGGGTAGGTTCCCACCTGTCGTCTGCGGAGCCACAGGAGCAGGGGGACTTTAAAGAATCCATGAGAAATAATTACGAAGAACAAATCCATAGTCAGCATTTGATTGCTGCATAGGAATCCACATTCTTGTTTGTGAGAGGTGATGATTTGAGGAAAGGATTGTGGAAAAACTAGAAAAATAAAGTAAATTAGAGAGGTTTAGAAAGTATTTGTTTATGAACGCTGAAAAGAAAATCTCTGGCTGCACCAAGAAGGAAGCCTTGTTCATGCCCTGGGAAATGTTATACAATATGAGCGGTAATTGGATTCACATGATATTTTGTGGTAAACTTGTTTTGGCATGTGGTAAACTTTCTTGATTTTGATTATCAGAGTTGTTCTTATCCTTTTTCTGAGAGGCAAAATATTTTAATACCAAGGATTAATTGTTGCTCTCTTATCTAGTTATTGCAGGTACTGGATGATTTACTGGTGTTTTTTCTTCTTGCTCTCCAAAATAGCAAAATATGTCTAAAATACTATACAAGCTTCTTCTTTTATTAAACAATAGAAAGCATTTTCTACTACAATAATCTAAGAAATGTAAAGTTATATAAAGGATTATTAGATCACCTAATTAGAACATTTTAAAGCTATATTCGTATTTTGGAAAGCTTGGGATGCTGACAGCAACTAATGGAATATCATCTGCATGATTGTTGCACACTTTAATACATTAACTATTTTGTACTTTAGTTCCTTCCTTCTTCTAACTCCTTTGTTAATCTTGTTTCTCAAATATGTTAACTCTGGAAATAAGCTAGTGGTCATTGTCAATTCTGAAGAGTCTGAGAGGTGTGTAGCAGTTTAATAGCAGAATGGTGACTATGAGAATGGTGCTGTAGGTCTGACCTGTCTCTGCTGGTGTAAAACTAGTGTGGAGCAGACTAAGTTTCATTTCTTAGGACAGTAAGCTGGGTCTCAAAAGACTTGGTTTTAAATACTGATTCAGTCCCAAGGGTTCCATGTAGTTGGCCACATTTAATTTATTCCATCCCTAGTGTTGTTTCATTATCTATAAAATGAGGACACTACTTAATGGTATTGTCCTGAAGATAAAGTCAGTTAAGGATAATAGGGAACTCCAGTACAAATATGCTGTAAATTGATTTTGTTAACTCACTTAATGTTTTATTTGTCTGAGAACCTGGGATGTCGCTTAGCATATGCAATTAACTGAGAAATTTACACATTCTGGCCATTAAAAACAAAAAGGAAAGAAAACGAAAACAAAACCACTAAATCTTCAACACAACTACAATCTGCTAATTGTCCTGATTTGGATTGCTTGGTAAATGAACCTGTAAACTTCCACATGTGGTCACGCACTACTTTTTCTATTCTTATGACTCTCTCCACTTGCAGCACTTAGGAAGCAACATACTGGATGCTTTTGCCATTTTTTTTCAGTATTTTGACAGATTTGCTGCTGTATGATGATTACTATGACTTAACTGTACATGGCTTATTTTAGAGCAGGAAAAATAATATAAAATACTTTAGAAGGCAGAATATCCTCTATAGCAATAGCTTTGAGATAAAAACCTCTTTTGAGCAAGAGGTACCTTCAGAAATCTACACTTAATCCCATGTACAGCAAGAGTCATCAATGATTTGTGGGCCAAAAATCCTGAATACTGGTCATAGTTTTAGTTCCATGTCTTTTTTCCTTCTAACTGTTTTTCACTCCAAGTATCAGCTTTTGTGTTCTTCCAAACTGTTAATTACCATGGGGACTCACATGGACAAGCTTTTTTTTTTCCCTGGTATCTCACTGACTTTGCCCTTTACCAGACAGATGAGCTTTGCAGCTGCACGTTGATTCTCTAACCTTCCTGAGCAACATATACCATGAACTCAGTTTAAAAAAAAAAAATCAGATTTTTTAAAAAGAAAGATTACTTAGGGGGAAGTAAGACAGGAGTTTTTCTTGTGAAAGTTGGTTCCATAAACATGTTACTCTCACTATACTGTGCAGCAATAAGTAGCTTTTAACGTGCACTTCTTGCTACCAAATCTGACAAGTTGGCTCCTAAAAGTTGATTTTGGCTGAAAACCAAATGCCTACTATCCTAACAAGATGCATACTTCTGGTGCAGAGGAGTTGTTTTAGCTGATCCATCAGTTTGATCATCAAGCATAATTACTTCAGCAATTATCAACTGAAACTTTCAACATTACAGCACTGATTGAGTAGACTGGTTTTCAGGACAGGTGTGATTGCTTCACAAGTTGACTTCTTGTCAATAACTGTGATTGACAGCAGAATTACTCTTCACACCAGTTTGTTTAATGTATTATCCAATGGAGTTTTTTATAATTACGCTGGGGTTATTGTCAGTGCCTTACTAGAAATAGTTGTAAGGCTGAAAAGCTTAGTAACAGACATGTTAAGATATTGTAAAGTAAAACACTGTGTTTGGAAGGACAAAGAAGCTTCTCCAGTGGTACTGTCTGGGAGGCAAGGTTTCTTCATGTGCATTCCTCTCCATCAAAAGCATTGATAACTTCTAGAAAAGACTGTCATGGCTTGTGAATTGGAACAGTCCAAGGAAATATTCTTCACAGATGTTCCTTGTTATAACTCAATCTACCAGATAGCAGGGGTTTTGCTCACCTTATGTTAGCTCTGATGGTGCTGACACATTGGATCTATTAAAAAGTTGTAATAGTTAAAGACACCAGCCAAGTGAGAGCACACAACAGAAACAAACTCATGTTCCTCTTTAGTTAGTGTGGAGGTAACCTGCAAAGGGTTCCACTGTCTAAAAAAAAGCTGGTTTATTAAAATATTTTGCATTTAATCAGAAAAATGTATATTTCCCTTTCAAATCATATGTACTGCTTTCTTATTTGCTATTGTCAGTAATTTTTTTCACATGATTTTATGAAATGCAGAGTTGTGCATATTTCCTGAAAAGTTTTGTAAAAACTATTTAACCTAACAGTGGCTAATCTTGCCTGTTCTTTATTCTGTCATCATTACATGAGGAAATAATAACAATTTCTGTATTAGACCTGCCTAATACTTTGCAGTGTAAGAGAGACTTGTGACCTTTGCAATAAGTTTACATACTTCCTTTACTTGCTGCAGTTTGATACTTGGTAGTGGGAAGTAGCCCTGAAGCTACAAAGCTGCCTTTTGTCACCCATTACATTCCTCAGGCTTTTGAAGAGTTGTCACTGAAAGAGCATTTTTCTTTTTTCCCTTGTTTCCATGAAGCTTGCCAGGGTACCTCTTGGACCCTCAGAGGTCTAAGCATGGCTGTTGCTGAAACAAAAGTAGCAGTGTGTTCTTTGCTAAATCTTGGAGATGATTCAGCTATCATAATATTCCTCTGCCATCTCCAAGCACCTAAAGATTTAGGATTAGGGAAGAAGCAAGACTGTAACACCCTTTCCATGCCAGAACTAAACATTGTCCCACTGACCCAATTCCTTGCCCGAAAATGACACCACCTGAGGCTGGAGCCAACCCCAGGTTCTCGAAGGACTGAGAGGAGAAAGAAGATGGAACTGTCACTCTATTCTGCATCATGCAACCATCACTCAATGCTCCTGAGGAAGTTAGCTACTCTGCTGCTAGCCAGTGTAGCAGATCATCTGGTTTATGCAGCAGTAGTCTTGGAGACACAAGTGAGGAGTTAAAGAATTGCTGATGACAATGTGGTATATAGGATTCATGGGTGGGGGGGCAAAGGAGTCTTTGAGAAGACAGTCACTAAAAATCCTTGCAAAAGCAGTATAATGTTGGTGAAGGTTTAGTTCTCAAGGTACTGATGCTGGCAAAAGTCAAATTCTTGTGCTCTGGGATTATAATTGTTAGTAAGATTTCAGCCTTGCTGATTCCTGTCTTCAGGAATCTACACGTTTTAAATACAAGGTTTCATATAGAACCATAAACCTGGAATTTCTAAATTATTGGATGTGAAGTTCTGTAAGATAAGGATTAAGTTCTTTTACAGGATTTTGCTGTTTGAAATAATATTTTTGCTGCATGAAAGGACTACTTAGGGCCCCTGGATTTGTTGCCACTCCCTGTATTAAATCTATTGTACCTGTGTTGTCAAGCTTAGCACAGTAATTTTAGCGTAATTTTGCAAGATAGATAATGTATCTAATGCATAGCAGAAGTCTGAAATTATATAATCCAGGATCTTAATTTAATGATATACTGAGGAGTAGAAATTTAAGTGGGAAAATAAAGTATGTTGATAACCTTGAATACCTCTGTTAAGTGAGCATGTTGAAAGCCTGGACCATTAAAGCACTGCAGAAAATAATTGATTTAAGTGAACTCAGAATTTCAGTCAAGATGCTTTAAGATTTTTAGAGATGTATTAATTGAAATTAATTAATTTGTTAGTGTAAACATGGGAAGAAAGCAATTTAGTTTAAAATGCTAGGGTGAAGGCATAGAGGTAAAAAGAAAAGTAAGGATGGTGCATTTCATTGTTAATTCAAGTTAGTATGGTTTTGCACTTAAAAGTTTTGAATTATCTTGACATTACATCATGGCACAGATGATGCACTTTTGAAATAAAACATTGTTCTTAGATACATGGTTGGCTGTCTGAAAATCCCTCGGATTAGTGGGAGGTGTTGTTTCTATCTGCAGCACAGTCATCTTTGTGGCTTTACAGTGTAAGCTGTTCTTCAGTCAAGGTCCGTTGAAATGCTGTTTGTTAAAAATTGGTCAACATTTCCTAACATCAATGAGTGAAAGCAAATTTCTGACCCTTAACCCACTGACACCATTTTTTGCTTCCCCTTGAAAAGCCTGTCACATGAAAATATTTGTCCCCATTTTCAGTTTTTCATAGAAGGTGTCAAATTTAAAAGGCTGGTAACCACTTCCTCAACCTTCTGTTTTGCTGACTAAAGTTTAAATGAAACACATCAAAATTGGGACCTTAATGTATGAATGGAAGGTCTTTCCCTTGTGTATATGTATAACAAAACATATGTAACAGTCATGTTCTGTTCACCTTACCAGACCAAAGAAATCCCTGTTTAAGGGTATATTATTTTCTTAAATCTAATTTCTAATGCTAAAACCAACATAAAAATTAATAAACTGTTTTTCTATACTATCTCTGTGCTCTTGTGTGTAAAGATTCCAGCTAAGTCTAGAATGTGCTGTTGTGCTCAGAATGAGATGAATTTTTTTTTAATAAGAGGTTATATCTTTTCATTAGACCAATTGATGGCTATGTGAAAAACTTAGACACATTTGCCTGTACAGCCCTATTTTAGGTTTCCAGTTCGTTGGTGTGTTTGATGTCCTTGCCTTGACTGGAAAGTTTTGGAGGATCTTAAGAAGATGATGTAGCTCTTACAGGTGGCCTGAAAAGCCCTGTTGGGGCTGAGGTCTTGCTAACTAGCTCTTGGGTAGCCTGGTTGTTGCATTAGCTCTTGGTGCAGGGAAGCTGTATTCTGCTGTCTGTCCTTCTGCTCTTCATTGCCTTTACCAGCATTCACATGTGTCCAAGAGTGTAGGCTTTGAGTTCAAAATATTCAAAACAACAGGAAAAAAACTTTGGTTGAGTACTGATGCTATTGTGCTAAACCTCACTAATGATGAATTCCTCAGATTGATTGCACCTCGGTAGATGTTTTCCAAGTCTTTACTTGCTTTTTTAAAGAGAATTTTATTAAAGAATTCCATGAGACTAAGAGACTGTTTATTTATTTCTTTTCTTGGATATAGTTAAGAATTATGATGTATTTAATCTTGAGTTCTGTCCTGTGTTCACTGAAAAGTTTTGCTTAATATGCATGGGAAAAGATGTTTCCTTTTATGAGTCAAGGCTATTGCTTAATAAATTGTCTTATTGTCTTTAGTGGTCATACTATTCTTAAAGAATGTTTCCAAGATACTGGAAGAAATACAGAAATTAGATTATTGTTCCATAGAAATGAAAGAATACACAAGCATTTGTCTGCTTAATCAACCCTATCATTGAAACAGCATCTCTTTGTTCTTGCTTCTTGGCTACAGTGCTAAAGTGCAGCAGGACATGCAGGATTTTCACAGCTGACCTGTAAAGCTATTAGAGTCCTAGGTTTTAAAACTGGGACATAGCCATTCAAATATTTTAATTATCTGTGCACACAGGCGTTTATATAGGAAGTCTGTTTACAAGTGTCCATCCATAACTTTTCATAAAATTATGTAGTGTTGTCATAGTGGAAGGGTATTTCAGTGGAGAACAGGTTTGAATGGAACCTGAGGAAGTTGCGTGGTTAAGAGTCACTCTTACCCCTCTTTACAGAGCCAGGGAGCAAAATTGGCTTGCACTGGGATGCAGTGTAAACTTGGGGATAGTGAGGACTTTGTAAGTCTTGGGGCTGGAGGAGAACATCAACAAAACAACGCAGCCCAACAGACAGTAAAAACCTGTTACCTGTTACCACGGATCAGTCCTGAAGCCTAATGACAGTAGAAGAGACTGTAGGAAACAAAACTATCTTTATAGGAACTGTTGTGTTACTCTGGTAAACTTATTAGCATCCTCCCAAGACATCAGGATGGGAAAACATTTCCTCCCAAGATGGGAAAACATTTGGTACCCAGCACAACTCTGTAGGACTTCTGTGTCCCAGTTTTCAGTGGGTCTGGGACATAACAAATGGATCCCTTCAGTAGTTTTAGCTTTGGCTTAGGAGCAGTGAGGCCACTCACCATCTTGATCACTAGTAGAGGGGGGAGGAGAGAATTAATTGTTAGATAATTTTTGCCACTTATTTTGGTGCTTGCTTTTAAAAAAAGTTTTATTTATAATGAAATTTTTATATAACATTATAAGAAGCTCCTTTAGTGCTAGAGGCAGATGATGTGCATTAGAATAATAATACACTATACTTGAAAAATATTACTTGTGTGTTTTAAGGTTTGCTCTGTCAGTGCCCACTACTGAGGAGTAGTAGGTGTTACTTGGAATATATTTGGAGTGGATGTAATAATCATTATTTTTAAGGGTCATAAATGGAAAACCTTAAATGGCACTAGACAAGGACTTTTTCCCCATAGTTAGACCTAAAACTTGTATTTTGTTGACTACTGTGAACAGTGTAGGAGATAAATACCTATTAAGACTGCTTGTATCTGTGAAGTGTTTAAACTTAGCAGAATTTAATGAAGCATTCCTGCTAGAAAAAGTGCCACATGTGGTACACTATTTTTGCAAATTATGAATGTTTTTTAGAAGAAACAAACAAAAGGACTAGTTAACCTTGGAAGAAAATCATTAACTGTGAATGGTATCAATATATGCCAAGGATGTGTTCAAGATCAGGTGACATAAAAGGTTCATGAAGAGAAGACCCTGACCTGCGTGACCTGCATGGCTGCAAGGCCTTCTCCATATATTTAATCTTTTCTTACATAAATTAAAGCTTCAGGTTTTCTGTACCAAGTCTTTTGGGTTACTTTATATTAGTTTTTTGGAGATGAAGAATATCTGGCAGGAAGCATAAAGGGTTTAACCCAAGCATATGAACTGCTGGAGAATATAACAGTTGATCAAAGTTAAAGTAGTCTCATGTTTGACTTGCCCAATAATGCCATTGCACAGAAAATGATAACACCATCTAGGGAGTTTCCAGTGTTTATACAGGTGTAACATCCAGTTGGTACAATGGTTGTCTTTCTGAATTCTCAGAGGGTTTAAAATGCACTCTCTGTACACTCTCTGCACTCTCACACAGTGCAGGTAATGAAGGAAAAACAGTTTTGAAGTTTGCTGTGTCACATCAGGGAGATTTCCCAGTTGAGTTTTGCTTTCAGGGAGAATACTAGATTACTAGATTTTACCTTATTTTTTCATTAAAAGGAAAAGGTCAGTCTGGATAGAGCAGTTAATAATGTAATAATGAGTAGTGGCCTGGTCTCTCCCTCACAATGTGATGGACAGTGAGCACTGTAGAAAGCCGTGAAAATTAAGAGAGCTGCAATTCTTTTAGCCTCTAGATAAGCCATCTCCAAAAGGATTTGCTATCATATGAAAATGAGTGAATAGATACAGTTAAATGAAGATTCCATTCTTCAATTAATAAGTAATTTCCATTCTGGAGTACATAATATATGCCTACTACCCAGGCAGCAATTGTGATTAATATGCTGCATTAGTTGCTTGAGTAGATAAAATCTCAACAGCTAAAGATCTTGTTTTCATGCAGATAAGGCTAATAGGAAAATCAAAGGAAGATAAAACCTCGAGAATGTGATGTAATGCACAGAGCAAGTTATACCCTGTCAAAACTGTAAAGTCTGAATGAAATGTTATCAGATTTTCCTGTAAGGGAGGTTGGAAGAAAGGGCTATGTATTGGAACACCTCAACACACCTGTCCCATGTTGGAAATAGAGCTGACCAGGTCTGGCAAATAGAGTGTGATGGCTCATTTTTTTATTTCCTACATAAGGAGAGCAGTGCTTTTTCTTAAGGACACTCTGTGTCTCATAGGCAGCATGGGCCAAACATCACCATTGTCAGCAAGTGGAGTTTGGAGTCTCAGATTAATTGCAACAACCAAGAGACTTTTCTTAGTGTTTTCTTTAGTCTGAATTCAATAAACTAAATTCTGGTTAAAGAATTTTGTATCTCTTAGAATTATACATTAAAGTTAAATTGCTTTTTGTATTTGTTCTGTTAAAATAGAAAAATAAAAAAGTTTTCCTAGGTTCATCTAATTTAACTTCAGTTACTACACAAGTCTCCACACGCTTGTATGCAGCAGACTATGCTTATTACTAATCTGTTCTCAACACCTTTTCCAAGGTTCTTTACCCAGTATCCCAGACACACATTTATCAGTGTAGCAAATCCTTAAATCCTTTTTTTTATTATTGTTTTGAGTTTTTTTGGATTTGTTTTTTTTTGTTTTTTTGAGCTGATAACAAATTTCTTCTCACTGGCAAATTCACACTTTCACTGTAAGATGCATAGTAAACCATTTGGGTCGTACAGAACACTAAGATGGGTGGTCATGAGCAGTAATAGAATGCATACATGTAATCTGAAAAACTGTTCTCTTGTAAATTAAAGTTTTGGTCCACAATAGATTTAATCTAAAAAAGCATATTAATGAGAATTTTATGAACTAGAAGTGGGTTTTTTTCTTTCAGTATATAGAATCATTAAGGTAGAAAAGATCTCTAAGATCATCAAGTCCAACTGTCAGATATCATGCTGTTGTTTTCTTTATGTATGCGAGACGTAGATGAGACAGTTAAAGTATTTTTGCAGTGGGAGTTGGTTGTCAAGTAGGATTTTAATTTTTTCAAAGTTTAGTACTCACTCTTCTACACTTGATTAAAATTAGGATCCTTTTTTCCTCATTTTAACTAGCTTGCACCATTTGGTTAAACATATGAGCCATTAGTCTTCTTCTTAGTATCTATTTGGTTATCAATTATCTGTTTGGAATTGTTCTGAAATATGTGGTAGCAGTATTATTTCAATGTGTCTTTGTGAGGAATAATCTTTGATAAACTGAATGCCTTTTAAGCTATGTTGTAAGCAAATATTGTGTAGGTTTCTGACATAACTGTGAATATTTTAAGTGCTGGACTGCCACTGTACAAATTGGCTTTTGAGACTCTAATTTTGGTTTATAGAAAGCATATGTCCAGATTTTACCCTTTTTAATGTATTATGTTAATGCATTGTTTTTAAATGTGAAACATTTTGTCTTAATGTGGTTATACAGGTTAAGAAATTATGCAGAAACAAAAAACAGAGCAACTGAGTACAGCAAATTTTAATTAATTATTTTGCTTCTTTTGTAGATATTTGGGCAATTGGCTGCATATTTGCTGAACTATTGACTTCAGAACCTATATTTCACTGTCGCCAGGAGGACATCAAAACAAGTAATCCTTTTCATCACGATCAGCTAGACCGCATTTTCAGTGTAATGGGATTCCCTGCAGGTAATTTATTTTTATTAAAGCAGCAGACATAACGCTAGTGAGTTGTTTGTTGTTTTTTTCCTAAAGGAAATTACTAGTTGTTTGTATAGTTACGAAGAAACTGTCAGTTTGATGGATTTGGAAATGCTGGCAATTAAAGAACAATAGCACTGGCCAACAAACAGGAAGTCAAAAAACTCCTGTAGTTATTTCTTCCTGAGTATTACTTAACCTACAAGTTCAGAATGGTAACTGCTTTTTCTTTTTTCCACACTACCGAAGATAAAGACTGGGAAGACATAAGGAAGATGCCAGAATATCCAACTCTTCAGAAAGATTTTAGAAGAACAACGTAAGTAATGATCACATAACAACAGTTCTTTGAATGTGGAGGAGGCAGAGATCAGCTCCTACACTCTGACTTCTTGGGGAGGGGATTTTGAAGTATTTGGGTTCTAACACCATGGCTGTCTTGTTTGAATAAGCTGGTTTACATGAGTGGTGTTCTCTCCCTCAGCTGCTTGCTAAGAACATCAACTGAGTGCCCTCCTCATTTCTCTAGAAGGGATTGCTATAAATGTAATTTAATCTCTGGCAGGCACAGACAAATAAGCTTCCTTAACCCACTTCTATTACATATTCAAGATAATGTTGTTCATTTTGTGTGAGGAAGAATAGGGAAGCGCTGGTATTTTTGACAACTAGATACATGGAGGCAGAAAAGTATTGGACAGAAATTTCTATTGCAGGTGACATGTTCAATAGATGGCAATTCAAAGCCTGTCATGGATCTGAGAATTTTCCACTTTTACTGTTTCCTGGTGCTTTGGCTAAATTATCCAAGTGGTGATAACAGAGCTGGTAAGGAGTCACATGGACTCCTTAAAGTAAGGTAGAGGACATGGATTTGGGAGTTTTGGATTCTGTTTCCAGCTCTGACATGGATTAATTACACTGGCTTTACACAAGATATGAAGCTTCTTTCTTTTCAAAATGGCTGTAGATGACCTCTGGAGCTGGAAATTAAAGGCAAGACACATGTCATAGGTATTTAGGGCAATTTTGAGCTTGGGAGCTGTAAGGACTATATGGTTTTCTGGAGGCTGGGGAGACAGAATGGTGATCTAACTGCTCTGCCAAGTTCTAACCAGAAACAATAGCTTAAATGCTGTGCTGGGATGAGCTGCTGAATGCTTTCTGTGACAGAGTTGCTTTAGAAAAATATAGTATAAACTTCAGGTTGTGTCTCTGTCATTGTCCTTATCAACAGCTTATCCACATCCTATAAAAGTTGCATGTTTCTTGGAGATAGTCTTTACACAGTTGATAGCACTCCTGTTGGTGAAAAACACACTCTGTGTGTGCAACTGCTAGATAAATATCTGGCATGTCTTCTGATAGCAGTTCTTTTTACAGTTTACTTCCTGAGGGTTGGGAGATGTTTCTGTGGTCACTTGATAAAGTGCCATGTTTTTAATGCACTGTTATTTCAGACATGTTTTTCTTTAACTGTATTTTTCAGATATGCCAATAGTAGCCTCATAAAATACATGGAGAAACACAAAGTCAAGCCTGACAGCAAAGTTTTTCTTTTGGTAGGTACATCTTGAAAATTGCTATGATATAGGAATGAAATTGCATTTCTAAGGGTAATATCTGTGTCTGTTTTCCTATCTCACTCTAATGAACACCAATATTAAAGAAAGCTATTTATCACTTACTGGCCATTTTTGAAATGTGTTTTCATACACAAATTGCTTAAACTGTTGGAATTGAAGATCTGATAGTCTTCTCTAATTAAGATCTGCAAGACATTTGTATACCCAGCCTTACCTTTAGGTCTGCTGTGCAAATAAGAGAGGGAGTACAATGTGTGTCTTGATTCTGTATGGCTTCAGAGACCTAAAGAGCCCCCAAAAGCTAAAGAGTTATGTGAAGAAAGGGAAGAGGAAAGGAGAAATTTATTTCCTGTAGTAATTTGGTTTTCTTTCTCTTCCCTCTGACAGTAGTCCACCACTGTTCTGAGGATGATTCTAAACAAAATCCCTAAACATATATTTGCTGGTTGCCTAGTTGAGTCATCCATTGTAGGCCAACACAGGGTTGCTCTGTCTAATACAGCATAATTGCTGGATGTCTCTGTGATGACTTTGTGCTGTCTAAATTTAGGAATGAAGTTCAAAGTGACTTTGCTAATGTTGTGTACAGGGAGCTCTGTAATGAGGCTCTTAGTACAGCTTGACTTTCAGTGGTCTGTTTTCAGTTACAAATGCAGTATGGCAGTCATCTCTCTATGTCCTGGCAAAGATTTGCTCTTTGACTCATTAGTGGCTGCTGGATGATGGCACAAGTAGCTGTGCAAACAGAGTAGGTTGGTCCCAAGTGGGTGGAAGGGAAGAATTTCCATAAGAAGAGTGAGACTTGAAGAAAAATGAATTAAAATTTCTTAAACTCAATTTACTGGGCACGCATTGGAATCACCTGGAGGGTAAATCTAACTGAAAAGACAACAATTGTAAGAGAAATCATTAGTTAGCACATGAATTTCCATGTTTTCCTACCAAAAGTGGAATCCACCAGAAAACTTGCTTGCTGTCAGCTTATATTACTAATTTCCTAAGGCTGAACACTGAGCTGAGAATCATCTTCGTTGGGTTGGCTGCTTTTCCTGGGGGAAGTATTAACCAGATCTCTGAAGAACAACAAAACCAACCATACTTTGCCCTTCTTTCTGAACATTGTGACAAAGACTTAGTTCTCTAAGTAAGGTAGTTTGTTAGATCTTTCTCACAGTTCAAGGAGTGAATAAGGGTGGTTAATGATCAGATACAGAGACAGAGGCTGATCTCAAATAGGTCAGTCTCCCAAAGCTCTGAATAAGAATGTCCAGGAGTATGGACTGCTTTCCTGGTATCTCATTGCTGTATATTGGAGGTGAAGCAGACTCCCCAGAATGCCTTCTTCATATCCAAGGTAGTTAAAGAGATGATCTCCATCTTGCAGGGTGACCTCTGAAGACATTTGCTTTGTAGCAGTCATTGATTGAGACTGTGCTAATGAGTACAGGAAGTGGATCATGGGGAACAGATGGCATCAAGTAGATCAGTGCAGGATAGCAAGTGACTCTTGACAAAGAGAATGATATTATGCCATTCTGCTGATTGACACTGAATGATAATGTCTACATGAAGGGCAGAATGTTTTCCATTCAGGACGAGGCGTCTGTTTCTTGCTGTCCTGGAAAAGTTACAAGCATAGTATTCATAGCTGTCATGTCAGGCCAGTGGAGCCTAAGAGCTTGAGACCTGCTGGGAAGTACGAGATTTTGATGAAACCTAGTCTCATTGGTTTTGTTTCCTATGTTGCCTTAGCAGCTGCTGCCCTAAAAGCAAATTGTCTCCATACTTTTTTTTTTTTTAATTCATTTTCCCAGAAGCTACAGATAATCAGAATTTCTCAAAGAAGTTGGTTCACAGTAGCATCACCAATAGGAAGGTTATCTTGCTGGGAGCGATATTGTGTGTGGTATTACTTGGAATGGGCTAGCTGACTGTATCCTCAGGAGTGAAGCAGGAATGCTAAGGGAAGGAGTCCAGTGGGCAGAGGCTGATGCCCTGTGCTCTTCTGTCAACGATGACATCTGGTACCAAAGATCAGGAGTGGCCTTGTACCGATTATACATTATAGTCTCTACAGGTCGCTGTGGAGGAACTGGGAAATTTGCATAACCTGTATGGAAATGGAGCCAGAAGCTGCTCTATCTGACAGAAAATTTTCATGTAGGGAAAGGTGATTTGAAGTAAAGATACTGAGTACCAAACTGTTGTCTATATTGTATTGCGTGAGGTCACTATGTAGAGAGCCAACATATCATTAGATGTTCAGTTTGTGAAGATGCACAGAAAAAACCCTACAGAAAATGTAGGGTTAAGAGTTATCTCACCACACAAAAATACAGTAAACAAGTGCCCATTCAAACCCTCCAGGTGTATACAATACAGGAATAGCTTGAGGTGTAGCTTTAGGCAAGCAGCAGAAACCCATTCAGGAGCTAGTTGCAAATGAACAGATGGGTGGAGAGACAGCCCAAATGGCTCTGTTTTGCTGTGAGTCTTTTGAGGCCTGTGGCCCATAAAGTATGTGAACAAGAAGAGTTAGGAAGGAAATGGCAAAAGTATAGAGAGTTTTGAGACCTTACCTATCAAGTAGGGTTAACTACAACTATTGAAAAAATGATTCCTTGTATTTCCTTTCTTGAGAAGGGTGAGTCCTTTTACTTGAGGCTATTTGCTTTAACATATATATATATATAGAATATAGAATTGTGTGTCACGTTTTTTAATTTATTGGAATAAAAAGCCCCAAATACTCATGCCAAAATCACATTCTTTTGTTGAATATCCAGGCAGTTTTTGTTGGAGACCTGAAAGAGAGTTTGAGCTGAGATGTCCTTGACAGAAGGAAATTTATTTTCACTGCTGGCTTGAATTAAAAGAGTATTGTATGAGAGCAGGATACTGTATAATGTGGGCACCCAGATTTCCTACTGTAAGTTTATCAGAATGTGATAAATAAGTAACTATTTTAAATGATGTGAAATTCCTATTTTATACTACTAATATATTGTAATCCTCTTTTAGCCTGCTGCAGTCAAAAGCATTCTGGTTAATAAATCTGAGCTTGTTTTCCTCCTAGCAAGGAACAAAGGTTGCTAGGGAGGGTCTGTTCCTTCTCATTTTGGTACCAATTACAGTGGGTTTGGGAGCTGCATGGGTAGCAGAGTGCTCTGATTCTGGAATGTTGCCAGTACAACAAATGAAGATTTATTGTTTCTGTCCCTAAAGTGATATGGAGACTCCTGGTCATGTTCAGTCCATTCTGACACTTTTTCCCTTTTGTGTCAGTAGTGTAGAACAGTATAAAAGCTGTACATGCACCACAAAAAGCTATTATTTAAAAATAATGTTTTATAAACCTGTAATAGCTAAATTTAGCATTGCTTTAGTGCAGTGGTTCAGCCTGAGCAACTAAGACTGCCTGATACACTTAACTGTTTATTACGTGAGAAGTACTTCACAACAGCCGTACTTTGATGGATGTGCATTGTAGCTCTTGGGAACTTTTTGAGCAAGCGATGCTGATTTAGGCTTGTCTGGACAAGCCAGACATAATCTAGCAATCTACAATCCAAGACATACAAGTCATAGTTTGAAAAATGATAGTTTGATAAGCTTTTTGCTATTTTTATTGTTATGCTTTGCAGCTTCAGAAGCTTCTTACTATGGACCCTACGAAGAGAATTACCTCAGAGCAGGCTTTGCAGGACCCCTACTTTCAAGAGGATCCTCTGCCTACATCAGAGTATGTATTCCCTCTTCTGTGAACGTCTGGGGTGACTTCTCTCTGCTACATGCTAGTCCCTGAAATGACATGACAACTGAAAAATTCACAGGTGCATGTGTCCACAAGAAGTAGAAGCTCAGCCATGCTCAGTAGAAACTATAAGAGTAGTACAGAAGTGTCTGTATCTACTGGTGCCAGAACTGAGTGATCATGAAAAATAACCCAGTAGCACTGTAGTATTGCAATTCTGAACATACTACCAAAGCCAGAGTGACAGCATTACTGCAGCATTTAGTAAATCAATCTCTGCCTCACACAGCCTCACAGAGCCCTGTTCTCCATTGCCTGGTTGATTGTGCCTCTCCCTAGGAGTGGTACAGTTCTCTGACCTACAGCCCATTCCCATATCCTCTTTTCCCAGGCTAACAGTATGAGAAAAGTGAAGAGATAAACAGCTGCCTAAAATCCCACAAATCCCTTGTTCAGAAGGTTTGAGAATACAGAATTGATATCTGTGTATTTTGTTGTCATGAAAAGTTCAAATGACATATTCAATTCCAGCTGGCAGACTTTGTCAGTTTCTCTTCCCAGTTTTCAGAAGCATGGTGGTGCATAGCATTATGATCTATGAACTTGATGCAGGTAGACTTCTACCTTTGCTTTCACTGTTTCCTCAACTAGCAGGCAGCACCAAAAGGAGGGAACAGTCACTGGAATGAAAAAGGAGTCTAGTTGAGACTAGTTGGGTTTTTAAAATTTCTTTTTGCTACATAGCAACAAGATTAAGAACTGTTTACACCCTTTCAAAAACCACATCACGTTGATTGTATTCTGAATGTTGGCACAGAAATGTAAGAAATTGATACTGGTCAAGATCTACCAGTAATTTTCTGCTTAGTGTTTATCTGATGCTATCATGTGGAGAACTGTAGCTCCCAATGGATTACAGGATAACATTATGATAAGGTCTCTGTCATAAACATTAAGGAATGTTCCAAATTGCTTTGGTCAGATGAATTTAAAAATTATCTTTTTTTTCCTAAACAAGACCTGAGAAGCTTAGTGAAAGTAACTCTGCAGTTGTGATTGGCAAATGTATTGAAGCCTGTTGTAAGCCAAGGCAGGCTCATAAGACACTAATACTCTTTGGATCAGTCCCTTTATTCAGTGAGCCATGCATGTTCCAACTGGGTGTTGTGGAACCTCTGACACTGTGTTTGTTCATTTTACCATCTGGATCAACAAGTGGTCGTTCTGGCATTTGGGCATGTTCAACCATGCCATGATTTCTAAATGACAGCCTTGTGCCAACAGCAAATACATCTGCCATTACAATCAGCACCTATCTTGGGTGCTCACACTGCCACTCACTTGTGGAAACATGATTTGTCAAATACAAGAAATGAAGTTATGTTATACGCACTTCTTTTTAACATAGCATTAAGTAAACGTATGCCATGTGTACGTATTTGTGGAGTGTTTACTGTTTACTGTGTTTCAGTGTGTTTGCTGGCTGCCAGATTCCTTATCCGAAAAGAGAATTCCTCAATGAAGATGAACCTGAAGAGAAAGGGGATAAGGTACAGTAAACTCCTTGTTTGGTTGGGGCTTTTTTACTTTCAAGTATGCAATAAGAAAGCATCATGGTTCCAAATGAAAACTAATGAAACATAGAGTTAACAAAAATGTGTTTCCAAGTCAAAGCTCTCTTAAAACTGCTTCTCAGACAGTTGAAAAGTATCAGTTGCCTTGGAGTGTCTCAGGTGGTATCACCAGCATGGTTTGCCCTGACCTGTGGGGAATGAGCTGGATGGGCTGTTCTGTCAGCTGTGGCCTGCTCTCAGCTGCTGTCGTTCCAAGAAGACCTTGCTACCTCCTGCAGCATCGCATGATGAAAATGTGTTGTGAGCACACGAAAAGAATGGCATTTTCATTGTATGACTGGCATCCATCCAGCCATTTGAATGGAGATGGCTGTCGGGGTCTCAAATAAATAGTGGCAGCCTGCTTCTGGCACTACATCAGAACATTTCATCCATCTGCATGCAGTTTCCTGATCATGTTGTAAGGGCCCTCAGACAAAGGAGTAATAAGGATTCTGAACTGTTCTGGTAGCAACAATCTGCTCTGAATATTCTCTTTTCCATAGCCCCATAGACATGAGCGAGAACTTGTTTGTGTCCTTAATAAATTCTGGGGTGTTTGCAACATAATCTGCTCTGCTTGGTGCGTGTAGCTCAGCTGTGCTGTGTGACCACAGCGATTGTCCCATAGTGCTGGGAAGGCCAGACAACGGTGCTACAGTGTAGGAAACAGCGTGTTGTTTTCATGGACCAGGGTACAGTGAGGCACCAACAGTGATGTATAGCTGACCAAACGTGAAGAGAACAGTCTAGAACTGCAGTTGTCTGAGGACTACGTGAGAAGGGCTGTTGTCTTTCAGAGAAACCATTTGATGACATGAATATTCTGTTTTCAATTTTCTGTGTAGCATGACAAACTAGCTGAGTTTAAACCTACATTTTAGAGAGAAAATTTTGTTTTCAGAAGTGATATTGCAGCTTCTTCTTTACTGAGAACAAGTGGTGGTATCCATGATTTTTATGTCCAGATAGTTTTTTCCAGAGGAGGAAACAGACCCCTGAGCAAAAATAAAATTAAATTTATGATACTAATTTGATTGTAATCTAGTTACTAGTTTTGTTTCAACTCTCATAGTCTCAAAAAACAAGAAGAAACCTTATGAATTAAAATTACTCTGCCTTTTTTATATTTAAGTCAGTGTACTTGAAAGGAAACATCTGTCTTTTCCCTGGGAATGTTGCAGGGGTGATGCCAATGGCATGTTTATATTTAAAACAGCCAATATGTAAATGGTCTTTGAGATTGTTGAGGACAGTTAGGTATTTATGCATACTCCAAATTAAACTTTTTCTTTTTTTAGGCCATTTAGGTAATACAGGTCCCACATTACTCATTGAATTTGTGATATGGTCTTTGAGATTGTTGAGGACAGTCAGGTATTTATGCACACTCCAAATTAAACTTTTTCTTAGGCCATTTAGGTAATACAGGTCCCACATTACTCATTGAATTTGTGAAAATGTGGAGGTAAAGGCTATTCTGAAAGTTGAATTTGTTCCATGTTTTGTTGCTTTATGATGCTATTGTAAATGAAAGGTTTTATTTTTTTTAGACTGGTTTGTTACTGGTTTGTTTTTAAAACCGTAAATATCTGTACAGTCATTTGGAAACCTGGAGAAGTTGTCTCTGTTTATTTGGAACTTACATCTGAATTAAATAAGCATTTAGCATAAGCATCCATTCTTCAAAATGGTTACTTGTTAGTTAGCAAGACTAAAATAAGGGTTTGTAAAACAAAGTGAAAAAATATTTTTTTATCATTCAAATTCTGTTAGGCAAGTTTCTGCTAGGTTTTTTTCGAGGTAGGACTGAAATTTCATTTTTGTAATTTGTGCCTGAGAGGTGAATTATGGCAATGGGTTGCTAAGTGTAGACCTTTCATGAGTTTAGTCATTTAGGAACTGCCATGAACCAGACTGACCTGAGGACAAGGTTTTTGCTTGTCAAAAAAAGCCATTTTTGTGCAGTTAGGTGGTGCAGCCAGGCCCCAGCTGGAGACTGACAGAGCAGGTCTCAGTCTCTAGCCAGCAATAGCAGTAGCAGTTCCACACAAGAGCAAACTCTCGCTAGTCAACTAAATTTTGTGCTAAAACCCGAAGTACAAAACCTGGGACTTAAAACAAGCTCTTGCCTTTAATTGAGAGAGTCCCTTCAATATTTGCTTACATAGTCAAAATTGAAGTTTTTCAGCTCACACAATAGTAACTACCTTAGTTGCATCCGAACACTCCTATGAAAATGCAAATTTCAGAATTCTAACACAAACAGTACCTTAGTTTTTGGTGTTTTATTTGTGCAAGTGAAGATCAAACCATTATGGAAATTAAATTGCTTCTTGATAGTTTGTTGTGTTTGGTTTTTTTTTTTTTTTTACAAGCTAGTTTGATTAACTTTTTAGATTACTAAGGTCTAAATCTCCCAGGAAATAGAATCTGACTGAGATGGGATTTGACAGCTACATGCAGGAGGATACATTATGGGTTTTGCTAAATGTGAAATGGAATTTCAGGCCATCTCTTAAGTCCTTGAAGATGCAAGTCTTCTTTGTAGTCTTAAATGAATACATCACTGCAAATTGTGTTGGAATGTATTTTGTGTCATGAGTGGCATAGATGCAGATCTTTTATGTCATTTATCTGAGGTAACTAAAAGCCTCAAGGTGAAGGGGACATCAAGAATTTTCTGCTAGTGGCAACTGGTTGTCATAATTTCTGAGAAATTAATAAAGTAAGGTTTTAATTAAATGGCTGCCATACTAAAGCTTTGGCCATTATATAACCAGATATTCTAGGAAAACAATGTTCCCTACAGTATGTTAGGAGAAGGATAGTAAGGCTTTTTAATTCAATCCATGTCAGTTGAAGGTTTTTTTCATGATGAGCAAGTGACGTCTTTCTCAGAATTGTAACCATGGAGGACAGAGTTGCACTCAGTTCATTTTCTGACCTTCCCTCCACTTCCTCAAATACTCCTTTTAGTCTATAGCCTTCTGAAGCCAGAAGAGCTCTCAATATCTTTTGTTCTTCTGTTCATCTTCTTAACCTTTTTTTCCCTTCTGTGACACTTTTCTCTGTTTATTTTCCTTCTAGGAACCAGTGTCATCTTAATTATCTAGCTTATCTTCCTTTGCTAGTCTCCTCCTTCCCTTGCCAGATTTTTCTTTTAGCTGTTTCCTCCTCTTTTGTCTTCAACATTTATGGTTTATTTCTGATAAAGAAAGATTTTCTGACCCTGTCTGTTGTGCACTGTGCTGGGCCCTATTCCCAGTACAGCACTCTTCACAAGGTGCTTAAAAGCACAGGAAACCGAAATAGTAATGAAACCTGGTTTTGGTTTTGCCACACAATTTCCTCGCAACCAGGAAGACATGATAAAATTCCTTTGGTCTCAATGTGCTTACCCTTCTGGCAGTAAGTTACCCTGCTGTCAGCCTTCTTCAGGTGAAAAGTGATAGTTTGAAACATGGTTTTAATTCTGCATTAACAAGGCCATTGAACCACTTAGAACAACTTATTGTGGGTTCCCTATGTCTGCCACCGAGCACTAGTGAAATTCTGTCTGCTTTGACTTACTTCATTAGGTGATTACTGCTTTTTAAAGGGTTCCTTTAATCCACTCCTAGCACCTGGTGTCCTGTTTTGGAAAAGACAGGCATCCACTAAGAGAGGCAGGAGCCTTCCTTGAAATGGAAAATGTAAACTCCCTCCCTCTGATTTAATATAATTTTTGAAATTAAGAGGCTCTCAGGCAAAGATATGGGAATAGGAATAACAGTTCTTTACTAGGAAAATTAAAAATACAAATGCAATAGTACAAACAACAAAAAAACCCCCACTGACAGAGTTAGAACACGACCTGACACCCTATGGGTCAAGGTGTTGGTAGCAGTCTGATTAAGTGGTGGCTGCAATCCTCCTGGAGTGACAGGCGGGGTTATGTTGAAGCAGTGATCATGTAGAAGAGTGTAGTTCTTCTCTGAACATTCAGTGGTGGTGTAGATGGGCCTGGTCTTTCTCTGAGAATCCAGTGGAGAAGAAAGCTCTTAGAATCCAGTGGAAAAGGCTGCCTGTGGTGTTCCATATCCCAGATTATATCCAGGTAGGAATGCTTGGCTCCTCCCCCTGGGTGGAGCATCTCACAACGTGATAATTTAACTTTATCAGTGGGACTCAATGACCCATTAACAGATGATCTCCCCCAGGGAGGATTGTTTGTGGAAGAGATAAAGATAAACTGCCCAATTAAAAGAAGACAACTGCTCCTCCTCTAACAGATGATAATAGCATACACAACCTCACCCACATCTTGCAACCCAGGACACCTGGGTAGCTGTAGGAGGCACTAGACTGTCTTTCCAGTTTAAGTCCAGCTTGTTTCATTAAAAAATCAAAATGACCACAGGTGGGACATCCCACAGGTGTGCAGGTCTATATTGGAGGTGAACTTCTCCCAGCACTCAGCCTTGCTGTGTTTTCCCATCACACAAGGGTCTGTCTCCTCCTCGGTGACACTGGGGTTGGCAGCTCCATGAAGCTCACAAGCCTTGCTCAGAGCAAGTGACCGTGTTGTGTTGCTTCTTCCCTCAGAATCAGCAGCAGCAGAATCAGCATCAGCAGCAAACAGCACCTCAGCAGCAGGCGCAGGCAGCGCCGCAGCAGCCGCAGCCGCAGCAGCAGAACAGCAGCCAGACCAACGGGACGGCGGCGGGCGCCGGCGCGGCAGGAGGGGGCGCGGGCGCGGGGCTCCAGCACAGCCAGGACTCCAGCCTCAACCAGGTGCCTCCGAACAAGAAACCACGCATAGGGCCTTCAGGCGCTAACTCAGGCGGGCCTGTCATGCCTTCAGATTATCAGGTACCTCTGGAAATTTTGCTGCTTCTGATACTGTAGGGCTGAGGGCCAAAATGTCATTTTTCCCCCTTCCCAACTGCAAGGACAGACCATGTTTTTAATGAATTTTTGATGTAACCTGAGGCATGCTGAGGTTTTGTTCTGTGATTAGTAATTTTCAATAGAATACCAGTTTGAGTTGTATCTACTGCACCCTGTAAAGTGTTGAGGATTAGTCCACTCCAGGAAAGCGCTTAAATATTTGCTTAACTTAATATTTTAGAGTAATCTTGCTGAAGCCAGTGGATGTAAATGTTGCATTGCGTCAAGGTCAGGATACTCGAGTCTTGGCAATATTAAATCCCCTGTGAGGCGCAGATGTGAGACAATGCTGAGAAGAAGGAGCAAAGTTAGAACCAAGCTCTCCCATTTCATTCCTCCTATTATATGGAGTGGTTCTGTAGTTTATTCTGGTATCTTTCTAAGACTGCTTCTAATGTTAAAGAAAAAAAATGCATGTAAGCACAGGAATGACAGTTTGGTTCATCCATTTGATTCATGCCAGAGTAGGGCACAAAGACATGCATTGTTTCTAATGTGACCAAAGTAGAACAGTTTTTCAATACAGTAGCATTCATAAGGAAAAGCAATATCACTGAATATTATTTGAATTTACATACTTGTCTTTGCTTACTAGAATTGTATTTTCCACTGAAAAAGTGACTTCCATTAAATATAGAAAGCATTGCACTTACCAGGATCTTCAGTACTTCAGAGTTTGTACTCTCTGGGGCAGTAATTAGTTGAAAGAAAAAAGAAAGTTAGATATTAAGGGTAAATTTTAAATTATGCTAGGGATTCTGTCTGCTCCTAGCCTCCAATAGGGTCCCACCTTGGAGAATGGTCTTTTCAGGCTGCTTTAAAGTTAAAATAAGTAGGGTTTAAGACACCAGCTTTACAGTTGTCTTGACTTAGCCCTCCAGACCTTCTCCACAGACAATTGATTACTCAGTGCCAGACATATTTCTCCCATTTTTGTTTAACTCCTTTAGTTACAAATTGTCATGAAGGCATTGAGGGCAATTTAAGGGAAAAGACAACTAGGTTTCTTTTCTGAAAAGTTCCAGACAGGCTTGAGGCCTGGACAGATCAGTACATCTGTCTGACTGCACAGTATTTATGGCTGGTTTGCTTTGGTCTGTACTTTGAGGACTGGTGTGCTGCATTTGATGGATATCCATTATAGAATTCTTATCCAGTTCTCTGAATTGTTGGCTAACTTCCCCCTTACAAATTGCTAGTAGTGTAAATATTCTTTTTTTCAGATTTTTTTGCCCTCTGTGATGCTTTCCTTCTAAACTTTAACAGCACAAGCATCAAAACCATGATCTGTATGCTTCTTTTACGTCATTCACTAAATTGTATGGTCTGATTGTCCATTTTTACACTTGTGTTTGGCTATCTGCCTTTAACTTCTAGCTGAAGATCTTCTGTTCCAGAAAGGAATGTCTGCAATTTGTCCAAGTCTGACTTTATTAAAAACAATTTCTCATATGTGAAACAAAAATAAGCATGGGCAAGTTAATGCATTCTTTTAGTTTTAAGGCAGTAATTTCACTCCATTTTATCTTACTTGGAAGTAGGTAGAAGATCCTCTTTACTTTGAGTTTCATTTAGCTTGTGGTCTGAAGTCTCTGTTGAAGTTTTTGTTGTCATTCACCAGCCTCAGTATATGTTGCTTCCACAAATGACAGTACAAAACTGTTGAATTTTACTGTGCCTTCCTTATGTGACCTTGGGTATTTTGCTTACCATGGTGAGCTGATGCTTTTCATCCAGAAAGAGCACCTATATAGTCATAGAATTTATCACAATTCTTTTTCTTTTCCATTAGAAGTTGAAAAACTTCCCAGAATTTTGAGAAAAAAAATTCAGGTTTCAGACACTGTGTAACAGAACCAGCCTTATCATGGGATTGTGGTGGGGTTTAACTTGCTGGACAGTCTCCTGTCCATTGAGCAGTACTTCTCATGCCAAGTGATTTTGTATCTTGCATTACTGGGCAGCTCACAATCAATTCTGGATGGGAAATGGTTATGAGAATGAAAGGGCAAATTCAGCAGGCTGGAGGTTGCAAGATTCACAAATTTGTCTCACTGAGGTTGGAGTCCACTGAGCTGACAGTCCCAAACTGTGGAGAGGGAAAAAAAAATACTCAGGAAGATGAATGTTAGGTTATGTATGTACACATACCCATTTTTAAGCAGTTGTCCTTGCTTGCAGTAGTTAAGGTATCAGGTTAAAAGACTCATTTAATATTATATTATTTAATCCTAATGGACAATTTTTCATTTAGATAAATTGAGTAGTAGTCATGTTTGTCTTTTTCTCAGAAGAGAATAAAGTGTTTATAAAGTTTAGTATTGCCTATTTTGAGAAAGGTGTTTGTAGTCTTGGCATTAATAGCATTTGCATTAATAGCTTTTACAGTAATGATAGATGTAAGTTTAAAAAACAGATGACTTTTGAAAGGGAGTCTGCTATCTTTGTCTCTAGTGTATTTTTTCTTCAGAAAATGGGTGTGGCTGTACTTTTAGGTGTCTCCAAGGGTTCTTGTGTATTTTGTGTGCTGTGTTAAAGATGATTACAGATCAGAATGATGACTTGTTTTATGGGACCCTAAAAAGTAGCACTATTTAGTCGGCTTCCCCAACAATCATGTTTTAATGAGCACCAGAGAGGTTAAAAATTTCCTGAGCTGCATGGTCCTAGCAGGCTGGACCTGTTATGATCATTCCTTTGATCCCTCTCTTTTTTCCTGCAGCACTCCAGCTCGCGCCTGAGTTACCAAAGCAACATTCAGGGATCTTCTCAGTCCCAGAGTACAATGGGCTATTCCACATCGTCTCAGCAGAGCTCTCAGTATCACCAATCTCATCAGTCTCACAGGTACTGAGGGGCCTGACAGGCTGCACTCAGAAAGGAATGGACTAGAAGCCAGAAGACTCCAGCAATATGAAGTTCTTAATGATGAGAAGACCAAAAATACAAACTATGATGCAGAATTAAAATTCATGATGATAAAAGGAAAACTTCACTCACTGAAGACTTCCCCCATCCCTGCCCTATCCTTTTATTGCCATAAAGGAGATTCTTGTGAAGTTTTCCTTCCTTCCTGCCCTTGCATGTGCTCCATTGTGGTTACTCTAATGAACCCTTCTGATCTGAACCCAGCACTTAACTTCTTTAACCTTTGGAATTTTGAAGGATTCCTGGTGCACCTTCCTTATGCTGTAGTGATTGCCATAAATCTGTCTTTTCAATCTCTTTGATGGGATTTTAAAGTTTTAAAATCTTGAACTCCCAGGCTTTCAAGCTTGTATATAGTTAGTTTTATACTAGGCAAACCAGTTTAGCTATACAGGTATATTGCACCTTTTTAAAGCACTATGTTATTTTCACAGGATATTACTGTTTTGCTCATGGATGTCAAGAACAGCAAAATTTTACTGTTCCAGAGTATTTTACTATTCTGTTTTTATTAGTCTAGTTTTCAGGCAAAGTATTAAAAATAAAAAATTTTAAAAATTAATAAAATGAAAAAAGAAAAATGAAAAAAGAAAAAAACCCACCCAAGTCTCTGCAGCGACAGATACGCTTCATGCTACTGGACTGAATGCCAAACAGAAGATTGCTGATATTTCTTAACTCATTCACATTGAATTCTTGAAATCACAGTGATCATGCTCTGACTAGTTTTAAATTAAGCATTACTTTAAATGAAACCAGGACAGTCACATTAAAAGGAGATGCTTTCAGGATCGGTTGGAACAGAAGAATGGAATGTCTTCCCAGGCTGGACACCAAAATAGTCAGGAAAATGTATTTACTGCCCTCAAGTCTCAGTAGGAATGTGGATGACAGGCTTTTTCTGTATTTCTGCGAAGTAGCTTATTAATGTGTGTGAGAGTTCTATAAATTTAGCTTTCTTTCACATTCCTGAGTCAGTTCTCAAAATTTAAAGGTGACAGAAATATTAAGACTTGCAAAAACAAATGCATTTAATCATTTTATGTTAGAATTTATAATTAAGAGAAATTATTGTGCAGTTTGAAAAGCATGTTGAAAATTGTTCCTTTTTCTTGTTTATAATGCATATTCTGTGTCCCTCACATTGCTGTGATTAACCAGATTAGTTACACCAGATGCGCTTGATTGCACTGAAATGTTTCTTTTTCCCTAGAGCAAACATGTTTTGATTGTGCCTAAGGGACTGTAAGTGGATGGGTAGCTGGCAGAAAATCCCTAGTAATTAAGCAAGAGTTCAGAAGCATAATCAGAGGATTATTGTCCAACTTCTGGAACCACAGTTATTCAGAGAGACACAACGTGTAATTTGGGACAGCTTCGTTTTTGCTTCAGCCTTCAGAAATAAGGCTGGCTCCTGTGGCAGAAAACCTAGAGGAATGCATTTAGAAAGCTTCTGGCAGTGTAACATCAGATAGCTTCTACAGCTGGTGTCCAGAGAAGAGGTGGCAGGAGTTCAGGTGTAAATGGTCAGTGGTAACAGGTTTTTATACTGCAGAGTGTTCTCTTCTGTCCTGTGCCCACACAAAAAAAAAAAAAAATGGTGTACCCATGCACATTCACACTGCAGTTGTGATCAGGTGTAGCAAGATGAGTAGGTCTGTTTGCTCTGAGGAGAATGCTTTTTGTCACATATATGGTTCTACTGGATTTGATCTCCCAGTCATCTTTAGTGCCCCTTTCCTCCTCAAATTCATGCTGTTCTCCTGCTTTGCCCATACCTACCACCATGTGATTTTGACAACACCCAGCAGCTCCAGAAAAGCAACTAAAACCTGCTTTTGTCATCAAATGGATAAAAAGGTGATGAAAAACTAAATGAAGCAATTGAAGGGAAAAATTCTTTCTGGGGAAAAATAATCTCCCAAAGGATACTTGCAATGCATAACCCTTGAAATGCTACATTTTATACATACTGTAGTATTCTGAAAGGACAGGTTTTAATTGTTCCTTTATTTCAGTGACTGTGGGGTGACATTCTTTCTGTCTCCCCCTTTACTGATGTTAGGATGAGGTACTTTTGATCAAATGGATATTTGGCCAATGCTATTAAGTAACCCTTCTTTTATACTTCTGCGATTTGAGTGTCACATTTCTGGAAATTAACTTATGGCTGAGTGATTTTTGTCCCCTCATGTTCTTTTCATCCTTCTGTTCTCTCAAAATTATTTTGTCTTTTCTACTACAGTCATCTAACATTTTTTTTCCCTGCTGTGACCTGCAGCTGATAATCAAAATTCATACAAGATGAGGAGGTGGCAGGGGACCATTGGTTAATTAAGGTGGGCTCTTGTGCCAATAAGGCAAAGTCATGGTGTAGATTAATCTGTATGTAGAGTGTGAAACTTCACAGCAATGTAAGGTGCTTTAATTGAGTGAACTTCCAGCTTCTAGAGTGACTGCCACAACCTCTCTCAGCTGCACTTGCATTTCTTGTCTTGGTTGGGTTGATAGATGACCATATGCCACTCCTCTCTTTAGCTTTTATGTGCACAGGTGAAGCCGAGCTGACTTCCTCTGGTCCTCCAAATTCACATCCAGGAGGAGAGGGAATAAAAGCAACAGCACTGGCTGCAAAACGTAGGCTCTGCACACTCTTGTAGTTTCTTCACGGGGGTGAAATAAGTCACCTTTTCTTGGGAGCTTGATGCATGCTGCCAGGGTTGGTGGCAGTCACAGTGGAAGAAGCCTTGCTGCCTAGGAGTTATCCCATGAGGTAAAAACTCTCCACTTTCACAAGTGAATTGTGCAGTTTGTTGTGGGAAACCAGGACCATGTCGTTTTTATGGGTTTTTTTTGCCTGTGCAGTTTCTTTATGACTCAGCTCTGTCTCTGCCTCTCAGCTCTGTCTCTCACACCTGTACTGAGAGGCACAGAGCTGTCTTCTCCATCCTGGTAGGAGAACAGGCTGCTGAGCAGAGCTTTTCACGGCATGGCTCAGAGGAAACAAACACGTGGGGAATAAGTGGGATGAGCAGCCTGGTCCGCATTGGTGAGGTTTATGTAGCACAAACTGCACAATGAAGGAAAAATATAGGGAAAGCTGCGACTCCTGCACTGTATCTGTGACACTGTATCTGGGGAGGGGGAGGGGTGGCGGGAAGCTAGAAGCGTTCAAATATGTATGATATTTTATATAAACATAATAAGCTTAGTTCCCCTTCATAATCTTCAGGAATGGTACTTTAACGCCATTAAGTAAAGAATTGTTTTAGGATTAAATAAATGTATTGTACATAAGGCCATACGTAATCTTCTAAAAATGTCGCCAGACAGGAGCGATGTGTATTACAATATGAAAAAAGTCCTTAATGCACTGTTATCTCCTAAATATTTAGTAGTAAATTAATGCTATTTAATTTTTTTAAAAATTTGTCTTGTGTAGACACTAAAAAGTATTACACAAAATCTGGACAGAACATGTCCTTTTTAACAGCAATTTAAAGAACTTTTTATATATGTAAGGTAGTAACTTTTCAAATTGTTCTAGTTGTATATTCCCATGTTTACTATTTGTGGAAGTGTGCCTGTCTCTACTCAGTTATTTTTTTTCCTAATAATTTCATGCACGCATCTTTCATTTTTGTAGTTTCCATTAGAAATTACTGTGTATGCGCCTGGTGCTGCCACAAAACTTTCCCGCTCTAGATCTGTGGTGGCTGCATTCAGTAGTGCCCATGCCAATGGGCTACCAAAACCACGAAGCAAAATACTTGTTTCTCATTCTAGAGTTGAGAGTTTACTGCTTTTAAGTTGTCCTGATGTCACTCTTGAAATGACTGTTAAAACTAAGCTATGAGTTCATTGCATTTATTTTATATTCTTGGTTGTAATGAAATGGAATTGACTTTGCTTCAGTGTGAATTTTTTTAATAAAATAATATACATTTGTAATAATAATAAAAAGTTCAAATCAAGTAAGTGTGCAGAAAAGTTTTTGTAAACGTCAGCTTTGGGCTACCAGTAGGGAAAATACAGCCCACAAAATTGCTGTTGTAATTATATTCAGGATGTTTATGATATCATACACCACAGAAAACAAAGCTTGCAGAACCTCAGAGTTGAAATTACAGTTTTTAAAATGCCCACGAGGATATTCACAGCTTTGTGTCTATCAAAATAGAATGAAGCCTTATGGAAAGCAGGATCGATGGAGTGTTCTCTTAGGTTTTGCTCTCTGCTTGTAAGTGTTTGGGTGTGCCATCATGATGGCACTCATTGAGATTCATTATTACTTGCATGACAATCCTGTAGATGCATCTTCTGAAAAAGAAAGCTGGTTTACTCTGTTCCGGAAGTAAATGCTTTCCTGCTTTCACCTCCTGTTGGATCTTGCAGCATTTCAGGTGGCGACATGGAAAGTATGAGCAAGAGCATTATTGGTGGGTTTTCACAATGAGATTTTGTGTGCTTTGCTAGTCTGTGTGTTTCTGCTCCATCTAACTTTTGTTGGATGGATGGATGGATGGATGGATGGATGGATGGATGGATGGATAACGTCTTCCAAAAATCCCACTTGTCTTTTCCATAACAGTTGCATGGGTAAGAATGGTTGGGATTTACTTGTACTGCCCATTGCCTTAAGAAAGAGGCTTTGTTTTTTGATGTGCCTCTTACACAAGGGTGGGAGTAGGAGTGGCCTTTTGACAAAAAGCTACGTCTGCATTTCTGACACCTCAAGACAGCCTCAGTGTAACTGAATATTCCCAACTCTCAGGGTTTCTGCTTCTGTTGTCCTTTTGTTGATATGACTGTGCTTAGTAAACGGCTTTGACTTGCATGTTTCTAAAACCTCCTATGCCAGCTCTGTCTCCATTCTTTTACAGCACATCTCTCTCTGGTTTTCCTACCTGGTCATTCAGTTTACAGTCTAATCCAGCCTGATCATACTGATCTGAATTAATGGTGTCCCTTTTTTGTCCTTGACAGCTAAACAGCTTTGATTTCACAGTCACTGGGAAAGTTGCAGAGTGGGTTGTTTATTAGTCTTTTGCTTTGACTTGTTGCTTCTTGCTTTGTGTTATTGCCCTGGCTCTGCCATCTCTGTTGCATTAGCTGTAAAGCTTCTCTCTTCACTTGCTCATGACTGCCAAAGCCTGCTGTTACGCCATCCCTCTTACTCAAATCAATATGTTATGTAAGTTATCTCTTCGTCTCAGTGTCCCACCAGGTCAGCCTCTGCACCCTTCATTTTCAGGCTTCTAAATAAGCATTTTAAGGCTCTGTTTCCAATTGCCCATTGTTTCTGAAGAGATGTTGCATAACATCCTGAAAGATTCCCTCCTTGGTGTCTTCTGCATCCCTCATGAAAACCCCTTGGCATTGACGTATACTGAAGTTTAGTATTTTATGCTACTGGTGTGCAAGGAGTCATGTCTATTGTGTAAATGAAAACTGTTCCAATGCTCATTTTTCCTTCCAGTCTGTCTGCATCCATCACCTCCCTGCATGTCCCTTGCAAACTCCCTGTGACAAGAACAGTCATTTTGTTCTGATACAGTAGTTTCATGATTGGGGCTTGCAGTGCTCTGGAATATGAATAATAATCACTGTAACATTGTGGTGTTTTACTGCTGGACAATACACAGTAGTAGTGATGCCACTTTCCATGTGCTATTTCAACACAAGAAGCATCATGTTAGTGCCAAACACCAATTTAATCTGGCTAATCAGTTTAATCTGAGCAAGCAGTGTTCCAATAGCTAGCAAAGGTTAATGATTGTGTTCTTATAAAGATTTTTAACAGGTAGGTTCTGCTTTTTTACTTTCCAGGGAGCTTCATATCCTTGTTTATGATCACAGAAAAAAACAGAAGCTTTGGCTTATTTTGGTGGTTTTATAGCAATTTAGAAAATTATTATTGCATAATTACTACAATGATTTTTTCATTTGCAAGAAATATTTATTAGAACAGCAGTTGTTGAGGTAGATTAAAATCACCAACAAGGTTTTGAAAGATGTGTGTACAGTCATAGATGAGCTGCTGAAATTGCTGGGGGAGTACCACAATTGTTATGTAACAGATTGCCAAGTTAATCCAGAGTAGGTGTTTAAAAAATTATTATTATTGTTATTATTACTATCATTATTATTGCAAGTCTGAAAGTAATACTAACCTACCTAATATTTTTTATATAATGTACTTGGCTTGGAATAGGATCAATTTTTCCGGCTTGGTGTATTGGCATACTGCTGTGTGTATTGTAGGGTCTGTAAGAAGCCATTTCTATGATTATTTTGTGTGTTCTTTGAAGCGTTATAAAGAGGACAGCCTGAGAGTATTTAACTTCTACATGTGCATTGCATGCACAGAATGTGTGGCTGAATGAAGTAGTCAACAATACATTCACGTAGCTAAAATGTCTTAGGATGTTGTTCAGTAAGAAGTTGTTTGAAAAAAGCTGGTATATGAAATCATTACAGAAAGGATACCTGTGCCCCACTCCATTCCCAGAATGGATTTTTGCTTTTGCTTGCACTGTCAGTAAACATGGTAAATAAATTAGTAAAGGAAAATCTTATTTATTTTAAATATTACTTAAAAAAATTAGTTATTTGCTACTGAATCTTGGATATGATGTGGTAGCCAACAATAATATATTTTGTGCCATCTTCATCCCACAAGACATCATGTCTCAAATACCAAAAAAAGTGATACGTGAAGCACTGAAGTAAGGAATTCTTCATACCTATCAGCAGCAGACAAAGTTTTAATTATGAACCAAATGTGCCAAGTGATGTATGGCCCAGACATCCTTTCTATGGCCTGCATGTAAGCCTACACTGGTAAGATTCTTCCCTGTATCCACAAATAGGAATTCCCTGGGATGTTGTGGAGGGAAAAGGAGTAGAAGCATGCAGCCTTTTGATTTTGTAAAAAAGTTTGAATGCTATCAAATGTAGGTATCTGAAATTCTCCAGTTCATAATGAAATTCTAAATAGCTTTAAGTATGTATTTTAAACATTTGTTTAAAATTATTTCTACCCTTCTGTGGGCAATGTGGCACAGCCCTGCTCTGAAAAGATAACCTCAGCTCTGCATGCATGACCTGGTCAGGGGCACGGTTGTCAATTCAGTCTTGCAGACAATTTACACAGGTGGACGCTGAACTTTAGCCTGTAAGCTCAGGTCACACAGGTCTGTGGAAAAGCAATCAGCTTTTACAGAAGACACACTTCCTTGGCTGAAAGGCAAGCCAGAGAACTGCAAAATTAAAGGCTTAAAGTCTTATGCAAAGGGCTCCTGTGGCCCCCCAGTTTGACAGACAGTGTTATGAGATGATTGTAAATTATCAAATCATATAATTGCTTCTAGGCTGTGCAGTTCTAAAACATCTATTGTTCTAAAACATCTTGCCATTATCTAGTATGATGTGCAATGAGTAATTTGTGAAAGTGTAATTATGATTTTCAGTTTTCAACCTTTTGTAATTGTGTGGCTTGTTTTTGCAGTGGTACAGAGGAAAGAAGGACAGTTTCCAGTAGTTTGGTTTTGGCAGTAAAACTCAGAACATTAACTTGCTAAGGAAGAGGAACCAAAGGAGATCAGGCGTCTCCCTTGCTGGTGTCAATCCTTCCAGTGCTGCAGAGGAGATTCAAGGAGGCAGACCATACCATGACATTGTGTAGTAACTGCAACACTTGCTTTTGAAAGAAATATCTGTGAGTGCAGCATCACAACTGCAGAAAGAATACCCAGCAAAGTTGATGTGAGTTAGTCACCTTTACGAAATTCCCTGCACATAGCAAGCAGACTGACTTGATCATGTTGAGAACTTTGTAGACTTTGGTCTTGCCTACCCATAAATGCATGAAAATCTGCATAGTTTATGGTTTCAGAATAATGGTAATAATGAAGTTTTTCTTTAAACATTTGAAAATTTTCTTGTAGCTTGCAGTATCCCACAAGCATAGAAATAATCCCTACTCATTTAAGAAACAATGGGGACATCTACTAACACACCCTGGTGGTATGTCCCAATGGGGATTATCAAGAGTTGCTTCTACATCATGCTGCTGCTAGATGAAAGCTGGAAGTCCCCTGTGACTTTGAAACAGTTGGTTCTGGAAAGTAGGAAGAAAGCAGCTTCTCTTGTCATCCAGAGCAATATTAGAGGTATTTGGAGTGCTTTGGGTCATCTGAGACTGTGACATGTATCATATTTGAACAGTGGCCGTACACTTCCAACGCCAAGAACTCCATCTTGCACAGTAACATTTACATATATTGTCTGTGGAGACATGCTCAGCTGTGACTTGCTAACTTAAATCTTATTAAATACTTGTCAGCGGATTATGTGTGCTGGAGGATGTAAGGAACAACCTGCCAGCTCTATCAGAACCAGGCATATTCTCTTCCCACCTAACATGCCAAGCTCATAAATCAGTTGCAGTGCGTCATGCTTTTATTAATACACCATGGTTGTACTATTCCAAGACTGCGTTATCGCTGCTGCTTCTCGTGCATCAGAGATGTGGTAATCCATCTGTGTTCTGCCTTGCTCCTTTGGGATGTTTCATGTGTGGCTGTGGGGAGACCAGCAATGCACTGGCCCTGACTCTGGATAGCCCATACATTACCTTGAAAATGAACTCAAAAGAGCATCACAGCAGCATTCAGTCTTGTCCTTGTGTGGGCTGAAATTCCAGTACATTGCAACATGGCACGCTTACAGAGGGGACACGGGAAAAAAGTGGGAGTTACTCCTGTTTCTGTGAGATTACGGATGGTTTCTGGATATGCTACGTGTGAATACGAAAACAAAACATACTTTCACTTTGGTATTTCAGGATCTTACCCTACAGGTGAATTCCAAGAGTATGCAGGTTTAAATTACTGGGATATGTCCTAAGTTTGTTTAGACCAGTGTGACTAATGAAACTGTGCTGACATTGATAGTTGCTATCGCTTCTTAAACCAAAATGCCTAAGGAAGTTTCCTGTGCCTTGCTGCTCTCACGCACATATCCAAATGTGGAGCTAAGGAATAACTGGTTCCCAAAAATGCCCTGAGAAAACAGGATACCCTGTGTAGCCAGCATACCTATGCATCCTAAATATAACAGTGCTGAGCATTCGCAGAGCGGGGTTCAGGTTTACACCACGTATGGCAGCCTGGGATGTTCAGGGCCAGACGTCCCCGCCATGTAACGTGATCTCTTCCTTGGGTGCCAGGCCAGCTCCCAGCCCGGCAGCTGCTGGCTGGGAGTGCAGTTACCTGACCCAGAGCCACCTCCTCCCAGCTGGAGCCATCCCTTCTGCAAGGGAGGGTGGTGTGGGGCACGGGCAGGTCTCTCAGCCCCCGCACAGACCCGATGTGGAGGTTTGCTGCTGTCGATGAGTGTGAGCTGTTGGGCTGGTGCGCTGGGCTGTGGCGAGGGCACAGAGGTCCCCTCTTGGTGGCAGCAGCAGTGGTGCATGCAAGGGGTGGTGAATGCAATGGAGCAGCTCCGGAGCAGGGCCCACGTGCAGAAATGGGAAGGAAGATTGCCCAGCCCCAGGTGCCTGAGTCCCCACCTTCTGCAAGCTGTCCACACATGTTGCAGCAGTGGGCGTCCTGGGAAGGTACCGGCAGCGCCTGGGGCGGCCTGGAAGCGGGTAGTGCTGCTGGTGTGCCGCTCCTGTCTGGGACAGAGGGGTTCTGGCACTGGGCTCCTCTCTTATGGTCACTTTACAAAGACCACGGTGCTTCATAGAAACTCTCTGGGCCTCCTGAAGCCCCTTGGCAAATCCCAGCCTTGCAAACAGGGGCGCGAACAGCTGGAAGCGTGAAGGCGGCTGGTGCCAGCAGCAAGGTGCCAGCCAGCGCAGCGATGGGCATGTTGTGCATCGCTTCCCCCCACGCACGCCGCTCCCCAGGCCTCCGGGGGGAGAGGCAGAGGGGAAGGTGCCACGTGAAGACCAGCTCACTCCTGACTGGAAGGGTGACGCACTGGGTTGCCCAGCTCCGAGGTTGCGTGCCTCCATGGAGTGGGGCTGCAGTAGCCGTCTTACAACACGTTTTTGGCCCTGAGATTCTCTGGACAGTCTTATGAGTCCCACATGTCGGTGAGGGTAGGACTTTGGGAAGTTTTGGGAAGCGTGTTCTGCTTCTCTGCAGAGCCCCAGATACAGATCTTGTTTTGCTGTGCTGTCCCACAGGAGGGCCTCACAGTAACTGACAGTTCATTGGATTTGGGTGGACTTGAGGAAGGGTTGATCCCTTCCAATCCCTTTTTTCCCTGCTCTGTTCTCATCTGCTAGGGCTGCTCTAAGCTTTGGCAAAAATGCCTGTTTTCATATTATGGCTCAGCTTAGCCCAGTGCTACACAAATCTTCTCCACAGACATGGCAATCTGTACCTGAGGAGACCATTTTATGGTTAATGGCAGATGCATTTTAAAAAAAGGTGTATTCAGAGGGCCCTTGGGTGGTTTGTTTCACTTTACTGCCAGGGAGGATGTCTGCTGTCAGTGCTGTCTGCTGTCCTGGGGAACTGTCTGACAGCTTGGATATTTGTCTGTCAGGGTACCTAACATGTCAGCATGTATTTCAGAGCACAGCCTGAGCCCTCTCGCATTATAGCCTTCACATTTTCTTACATATGATATACCATTGTGCATTAAAGCATGGGGTGCCTCATTGGAGACTACTGAGGAAGCTGTGAAGAAAAGAATAGTCCTACTTGGAACAAAGTTAGGCAGTTCAGCAGTACGCCAGGCATCATCTGCCATGAAGCTGGATCCTCTACTTGGGGAACACAAGTCTTGCTGAGGAAATGTATCTCATTGACCTGCAAGTTAAACAGTAAGGGCTGATGGAAACTAGGATTCCTTGGCCATGGCAGGCAAAAGGAAGTCTGCAAATACTCTGCTTGTGTGGGGCTCCAGATGGCCCATCTGGACTAGGCAAGGTGTGGTTCATGCAAGCCCTCTGCAAGCAGGAAGCTGCTGCCTCCTTAAATCATCTGATGGGCAGGCAGCCGCAGCCTCTTGAGGGAGGCAGCAGAGAGTCTGAAGCAAGAAGGGGGTCTCCAGCATCTTCTTGTTGGGCTGAAGATGATTCCTTCCTGAAACATCAAGGAGGGGACTGGCTGCCCCTCATGCTCTGCAGAGTGAGACCCTGAGCACCCACCAGCATCATCATCCTGCTCTCCTCTCTCTGTACCCCGACCTGCCTCGCCCCAACGTCCCAGGTAGCAGCTGCTCTGGAGGAAGATTCCCAGCTAAAGACTACACTGACTCAAATGACTTTCCCACTTGGGGAGAAGAGGGTGAAAGCTAGACCCTCTTCCAGAAAATCCTTGAAAATGTGCATTTTTGCTTCCCTTCAAGATGCTGGCAGGGAACAAGGACAGGGTCATTTAGAGAGGATCTGAACAAACCCTGACAGAATCCATTAGAGAGACTGACATCCCAGTAGGGGGATAGAGGTGGGGCAGGCTGCTAGGCCTCAGGGGATGCTCTTTTATATTTAATTTATGAACCCTTGATTTGTATCTGGCTGGGGTTTGAGCCCACATGAGGCACATTCACACGGGCAGGTGGGAGTGGCTTCATTATTTTCTCTTGAATCACCCCACATTTCTCTGTCACCAGAACGTGCTTTAACATCCACGTGTGTGTGGGTATGTGTGGTGCGTGCCAGACCCAGCCAGCCTGGTGGGAACGGGCTCAGCTGACTTTGCCTCAGCTTGGTGGACTTGGCTGTGTTTGCCTTACAGTTGGACTTGTGATCTTAAAGGTCTCTTTCAACCTAAATGAATCTAAGATTTTATGATATGTGAACTGATTTTATGTATTATGAACTGTGAGCAAATGCCATTCCGCAGGAGTTTCTCACTGCTTGTTTTTCACACAAGGCTCTCCAGTGAGGGGTCAGGACCCCTCTTTTGACTCCTCCACTGGATTCTTGTAACACCAGCGTGCTTTCTCTCTTTGCTTTGTAGCTGGGCAGCATGAGCCTGTAGCAGTCACTGCTGTTGGACCTCAGTAGTGCTAATGTCACCACAGACCTGTAGAATCATAGAATGGTTTGTTTTGGAAGGGACCTTAAAGATCATCCAGTTCACCACCTGCCATGGGCAGGGCCACCTTCCACTAGATCAGGTTGCTCAGGTATCTGTCCAACCTGGCCTTGAACACTTTCAGGGATGGGACAGCCACAACTCTCTGGGCAACATGTTTCAGTGCCTCACCACCCTCGCACTGAAGAGTTTCTTCCTTATATCTAATCTAGACCTGCCTCTTCTCCTGTCACTATCTGCCCATATAAAGTCTCACTGCCTTCTTTTTGTAAGCCCTCTTAAGGTACTAGAAGGCCACAAGGAAGTCTCCCTGTAGTCTTCTTTTCTCCAGGCTGAGCAATCCCAGCTCACTCAGCCTGTCTGGGCAGGAGAGGTGCTCCATCCCTCTGATCATCTTCATGGCCTCCTCTGGACTCAGTCTCACAGGTTCACATCTTGTGCTGGGAACCCCAGAGCTGGATGCAGCACTCCAGGTGGGGACTCAGAGAGCAAAGGGGCAGAATCACCTCCCTTGACCTGCTGGCCACACCCCTTGATGCAGCCCAGCATGTGTTTGGCTTTCTGGGTTGTAAGTGCTCAACTGGCTTATGTCTGGCTTTTCATCCTCTTTGCTTTTCTTGCAGTCTGTACTCATCTCTGGAATTTTCCTGACCCTACAGTGCCTTGCACTTGCGCTCGTTGAACCTCATGAGGTTCTCATGCTCCCACTTCTCCAGTTTATCCGGCTTCCTTTGGATGGCATCCCTTCCCTCTGTTCTGCCAGCTGCAGTGCCCATCTTTTTGTCATCTGCAAACTTGCTGAGGGTGAATTCAACCACATTTTCTACGTTCTTGATGAAGATTTTGAAGAGCATTGGTCCCAAAATAAGAACCCTGAAAGGGCCTGAAATCTCTCTGAGCCACTGGTAGCCTGAGGGCACAGGACCATCACATGCAGACGAGGTGCTGGGGCTGCCCAGTGCTGGGGCTGCAGCAAGAGTAGGCATCTGGGCAGTAGAGCTGTCACTGTCTCAAAGCCCAAACCCAGCTTTGCTCATGGCAGTGCCTGGCAGGCATCTCTGCAGGGCTGAGGGCTGTCCTGGCTTGGAGCAGCTGTGCAGCTTCCAGGAAAACAGGGATGGAAGTTGAGAGGTATGGGGTAGCACACACCCTGTGGGCAGAGCTGGCCCTGTGAGGGCTGTGCCACAGCTCCTGATGTGCTTGGAGAGGAGAGCAGCCTTTCAACCATGCTGGGAGCACATCAGCCTGCAAACTGTGTGTGTGTGAACAGGGCAGAGGCAGCCAGGCCGGTGGATGCTGTGCTCAGCAGTCCCCTCACACTCCAGCTGCCTCCTGGTGATGCCAATAGGAGGGGGAAATCCAGCAGTCTGCTGTGTCCACTGAGAGATGTGACCTCTGAGCTGTCGCATGTGCACCTGCAAATGGAGACCTGCGGTGACAAGCACCTCAGGATGTGCCCAGGCCTTGCACATCCCGGCTGCCAGAGCATGAATAAGGCACAGGCAATGTGTGACAGCCTTTGGCAGCTGGTCAGTGTGTGCTGCAAGCTGGAGGAAGGAGAAGAGCCCAGACCAGCAGCCCACAGACCTGGAATGGCCACAGGGCCAGCTCCGTCCCACCAGCACCAGCCACAACTCCTGATAAGCCTGGGAGAGCCAGGGCTTGCAGGCCTGCCAGTGGAGGGTGGCTCTTTAGGAAGAGGGTGCTGAGATTAGTTAGGGGGTTTTTTTTGTGGATTTTACCCTCTTAAGAGGGTAAAATGTGAAATTCAGTCAAATGTGAAATTCACATTTCTCTACAAGACTTTGGCTAAATACTCTCCAACACATAAACCACAAAAAATTTGAACACAGTTCTGAGCCAGCTCCTTTCCTACAGCCTTTCAGAGCAGGCTTGTCACTGGTTTCACTGGGAGGTTTCAGGGCAAAACTCCTCCATCCTGGCTTTGATTTTGCAAACAGCCTCTTGAGGCTTGGGAAAGAAATGCCTGTCTCTAGCTGTTGCCATTTTCTGCTTGAGACCTCCATGGTGTTATGATGGGGTTTGTGAAGGTGGCTTGTGTTGGCCCTTGTCCTGGGCAGTGACCAGGGTGAGCAGGTACAGGTCCCAAATCTGAAGTCTGTGGTGCAGTATCTGTCTGCCCCTTGGTGTTGGCACAGAGTGTTTGATAATGGACCTCCTCTTCCTGGGGAAGGGGCCAGAGAGCTGGGAGGAGACTTTCTGCTGTTCAGGTGGGACTGAGGAATTCAGTAGCCAAGAGCAGCTGGCCAAGATTTCTGTGGCTGGCTGGTGAGGACCTCTGCCAGGGGTTGCCTGCCATCTGCTGGCAAATCCCATGGGATGGACAGAGCCCAGGAGAGCACTGCAAAGGGAAAGCTGCTGTGGTTAGATAGTAGTGCTCTGGCCAGAGACAATATTTCTGACAGGATCAAGGGCAAGGGTCCATCACTCTGTTGTTCCAGCTGGTGAGACTGAAGACTGCATTATTGTCCAATACAGTTCCACAACTTCGTTGCTCTGGACAGGTTGCAGAGGTGTATGTCCTTCAAAGAGAAGCCCTGAAATTCCTGATCTGCCACTGCCTGGCATTCACAGACATCCTGATGCCAGCATCTTGTCTCTGTGTCCACCTTCTGCCCATCACCACCAGGGCCTGCAGTGATCACCATCCCAGACTCAGCCTGTTCTCTGCAGTTTTGTAGCCCTGAGCTGTGCTGGATTCAGGGCTGTGGCACTTTCTTGCCAAAGCAGGCATCACCAGTGCCTTTCCTTTGGGCCCACAGGAGGATGAGATGAGGGTGATACCACAGTGGCTGTGGGGTCAGCAGGGCAAGACCACAAAAGGAATTAGGACCTGCCCACGCTGGGACCAACACCACAGCCAAGGGGGATCTCTGCAGGCCGAGGAGGAGCGGCTGAAGTGCCCGGCTGGGGCAGGCAGAGCAGCGAGGTCTGTGTGGGCAAGGGCAGAGCAGGCAGCCGGGCACTGCAGTGACACCATGGGACAGATGTTGGTGAGTTCAGCTGGGAGTTTTGTGCCTCTGAGCAGCAGTGCCTGAATCTATTTACATACCAGAATGCTCTTGTGGCCTGGGGCCCAGGCAACCAGGCAGAGAGGATCTGTACGTGCTCCCGGGGCAGAAGGAGCAGCGCTGCGATTCACAGCGAGTGCCTCCCTTCCCCTGCCTCTGCCGTGGAGATAAGCAGTGTTTTGCCCGAGTCTTGCTGTTTGCACAGGGAACCTGTTTTCCAGATTACTCGACACGTATTTTGCCTTCTTCATGTCTGAGATGTCAGGTAATGCTGGAGGCTGAGTTAACGTGCAGAGCAGAGGCAAGGCGAGGGCCCAGCCTGCTGGATCAAGCACCATGAGCACCACCAGCAGGAGCAGCAGCCTGGCCCACACGCCAAGGGCTGATCCTCTGCTCCGTGCTCTCCAGCAGGCTCCCTGCCCCTCGGCTGAGAGAGCGAATCCCACCGGCAGTGAGGACACTGGCAGCCCCAGGCAGCACATGATGGGCTTCTGCAGCAGGGCAAGAACCTGCCCAGGGGGGTGCTCTTTTGCTCATGGTTCAGTCTGCCTTCTCTCCGCCCTCCTTTCCCCTCTGTGAATGGCTGGGATGGAATAAACTGCTCTGCACTGCCCATCATGAGCACGGTTCCTTTTTTTATTTCCCTACTAATTTTGTAATCCAGGACTAGATTAGGTTGAGTTTTGTGGCTGGGCAGGATGGAGTAGTGTCAGACTCTGGTTGTGAGCAGTGGCAGTTGTGTGAGACAGAGATTTTGGGCAGGTTTTTGTTGTTTTTTTTTTTGGAAATTGTGGCATTCCAGCACGTCCATATGTGCAAAACCAGTCAGTATATCTGCTCAGACCCTTTTGTACATTTTGAACATTCCTGAATTAAAGCTATGTGTGGGCAGTTCAGAAATGAAGCTGGGAGCAGTTCTGGTGCCAGGAGACAGGCATCCTCAGGTATCACCTCTGGCTCCTGTGACAGTGACTTCTTTTAGCCTTGAGAGTTACAGGAGCCAATACCTGCAATGATTTTTGCTACATCTTAGCTTTAAATTTTTTTACCCACAAATTTTTCCACTCTGTTTCACTCTCTTGTCTCACTTGGGTGTGCTAGCTATGCCTTTTTTGTAATAAACTTTTAAACACTTGCAAAGATGATTACATCCCTAACCTGGGGAGGGGATTATAACTGGTTATGTAGAAATCCTGTCTGGGAGCAGCAAGCCCCACTGCAATCACTTTGTATCAGCACCTGAAGGCAGACACATGGCTCTAAATATAAGGCAGGTATTTGTAAATGGAATGGGTACCATGATTATAAGAATAAGTTTAATGAAATGGCCCGTGCTGTGCATGTGTGTGACTTTCATGCAAAGCTATAAAAACTGTCCATCTTGCTCTCTAAGCTGCTTTCTGGCCGTGTGTCTGTATCTCCCCCAATATGGAGCTGTTGAAAGAGATCTAAATCAAGGGTATTGCACAACTTGAGATAAGGCTGCCAGTCTTGCTCAATGGCAGAGGGATAATAATGGCAAGCTCTCACAAAAAATACCTGCAGGGAGAGATCCTGGTTTCATTGGTTTGTTTGTTTTAAGCTGAGCTGTACTCAACTGCACTTGCATTTGGTGTTGCCAAACTCTTTTGCTCCCTGTGCCATACAACTGAATGCTTGGCTCAGTTACCTTAAAGTGCAGCATGAATTCCCATGCTGCACCAGCTGCTGGAAAACATACAGCTGAGGAGAAGGGAATTCAGGTGTTTCCAGGCAATAATTCATCAGTGAGAATGGAAGGTTGCTCAGGAGATTGGCACCTCACATGCAGCTCTCCGAGGAAACTCAGTGCAGGGGGGGAAGGAGTAACAGCATTGCCCGCTTCACTTGCAGAGCCGTGGCCTTTTACTCTGCTTTTCCTGAGGCCCCTCACCACCAAGCTGTCCTTACTGTTTTAACCATACCCTACTAATTGCTGGCTGAAATATTGGGTTATCTGCCAGGCTGTTGGGGTCCACTCCGGCTAGCTATGGACCCTTGCCCACACGGTATTTCATAGACAAAGGTAAAAGACTGAGAAGCGCTCTTCTCCACGTGGGAAACCTTCTCCTTTACTCCAAGAGACACACCAAGTGAACAAACCTATGGGAGAGGGCGTTCCCTGCTGGCAGGGGACTTTTATACCCCGGGAATGGGGACAGAGGGAGGTGTCCACAGCCAATGGGATACCAGTGAGGAGGGGGGAGGGGAGGAGTAACCAAGAGGAGAGACCACCACGGGGGTACTGGGGTGGATGAGGGAAAGGCCATGTGATGGGGAAAAAGGAATAACAAACCACGTGATATAACAGAAGCTATTCGGTGCAATATAAAATTACTCCTGTGCAAATTCCCAATCACCCAGTGCAAAAGAACAACTGACTAAACTAGTGCACCACAACACCTGGCATCCGGAACAGAGGGGTTTCTGTGCTCTGCCGGTGGAGAGGGTCGGTCCCGATCCCTTTGGCAGCGGCGCGGGGCTCCCGTGGCTCGGGCGGGCGCTGGCCCCTGGCCCGGGACAGCCGGCGCTGCCAGGAGCCGCTGCCAGCGAGAACCGACACCAGGGCACAACCCGGGACTGATGGGCAGGCACACACCAGCGAGCCATTCGGAGGCTTTCACGGGGGCACAAACATGAGCTGTGCCCTAGTAGAACCCCTTACACCTAAACCGTGCTTCGCAGGAGGAAATCGCATCTCCCGCAATATATGCCAATGCTGTTGCTGCACGGAGGCACTCTGAAGGCACCATGAAATCTTTAAAAGCCATCAGACAAAATGAAACGTTTTTCTTATGGTGTCACAGTAATCCCGATTAGGGCTATAACGCAGGAATGTGTGAAATACAAGGTTTCTTAAACAGGGGCTGTTTATGCAAGCATTTCCTTGCCATGCCTGCTGGGAATACAGCCTCGACAGGAAAACGGCATTTGCAAACAAATGAGCAGAGAGACACCAGCAAGTTCTCATCTCGGAGGGAAATTAGCATTTTAATATTCAGCGCAGGGTTTTGCTGGGCGGCCAGGGCTCGTAGGTACTGTGTAATAATGACACCAATAATTAATAATAAATCTGATGCTGAAATGCCACGGAGTTAGGGCTGCCTGCATCCCTGCAATGTGGCAGGAGCTCAGAATGGAAGCTGTTCTTGTGGCAGATAGCTTCCTGAGAATATTTTACAAATGGGGACAGGAGACTCATGGCTAAAATTGAGGGATAAGAGGGGTGGCCGGTAAGAGATCTGAGTGGCATGGAAGTAAGGAAAAACTTTAGTGCTGAGAGAAAGAAAGACAAAGGATTCATAGGCCTGATGCTGCTTCTGATGTTGCACTGGGACAGAGCACCCTCGAGCAGTGCTGGCTCAGGCTTTTCACCCCTTGCAAACTGCTGGTCCCATCTGGGCAGGGACAGTGAGGACATGGTGCCTGTTGGATGCAGAGTGGGATAAACAAAGATGGAGGTGGGAGCAATGGAATCCCTGCAGGTCTCTCAGTGGGACAGAGGGGATGGAACCTGACCTGGGGAAGAAGGGTGGGCAGAGCCACACTGATGGCAGGCTGAGAGGCAGCACAAAGGGAAGGCAGGAGTTGTTCCCTGGCAGATGCAACTTCTCTGTGCCTCCAGGGAAGTGGATGCTGCTGGTCTGTGTCTGAGTGCCTCGTCTGGGGACTCACTTTCTCCTTCACAGCCTTGTACAGAGCTGGGAGGAGATGCTGCCACAGCTCCTGGCCGGCCCAGCTCTACCATCCATCACAAAATCTTGTAAAGAAGGGGTGCAGAAAATATGAAAGCCATGTGGAACCTTTACACAGAAAACATCTCTTATGAGCAGCTCCTCCTGTGGCTGACTCAAGGCCACCAGCTTAAGATCATGAAGGTTGAAGGCTCCTTAGCACATGCTGTTGAACCTCCACCTGTCCCAGAGCTGCAGGATCCAAGCTAACTGGGAGCATTTATCCCACCAGATGGCTTAAAGGGGTTTTGTTCCCTAGCAAGCTGCTGGGAGGGAGGCTCTGAGGGGTGGTTTTTCACAGGCAAGGCACTTCTCATACACGGCCGTATGCCGCATAGCCACAGTGAGGTGTTTCTGGCAGTGTCTGATGCCGTGGCAATTAATTAACCGTGGGCACAGCAGGTGCCTCTTTAGCCCAAAGCTGCAATTTCACCACAGGCATTTCCCCATAACCTGCTTCTGATGTGATTTTTCTGTCAAATGTATCTGTTGCTCTTACTCTTTTTCTTTCTTTTTTTTTTTTATTTTAAATTTTAATGATGCCTTTTACTACTCTCTCCAGGGCCATTTGCCAGCTGCTGCAGTCAGCCATTCCCCACACATGCAGAAAAGGCTCAAACTAGGGCTTAATTTCACAGAAGGTGAGAAATGTGCGGGCTGGGGCTAGTGACAGGCATTGCTCCTTCCCAAGGTACACTCAGATCCCCAACTGCTCTTTTCCCTCCTTCCTGGGCCTAAGGATGAGCACAAACTCATCCTTACTGCCGGGCCAGGAGCCTCTGGGAGCTGACTGCTCTTTGTTGTTTTATCTCCTATTTCTGTACATGTATTTTGGAGGTCTTTCTCTGAGGTCTGTCTGGGTGGCTTTTGCCTCTTTTATGGTATTCTAAAATGATTGGCCAATGTTTATTCTCTTCATTGGGTGAAACGCTTACAGCCTCTTGCTAAATCTGAACAGTTCCTCTCTAATTTGTGTTTCTGTCTTCCCAAACCTTAAAGAGAGAGGAAGAGATATTTTGAGTCCAAATTAGTTGTTTGAAAATTGTGCTTTGAGGGGAAAAACATGCTGCTCACTGTGCGGTAGGGAAGTTGGAACCCAACTCAGGGGGGGATTTTGCTCAGGCCATTTTCTTCTCAGAGGCCTGCCTGTTTTGCTGGGCTACATGAACTACTAGTGTAAAAGGGAGAACTGATTTTAGATCCCTGATTTCATAACAACATTATGGGCTCATATCAGCAGTTGTCAACAATGTTGTTGGGTCATACTTTGGAGTTTGGAATTGGGTGAGGAGGAAGCAGGGTAGCAAGTACGATTACAGCCATGGACTTGAGGAAAGCTGAAGTTGCTGAATGCCTTCTTTGCATCAGTCTTCACTGACAAGACCATCCCTCAGGAATCTCTGACACAGGAGACCAAGGTAAAGGACTGTTGGAAGGAAGAGTTTCCATTGGTCAAAGAGGATTGGGTTAAAAAAACACCTAAAAAAACTTGGCATCCACAAGTCCATGGGCCTTGATGGGATGCATCCATGAGTGCTGAGAAAGCTGGTGGACACCATAGTGAGGACATTCGTGATCATCTCTGAAAGGTTGTGGCAATCAAGAGTGGAGCCTGAGGACTGGGAGAAAGCAAATGTCATCCTGGTCTTCAAAATGGGCAAGAATGAGTACCCAAGGGACTACAGTCCTGTCATCCTCACCTCAATCCCTGGAAAGGTGGTGGAGATTCTCATTCTGGAATCCACCTCTATCCATATAGATGACAGGAAGGTGATCAGGAGTAGTCAGCATTGGTTCACTAAAGGTAAATCCTGCTTGAACAACCTGAATGCCTTCTGTGATGTGACAACTACCTGGATGGATGAGGGCAGAGCAGTGAATATGGTATACCTCAGCTTCAGCAAGGATTTTGATACTGTCTCTCACAATATCCTCGTAGGCAAACTCAGGAAGTGTGACCTGGGTGAGTGGACAGTGAGGAGGATTGAGAACTGGCTGATCAGCAGATCCCAGAGGGTTGCGATTAGTGGCACAGGGTCTGGTTGGAAGCCTGTCACTGGTGGTGCCCCCAAGGGTCAATACCAGGCCCAGTATTGTTTAATTTATTCATCCTTTGCTTGGATAAAGGGGAGATGCCTCCTCAGCAAGTTCACTGATGACACAAATCTGGAGAGGCTGATACCCCAGGGTGCTGGGCAGCCCTCCAGCACGACCTTTACAGGTTGGAGAGATGGGCAAAGAGCTGTGCAAAGTTCAGCAAAGGCAAATGCAGGGTCCTGGACCTGGGGAGGAATAACCCTGGGCACCAGAACAGGCTGGGGCTGACCTGCTGGAAAGCAGCTCTGAGGAGAAGGACATGGGGATCCCAGTGGACAACAAGCTGTTCATGAGCCAGCAGTGTGTCCTTGTGGCCAAGCAGGCCAGTGGCATCCTGGGCTACGTTAGGAAAAGCATTGCCAGCAGGTCAAGGGAGGAGATCCTGCTCCTCTACTCAGCGCTATAGAGGCCACATCTGGAGTGCTGTGTCTGTTTCTGGGCTCCTCAGGACAGGAGAGATATGGAGCTCCTGGAGTGGGTCCAGTGGAAGGTAACAAGAATGATATGGGGTCTGGAGCACCTCTCTTACAAGGAAAGGCTGAGGGAGCTGGGCCTGTTCAGCCTTGAGAAGAAACTACTGAGAGAGGACCTTATCAATGTCTATCAGTATCTGCAGGGAGGGTGCCAAGGAGATGAAGCCAGGCTCTTCTCAGTGGTGCCAAGCAATAGGACAAGAGGCAATGGGCAGAAACTGATACACTGAAAGTTCCACCTGAACATGAGTCAGAACTTTACTGCGAGGGTGACCAGGCACTGGAAGAGCTGCCCAGAGAGCTTGTGGAGTCTCCCTCATGGGACAAGAACTGCCTGGACACAATCCTGTGTCGTGTGCTCTAGGATGACCCTGCTTGAGCAGGGGGGTGGCACCTTCTGTGGTCCAACCTGACCCATTCTGCGATCCTGTAGAATCTTAATGCTTTGTGCACACTACCGAAGCAAGCCCAGCCTCTTCAGTTTGAGTTGCACCCTGCCCTCTCTACTGTGAGGTGTCCAGAGGTTTGGTGTCTGCTATTGCCCTTCACAGGCCATGAGCCAGACAATTCCCAAGCTGTGAAATTCTGTGCAGGCTGATGGCACTGAAGCCACAACTGGAACACCTATGGAGTGGATCCAGGCTGAACAAGGATGAGCTGATGACACTGCAAAGTAATTTCTTCCAGCAAAGGAGATGGAAACAGCCAAAAAATGGCTCCCAGCTAAATGGGTGAGATTGTGTTAGCAATGGTTCTAAGACAGGCAAAATGGTCATGTATGTAACCCACATAGCTTCTGAGAAAGGAAGATCAGGCCTGTAATTGGAGCAATAAAAGGGAAAGATCTGCTGTGGTCCATATTTTGTCAGTTATTCCTAGCATGCCTGTGAGGCATCAGGCTGGCCATGCAGCTTAGTGTTAGGCAGGGATTTCTTATCCTGCCACCCTTTGCCTGTGCTTAGGACCACATCCCTCACAGCCACATCAGTCTTGTCTCAAAGTAAATGATATATGAATAAATCAGGAATGACAAAAATATTGCCACTTCAATTTCAAGCAGCATTTAGACAGACTGTTCTATTTTTTCTTTATGATCTGGTCAGTTCTTGCACAAATGTGGCTCTGAAGGCAATTTGTAAGAGGTGGAAGCATGAGAGCAGATTTTCTGGAGGACTCTGCAGATCAGTGGTTTACACTGTTTTTCATCTACAGTGGGAAGAGAACTCTGTTAAATAAAGGGAGCTTTTCGAGAGAAAGTGATTGCCAAACACCTCCAGGATTTGCTTTGTCAGAGATGAGGAGGATTTGGATTCTCAGAGATAATTACATTTTCTTCATCTCACTGGTGCCCAGACCATGCAGATTCGATAAAGAGCTCTGCCTTCAGTGCTCCTCTCATGTGCCCAATCACATACATACAAAGGATCACACTAGGAAGCAAGTGATATAGCTGAAGTTGCCGTTTTTCCAGCTCTGTAAATCTAGCCCGGGTTCCCGAGTGAGGCTTGGGATATTAGATGGACTGTAAAAATCAGCATCTGCACAAGCAGGAGGTTGTCTTTAGCCTAACTTTCGCTTTTTTAAAAATTTTCTAATCTCTTCTCAAACCGGCTGTCGCGCTGCCTCCCTGACTGCAGTGCACGCACGCAGGGCGGATGGAGATAAAGCATCACCATCTACTGGCGGCTGGAAGGATCACGGCAGAAAATTTTAGGAGGTAATGGTGGTTTTGCCAGGTACCCGTGTGAGATGGTGCAGAGAGCCCTGCTCCAAGGACAGGGAAGGTGGCTCACCGCCTCCTTGCCTATGTTAGAGCAGCTGAAGCCTGGCAGGTAATTCCTCATTTACCCTTGCTGTGGCAGTACCTGTATTGGTCCTGTGTGCAGGAAAGGTTGGTGCTCCTGGCACTGTTTTCCCTGGGTTTGCATGACATATGATGGGCTGAAGCAGTTGTGGCTTCACTGCCTGGAAATGAGAACTGAGGGCTGAGCCCATGAACCACGATGCCCCAGGAGAGAGCCAGGCCCCCCCAGGATGTCTCAAGTCCCTGGGCTGTGAAGGGCTCCAGCCTGCTGGAAACCTTCCAGGCTGCCAAAGCCAGGTGTCAAGTGCAGAAAAGATCCTGTTTCTGCTATGCCCTTTGCAGCAAAGTAACCCATGAACCCAGAGCAGGGGTGTGTGAAGGTAGGAAGATGCTATTTGCTGCTCTGATTCAAAGGTGTTTGTAGGTTGTCGAGGTCATCCAGGGATGTTGCAAGCCGTGATGACTCAGGGGACAGGGAGGAGGTGGGGGTCACCTCCTGGTGTCAGGGAGGGTGTTCCACAGCTCACAACTTTGCCTAAATAGTGGAGGAGAGCACAGCCATGGCTTGTTTTGTGCTCCTCAGCAGAGGCAGGGGGTCTCACAGCCCATGCACAGCCCTTGGCAGGTGAAGGCATGGTGAGCACAGAGGGAATGCTGCTAGGAACAGGATCTTTGCTCATAGCTGTGGAGTCCCATCCACGGCAGTCAGTGAGAGGCAGGGGTGTACAGGCAGTGGCTCTGAGCTGCACCAGTGGTGTGGCACACTTTTGTGGAGCTCAGAGAGGGGAGGCCACGGAGCTGATCACCAGCAGTGTGCGGGGATTCATCCACACCCACCTGGGACAGCTTCTCCTGAGAGCTGCTCACAAGTCCTAGCTGGTCTTTGGCCAGTGCTCACCAGCTCTTCAGGATTTGAGGGAGATGGAGCTGAGGAGAACGGGAGATGATAGGAGAAAACAGAGTGAAGGGGTATCAGAAGGCAACTGGGAAACTGAGAGAAGAACACCCAAGGATTTCATGGGGGATCTCCTTCAGCAACAGCAGCTCTTGCTGTGTTTCCTCAAGACACTCGTGTGACTTGCTCTGCTAATAAAACCTTGCCTTTGGTTCACATGAGGAGCTGTCAAGGTGACAGCCACCCTGGAATTCACGGTACGATGTACACGGCTTTATTTCCTACATGGTCATTCATTCCCCACTTGCTGAATGGGTTTTGAAGCTGGGGCTGAGTTTTGTGTTCCTGCAGCTGCCAGCATCCAGGCTTTAGCATGGACACAGCCTCTGCTGAGATGGTGGGATAGAAACAATCTGCACATATTTTTGTGTCTCCTGTCAGTAAAGGTGCATAGGAGAAGTGTCTTTACTTCCCAAGGTACTTGGACCTGTTGTGTTGAATATTCCTTAAAGGAATTCCTACTACCAGCAGCATCCAGCAGATGGATCATGTGGACTTCTTGGATAGATACCATCATGCTCTACTAAATCTTGACTTTGCTTCGGATTGCCAGTTAAAAGGGAGTCAGAGAGAAAAGGGATTAAGAGCCACCCCATCTTTAGTAGTTTTATGCTTTTTCTTGCTGAGGACATTATAAATTCTCTTTAAGCACCATCATCTCCCCTCCCCAGTTACAAAAGGCCACAGTAAAGCTGAGAGAAACACCTCCAGGTTTCAAGGAAACACTGTTCAGGGTGACCCTCTCCGTCCATCCATCACTGCTGCTTGCCTCTCTTCAACCTACCCCTCCTGGCATTTGCAATGTGCCACAACAATCACAGCCCACATCCCTGCACAAGCAATGCCTGTTGCTCATTCCTGTGCCTGTCGCCAACGGAGCAACTGCTGAGCTAGGAGCTTGTGCTGGGAGCCTCCTCTGACACTGTCACAAGGCATTTGAATGTTTTGGTCTTGTTCCACCTAGCTGCTGAACTCCAACATGTCAGATTTTCTATGGAAGGGACTTGCAACCTTGGCAGTGGGGCAAGCAGCAAGTCTCACATCCTGGAAATTGTGGGTCTGTGGGCTCCTGAGAAGTTGAAAATAGGGCAACTTTTGTTGCTGGTAGATGAGTCCTTGTCGGGCAGCCAGGGAATGGTGCTGAGTGCTTAGGACAAGTGTGGGCTCCTCTGAAACGTTGCCAAAGTCGTAGTCTTTCCACAAGATATTTCAACATCACTGAATTGGCAAATTCTAATGAAAAAAACATTTCAGCTCATTTTTCTTTACCAAGGAAGAGACCCAGCTTGTCGGAACAAGCACTTTGGTAACACATCCAAAGCCACAAATTTTCCTTTTCTTTTGGTCCCCTCTATCTTCTTCATGTATGCTTCAAATCAATCACAGCTTAATGTTTTTCGAACAAATAGAAGAAAACACAGAGCCTAACTATTTTACTTCCTTCATTTCACAACTTTTTGCCTGTTTTTTCCATCTGAATTGAAGTAGTGTTGTAGAATGGCGGACCTGATTTTTCCATCTAGCCAAGTTTATGTCAGGAGTAACTGTTTTGGGATGATTTTTGTTTATATATTGAGCAATCTCAGAGAAGCAGGCGATGTATAGTAAGCACACAAAATCATACCTTCAGTTTCCTGAGTTGCTGAGTTTTGAGCTGTCAAAACACTGAGTGGTTTGATTTGGTATTAAAATCAAGTGCATTTTAATAATGCCCTTTGGAAAACTCAGCTGAGTTTTCTAAAGGGCATTATTATCACATCACAGTGTATCCTGTGTGATTTGTTTTGAACAGAAACAACATTTAGTACCTTAAAATAATTGTCTTGAGAGGACTGGAAGTCCTCGAGCCTGTGCAGTCTTGGTTCAGTCCCTCTCGAGGCAGCCAAACAAATTCAAAAGTAACAGGAGCAGCATCCTGAATAATCACTGCTTTCTGCTTGAAATCTCACACAGGCCAGCATGACAGGGTGTAGGAGGAATACTAAACAAACTGTTAATCCCAAAGGCTTGGCAAGAGCTTGCTGAGCATACCTGCCTCACTGTGGTCTTAGAGTATATAGCAGGCATCAGAAACCCAGTAAAGGAATAAACTGGGTCAACTGGGAGGAAAGTAACTGGAAAAAAATTGGTGTAGTACAGGTCATTTTCACTGCAAGATTGAAGAGCTGAGTGTATCAAAGTGAAAGCAAAGCAGCTGAAATGCCTTGGATAGGATATTGGCTTCTCTAGCATGTCACCAAAGTATATTGGTACTTTCATATTTGTCTAAAGAACACAGGACCCTGCAAATCTGGAACAGTCACACGTGCCAGTTTCAGAAGTGAAAAGGAAGGACAGCTTCAGCTGGTATCAGGTTAAACTAGCAGTGGATGTTGACAGCTCCTTTAAGTGAGGGGATGCACAGGAAATGCAAAGGTTTTTTGGTGCGGGGTGTGTGTGCTACATAGTGTGAAATGACATTTGTTGTGGGATTCTCTACCCAGATATGAATTGCCTTGTACAGGAAATCAGTTACAGTTAAGAGCATAATAGCCGAAATTGCCAGTGAACTTTGCTCAAATGAATTTACAAATGATGTAATTTTTCTTGCCTCTCTTGTCTAGGAGTGGTGGTGTGCCTTCAAGGACAGACAAGACCATCTCTTAGTAGGGCTTCTCCAGGAAGATCCTTGCTGCAGTGTTATCCATCTGTGCTGCTTGGCTTTGGCGTTATCTTCACCTACTTCTGTTTCCCTTGTTCTACTTTTGTATGGAAAAACCCATCTGGAGTACTGCTTCATGAGAGTGGCTTATCCACACCTCTTAAGAAACAGTGGATGTGGCCACAGGACTTGGCACAAGGTTTTCTATGAGGTTGTGCATCAACAAGGTTGTAAAATTAGAGTTTGGATTTGCTTACTAGCCATTTGTGGATTTCACCTGACTCAGCTTGGCAGCAATATTCAGATCTTTAAAGTGTTTATGTAGCCACCATCAGCCTGAGATTGAGTTTTCTGAGTGAGGGATGCTTACATGTGTCTTTGAAAAGTCAGCCTCCTTTTTCTTTGACTCTTCATAGCCTAAATGCAAGCAGCCTGGTGAATGCAAATTCACCCATGGCATTTTGTATCCCTAAAAGGTATGCAGAATAATTGTGCTTCTACAATTGTGTGTGGCAATGGTTTTTGAATCTGTTGACAAAGTTGTCTAAAATTTTTTACTTCAAACTAGAATTTTTGGTGAGAGTATCTGACAACATCGGCTTGCATATCCACATGTAGCCTCCATCTGATTTTTGTGAAATACACACAAAATGTGTCTCTTGTTTTTGGTACTTTACTTGCCCTAAGGAAGCAATTTTTTCTCAAAAATTTCAGTTACTCTTCATTGCTCTTTACCATATGTTAAAGTCATATTGCATTAGAAAATGAGTAGCTCCTGTTGGCGCATGGTCTGCTTTATTAGCCAGGGTGTTAATTTGCAGTGTACAGTACACACAGTATGCATTCCAGATCCCTGAGGTGCTTGTTCTTGGCATTGTTCCTGCTCTGAAATCTCTGCTGCCACTTCCTCCTTGCTGAGACCACCAACAGGCAGGATCTGGGAGTCCAAATGCAGGGGTTTAAGATACTGCTGGCACTCAGGTCCAGCCCATGTTTCTGCCAGCACAGAGAGGGCCAAATAATATGAAATCTGAACCTCATCCAGGCTGTTTCACAGACCATATATTTGCTGAGGCATCAAGCAGCAGGCATGGAGCAGACACCTGGTACTGGTATCATCCTCAGTCACTTCATCTAACTCTGTCAGATCTGTGCCCTTGGTTAATCATGCTAAAGAGCTTAAGCTAACATGATGTGCTGCTGTTTTTTTTCTGCACTGTTAAGCACTGTTAAGGGGCCACAATGCTTTTCTTTGAGGTCCCAAAGAAAGACCAGTTTTCAAAAAGAGTTCCAAACATCGGCATGGCAGCAGCTAAAGATATTCTGTAATTGCCAGTGTGGTTTTACTGATCAGCTGCAACAAAAATGACACCTCATCAGTTTTCTCACTGAATATATTTGTAAGTTAGAAGGCACTTCTTACATGTCTGATCATTTGCATAATGAAAGATACAGACTTTCAACTTGGTTTATTATATAACTAATTTGATAAATATTTCTGTATATGAGAATATCTCTATATAGCAAACAGATGTCTATCTATAGAAGAGGAAAACATCTAATTTTGTGATGTTAGAAAATTTAGAGGAGTGAAGAATCCATCAGTTCTTTTGGTTGATGGTTTCAGTAATTATTTACAATTATTGCTATTATTTACAATGTCTGCTATGGCTGTGGACCTTTTATTTCTTGTTTAATGAATCTGGCTTAAACCTTCAGCCTCTAGTTTATATTATCTCTGTCTCTGCTAGAGATAGAGCCATTTGGTTATTGTACTTTTTCCTTATTCAGGCTCTAATGCAGCATAAATTCTAGTCACTTCTTTGTTTTCCTTCTAACAAGATTAAAAAATTGAACTGTGAGTTTCCTTCACCTTCCTTGAAGCATTTTCTTATCTACATATTCTGGTAAGAAAGGTACTAAAGATCAAAATATAACCAGTATAAAATGCAGTATATTCTAAATTATACATATTCTACAGAGGCCTTCTTGGTTCCCCAACTAAATACAGACTGGCAAAGAATAATTTGGTAACCCTGCTAACACTGCTGTTGCAGTCAATGCTGCTGTTTTAGGAGGTCTCTAGGGAGCTCACAAGGCCACATTGTCACCTTACTGGTCACATCAGTGTCCAGGAAGTTGTGGTGAAGCCCTTAGAGCAGACAGAAGTGGGAGAATATTTGCCACTGAGCCTGTGTCTGCTGGTGTGCTTTCTGGCGCTGTGTCCTGGCCAGTGTGGGGTCACTGGTGATACAGGAAGGGAGGAAACCTGCTAAGGGAATAATGATGGAATCATAGAATGGTTTGGGTTGGAAGGAAGCTTAAAGATCATCCAGTTCCAATCCTCCGGCTCTGGACAGCACTTCCACTAGACCTCCCACTAGACCAGGTTGCTCAGAGCCCCATCCACCCTGTCCTTGAACACTGCCAGGGATGGGACATCCACAGCTTCTCTGGGCAACCTGCTTCAGTGCCTCACAGGAAAGAATTTCATCCTAATATCTAATCAAGATCTGCCATCTTTCCTAATAATTAAGTAAAAATCAAAGATGGGATTTTGAGTGTGCTGTGTTTGAGTGTGTGTTGTGTTTTGTTTAATTACAGCACCCTCTTCAGAATTTCTCTTTAAACTTTAGAGAAACTAAATTTCTCTTTAAATTTAAATTCTAAAATGTATTTTTATGATGCCTATCAGATTTGTCTGTCTTTCATACGACATTCCTGAAGGGCTCTGTTGTGAAGTTATCATGGAGTTTAGCTACTACTTTCCTTAAAAGGCAAACTCCATGCATATATCCTGTAGACATAGTCCAAAACTGGAACAATATTCAGATAAATTGTCATTGCCATCTTCTTTATAGACTAACAGGCTTCTGTTACCCCAGAGACTTGAAATGGAGTAAAGACCTGTAAAGATTTCATTGTTTCCCTGAACATTCAACTTGGTTTTCTGAATTTCTGTATGACTTTTAAGATTATTCAAGGGGGGTATTTATTCATATTGGATCAGTAAAAAAAGTTTCCATGATGAAACACACTGTTCATATACATTCAGCATCTGTATGGCTGCAATAACTAAATACAAAAGCACACTCTGCAGGGAGAACTCTTGAAAATGTGAAGCTGAAGTGTCGTGGTGAGATGTATCCTTGTGGGTGTCCACAGTACAGCCAGGAGACACTCTCCGGGCTTTCAAAATCCTATCTGGGCCTTTATTGCACTGAATACAAATCCTGAGTGAGTTCTCTAGGGGAGCCGCTCATGATTATTCCAGAGTTCTGTCCAGAACACAGTGGAAGAAAAAAATATAGCCAAAGCCATAGTGAATGACTTTGGGCTGCTGCCACTGCCTCGTGCCTGCCTGGCCTGCTTTGAGCTGAGCAGGGAGGAAAACAAGGTATGCTGAGCATATTTGCAGCAGCTGCAACAAACCACTCTCCCATCAACCTTGCTACAGCTCTGGTTCTTCCAGACTGATGAGACAGTGCTTGGACTCCTGAGAAATCAGGGAATTGCAGATTTCCTTCCTTGTAGTTCAGAAGAATCTCAAAAGGTTTTGCTTAGCTGGGTACATGTGCTAATCTGCTTTATCAACCTACTTGCTACACTGTTGACCATGTTTGTAAGTCTGTTAAATGTAAAATGATGAACGAGCTACTGCAGTGTAATTGCAAGACTTCCAAACTGCCAAAGTAAATGACTTATAGTGCCTTCGTTTACTTTCTAGCAGATAAAAATAACTTTTGCACCACTGCCTAACCTTTTGTAAAGACAAGATTTCTGCAAGTGTTTTTCAACACCAGCAATTCAATGGCTGACACACATTTATGCAAATAAAACTTGTCTTGGGCTTACTCTCTAGAAGTTGTGTTTTCATTGATAAATATGTTTTCCATAGGTCCTGCAGGTTTTTTCCTCCAAGGGAACAGAAATTTCTAACTTCAAAACAGGAAGTGAAAGGTTACATTCAAGTTGTGCTGCGGTTGATTTCAGTAAGGGTTTTTTTTCACTAGTGTGATAAAAGCAGATGTCAAGAGAGCACTCGTGGATGAGTTTACCTGAAAGCCTGGGGGAGGGTAGGCAGAGGGTAGATCAACTGTGTTTCTTTTTTCTTGCAGTTCCTGCACTGCTCCTCATCTCTGGTCTACAAACCTTGCCAGTGGAAGTGGGGAAACAGACGGGTCAGGAATTGGCTTTATTTAAGAAGTCATTATCTGTGTGCATGGAACTGTGTTGGCAGCACTGCCAGTTATCTGCCATCCACACCACTTTGGTGTTTTGGGTTCAGCTGCTGTGTGAAACTCTGTGTACATACATGGGTGTACTAGAACCACGTCACAGGCACGCTCCTCTAACACCTCTCATCTATTGGTGACACTCTTACTTGGCTTAAAAAAGGGAACACCGTGAACAGCCCTTACCAGTAGGTGCTGGAGTTTTCCTAGTGGGAATGTCAGACTGAAGGAGATTATTCTGTAAGCTGTCTCATCTCCTCTTACACATTGTAAAGTTCACTCCTTCCTCAAGGACTGTGCAGTATCAAATGTCTGTTGAACAACAACCTGCTTGTGAGTGCCAGAAGTGAGGCTAACTCAATTTTTCTTGTGATGAACCATTGCACATTCTCCTTGCAGGATTAAAAGAACAACATTTTTAACTTCTGGTATACCCTGAAGAGTGTTTGTCTGTTGTGAACACCCTTGATGCTCCCACCTGAAGGCATTATAGGAAAGGGATCACAACCTTGCTTCAGTTTCTTCTGAATAAATCCCTAACAAAATCCCTAAAATTCTTCAGTAAGTAGAGTTTAGATGTCGATGGCCTCACCTTGACACATTTTAATTACAGAAATTTATCATGCCTTCTTCGATGTTCCCCATATTTTCTGTTGCACAAGAGTTTACCACAGAGGACAATCCTTTGGGAGGAGAGCTGTGTATTGTGTGAGAACAGTGCCTTGACTATTTCCAAGTGCCTGGTAAAAAAGATCTCAGTGAGGAATGATGTGGACTAAATGCACAGTTACTATTTCCTGTAGGACTGGCATAACAGAATAGGAGAAAAGGCAACTTGAACTGTGTTGTGCATCTTCACAGGCTTGAAAGAAACAAAGAAAATCTCTGACCACCACAAGTTTAAGAAAGCAGATATTAAAGACATTACATTAACAACCCTTAGAAATGCAGGTGTGTGGGAGTTTTATATTAAATTTAATAGGAGTGCATGCAAATTTCTTTCCTTTACTCTGCTATGGGCAGTAAAGTCATGATATTATCAAAGAGACAAGCATAGAAATGTGTACAAGAACACCTGCAAGTGGTTGCAAAGAGGAAAAACTATTTATGGATCTTTTGGGGCTTAAAAACGGTGCTGAAAGGGATTAGGTTTTCTCTCATGCTTGGCTTTTACACCAAAATTATCTACCCATCATAAAGCTACTGATTAATTTACTTGTAGGAAGCAAGACACTAAAATCAGGCACATGACCATCAATGCAATATTTAACCAGAATGTTTACTATTCACTGGTGTTTGTTTATGCAAATAATTATTTGGCTAGTGTGGCTCTTTGAAGAAAGGAACTCCTTGTTAAAGTACCTGTGCTGCATTGAAGCGCATACCATTTTAAACTTGAAAAACATTCTGCAGGGAAAAAAAAAAACACCAAAAAAAACAAACCCCAAAGAACCCCCAAAACCCCAGGATGATTAAATTTAATGCTGGTATTTTTAAGGTAAAACTGAAGCAATTCAAAAATTCATGCCAAAAGAAAACAGATATATCTTTAGGCTTTCTGGCTGAGGTATCCTAAGAAAGGAACTGCAACAAAATCTAGATTCAGTGTTAAGAATGTCCTTTGCAGAGGCACAGAGACATATGGGGAGCTTTGTCAGAAGCAGCAAAGCCTCCAGAGCTGGTGGATGAGGTGAGTGGTCTCACAGCTCCCCAGCTGCAAGGAGCAGTCCTCATTAATGCTGAACTCATTATTCAGGTTCCTGGTTGTGTAACTTGCTATTTGTTCATTTTGCTGGTGTGGTCAGGAGTCACTCAGAGTCAAGGAGCCTGACAAACATCTGCTTTTTCCAGGTCTATGCTGGAACAGATTGTCACCCTGAAGCCCCAACATCTGCTCTGTGCAGAGGAACAGTTGTGGTACTCGCTTGGTGCCAGAGCCTCTTAAAGGCACATTTCGCTGCAAAGCAGCAGAGCCTCAGTGTGATAGCTGAAGGGTCAGGTTTTGGAGACAGAAGGTTGACTTCCAGGGATTTAACAGGGATTTACCACTCAGCTTTTCCTGTGCTTCCTAAAAAATGAAGTACACAAGTAATAAGGCTGAATTTACTTGGGGTTTTTTGGTTTGGTGGTGGTTTGTTTTTTTTTTTTTTTTTTGTTTTGTTTTGTTTTGTTTTGTTTTTGTTTTTGGGTTTGTTTTTTTTTTTTTTGAAAAGAAAAAAAAAAAAAATTCAGTCTTCTGTGTTTTTCAATAGAGCGGCCCAGAAAGAGATCATGCAATCTGCTGGAAAATGTGTCTTTCATCATAGAATCATAAAACAGCTTAGGTTGGAAGGGGACTTTGGAGGGCATCTGGTTCACCGCCTTTCTCTGAGCAGGGAAAGCTTGCAACTTTTATCAGTCTGAGATGGGAAATGAATTTCTGTAGGGAAGAAAAACCTTAAACAGGAGAGCTGCACCTGCAAAATTCTGAGATTTTTTTTCCCCTGTATTTTGCCTGATTATCAGAGCCCAGAGTGACTGGGCTGCTAAAGTGTATCTGTTCCAACAAAACCCTCTGCTAAGCTAATTACAAAGGTCTTCTGTTGCAACCCACTTTGCTAATCCTCAAACAAATTCAAAGTGATTATCTTGGCCTACTACAGGCAAGGAACAAAAGTAAGTCCAAATGTAACTGAGGCTTCATTACAAATTTAAGAACTAACGACAGTCAAGCAGATATGGGATATGTTATATATTTTACTTTTATTAAATGATAATTCTATTTTACATTATGTGCTAAAACTTTGGGGACAGGGGAGGAAGGTGATGTACCCAAACAGCAGTGCAGATTGTAAGGCTACTAAAAATGATTCAGATATTGCCCTGTGGGGGAAAAAAGAAAAGAAAAAAAAAAAAAAGTTTTTACCCTCCTTTAATTCAAACCATCCACGTGAAATACACTACAGCCTAAATATATTGGATTATTGGATTGTAACAGGAGGATGTAAGCACACCCTGCCTCCTTTAATTTCGTTTTACATTAAAAACATGAGCAGGCTGCGGCGCTCGGTCGGTGCGGGAGGTGGAACGGCTCTCCCGGGAGCCAGAGCTCCGCAGTGGCGGCACGGGGGCTGCGGCTGCCCCGGAGCCAGCCTGGGGCGCGCAGGGAGCGGCCAAGGGAGCTGCCGGCTCCCGGCTCCCGGTGCCGGCTCCCGGGTGCAGGCTCCCGCTGCCGGCTCCCGGCTCCCGCTGCCGGCTCCCGGCTCCACTGCCAGCTCCCGGCTCCCGCTGCCGGCTCCGGCTCGGAGCAGCGGCCGTTGGGCGCGCCCGTTATTCCCGCCCGCCCTTCCCGCCCGCCCATTCTCCTCAGGCGGGCGGGGCGCCGGGGCCGGGCGGGTGCCGGGGGCGGGCTGGGGACAGACGGGACGGGTCGGGAGGGGACGGCACAGTGCCTGTTCCCCGCACCGCCGGGACAGCGACGCCGAGGCTCCCGGCTTGCAGCCGCCCCGCCATGGCTCTCAGCTCCGAGCGGCTCTTCGACTCGCTGGGACATTTCGGCAGGTACTGGGGGTGCCCGCGGGCGGCTGTCACACCCGGACATCCCCGTGCGGGGACCGATGGCTCCCGCGCTGGCCGGGTGTCACTGCTGCCCCAGGGCAGGCGGCTCCGTGCGCTGCCGGCGGGGCGCTCACTCGGACACAGCGACACATGCACGGGGACTGTCACCCGCTCGCAGAAAATGACACGCGGCAGCGCGCTGGGTGAGCTCGCACGGAGCTGACAGGCACTGCTGCTTGTATTTGCAGCACCCCACGCCCCCCCCGTGCACTTTTCCACGCGCGTGCAGCACATCCCGTGTGTGCCCGGCTCGCACCGCAGCCATCCCACATGGCCTCAGGGAGCTGCCGGCTCCACGTGCGTGCAGCCGCCCCGTCAGGGCCGTGCGCTCTCAGAGGCTTAAAACTCACACATTTCTTGCACTTGTGAGCGCACAGACAGACAGACAGACACACACAGCCCCAGGGTCTGGAACAGCCTGCGCACTTCAGGGGTGACAGAAGGGCACAAACAGTATGCAGAGGAGCGCTGTGTGACACTCAGGCTGTTTCTGCTTAGGGACACGGGGTTGTTGAGAGCAAGAGATGATGTGTTTTATTGAGGCTGGGTTTGTTGTCTGTGTTACAGGCATATGGAGTATGTGCATATGTCCTTATCGGCAAGGGTTTACCTGTATGGTAAATGATGTGTGCCTGGTGGCGAGTTTCTTTTGATGTGCCTTGTGGCTGTGGGGTGTGTGTGTGTACAGAGGTCTGTGCTGGATGGATACACAGACATGGCATGTGTGTGTCTGTTTATGCTTCTGTAGCTCTGGGTGCAGGGCTGCTGACTGAGACTGCTTATAGCAGGTAATGGAGAATAAATGTTAGGCAAGGAAATTAAGTTTTAGAGGATATGAATATTAAGGCTAATGGGTGCACATCCGTGCAGTGAGCTCTCTCCTGCACGTCCGTGATGTGCTGGTCATCGTGGGGTTTGCAGGCACATGCCCCTCGAGCAGATGGCTGGAATAGACCCATGTGTCACAATTTGGCTACGAGTTCAAGCTGTTGAATTGCAGTGTTGTGCTTTCTAACTCGGTGACCAGTGAGCCAGCCTAACCCACAATGTTGGTCTTCTCTCAGTGGCAGGAGCAGCATTTTGGACAAAGCCTGGGAGCTCCTTGTAATGGTTGAAGTGCCTGAACTGCAGCAGGAGAGGCTCTTAATATCATGTGCAAGCAGTAGTGGTGGGTATCAATAGCCTCCTCAGATGGTTAGGATGGAAAGACGTTTTCTTGCTTAAGTGGCACCTGTGCTTAAATTAGGTGTTTGACTAGGTTGTGACTTACAGGCATGTGTAGCTGAACAAATCTCATTTGTTATCAATTCTGGGTCAGCAACAAAAATACCTTGTTCTGTGTGAATTAGGAGAGAAATCCCAGCAATCAGTTGATTTTGCTGCTGCTGTTGTTTTCCTATTTTGTGCTCTTTGTGGAAAGCAGGCACTTGACACTGAATACTGAAATAACACAAAAGTAGTTATTTTTAATTACCGGAGTAGTTTTCCTACTTGAGAACATTTATCAACACTTTAGGTAAAGTTTTCAAGACTACTCCTTGCAATTAAAAGGAGACCAAATCTACAGCAATAACCTGACATCTAGGGATCAGATTATTTGAGAAGCAGTTCAATAAGAGCTGCTTTAAGTTTAGGAGCTTTGAGATGAGATGCAGGCTAGACCATAAATCTAACTGAGATTTCAAAGGCCACAGTAGTGGTATAGTATAACAGTATGTATAATAGCAGTTTATGGTGGGTGAAGCTATTAAAAAATATTGTAAAATCTTTTAATAGTGCTAGATAAATGATCCTATTTAATATGAAAAGTTGTTCATAACTGTAACCACTGAGTTTCTTCTGCTCAGTTTGCAGCATCCTGGCACCAAGAGATAATCAGTTGTTCATTTCTTCAGTTCAGGCAATTCCCATAAGGCCCATATAACCAATGCACTATATATAGATTCTGTAGATTTGACACAGTCAGATTCTGAGCAATCCCAGCATGACTGTTAGTATTTTGAGACTGTTTTGATTTTCTTAAAATCGGACAGATGCAGTAGAGAATGAGCAGCTGTTCATACAGATATTTAAATACAGGAATAATAAGCATGCATTTTATGTACATGTAATATATAATACATAGCTATAGAAAAGTTATTAATATACAGATAATATATTAGTTATTAATATACAGATAATATATAAATTATTAATATAAAGATAACATATATACCTTTCCCATTGATTAAGATTGTGAATTTTACAGAATTGACATTCACATGGATGCTGACAATATTTTGCTTTCCATTTGGGCTCTCTTTCACAGTCCTCAGTGCTGCCATTGTTCCTAACAGAGTCTTAAGACATGCCTGAACAGCCATAAAAATGTAATGGCTCCTGCAGCCTATGCCATTAAATGAAGACTTTATGCCTCTGTTTTAATTTGGGCATGGGTAGCATCTGTGGCCTATAAATTCAAGAAGGTTGTTTTAAACATTGTTCTTGACTCTGTGGAGCATGAGATCACTGGTCACTCTTGCAGAGATTGGGTGACAGACAAATAGTGCTTGCCTGACTCAGATGGCCTCATCACTAAAGGGTTGCCAAGCCTTAAAGGATTGCCAAGCTTCCCAATGTACCTGCAGTAAACTGCATCCTTCTCCCACTCAGCAGATCCTGCCAGACTGCACCTATGGGCTCTCCCTCTCAACCCCCTGCCTCAGCCCCTCTCTGCCACCCCCTCCAAGTCCAAAAAGCCTCTCAGGGGCCCATCAGGTAAAGTCAGGTGCAGTCAGACACTGGCTGTCCCTGGCACCCCTGTGCTGGGAAAGGGGAGACACGATCAGTGGCCATGAGATTGGTAGCACAGTGGGTAGGTGAGCCTTAGGAGATGGCTCACACTGCCTGCATGGCTAGTTCCCAGGGAAACTAAAGGACTTTTAATAACTTCAGTGGCTTTAATCTACCAGCAGGACACAAAACATACACAAGTGTTTCTCACTTGCTGGTGAGAAACAGGCTATGTTAGTATAGCCTGCACCATGGCAGTGTGCTGAGTGGGACATGATCTAATCAGGAATGGCTGTCTGGAGGGAGAGCTGGGGAGGTGCCCCTTCTGGTAAGTGTGGATGAGCGTAAGGATTTGATTTCCCAGCTGGAACGTCTGGTAGCTCTGAGATGCAGCTTACACGGTATGCAGCGTTTTCCTTGTGATTAACAGTTTTCAAATCTTGGCTTATACTTTAGCTAAAAGCAGGTGGTGAAAATTGTCGGGGAGAGAGAGAGATTGGGTGTCACTGACACTATTTCCAGATTTTGTAATGAAGTATTTCCAGAATCTTTTAAAATATTGCCTTTTCTTCTGAAATATTCTGTCTTTTACAAAGTTGAGTACATTACCTAGATTTTCAAATGTTGGTTTTATAAAGAATGCATTTTACTAGCAGCTAGACTATCCAATAAATCAAAAATGACTGGTATTTGTCTCTACTGAGATATTTATGTATTTATTCAGGTTTTGACATCTTTGCACTGTTGTCTTCTATGAACTTTTTGCCTGGTCACTGCCTGCTACTGTTTGGACTTTAGAAGCAAGCAAACCAAAGATTAGCAATGGCTATTGTGAGGAGGAGGGAAGCAGGAAAAGCTGCCTGTTTGGATAGGACAGTCACCTGTTCCAGCCAAACACAGGATTTAGTAGACATTAGTACACTTACCAGCAGTTTTGACATCTCTTTATTACCCTGGAACTTTTCTAGTGTTTATAAATATATGAAAGAGTCTGCTTAGCTAAAAAACTTGCTTAAATTTTGTAGAAATTCCTTGTATTGGACTTCTGCTGACTGCTGGTCAGTGCCATGGTAGCATATTTGAGTGGCTGGTGCTAACAACTGTTTCTCCTCTCCCTACTTTGCAGAGCTTTGGTTCACTTCTAAAGCTCTACACCAAACAGTCTGTCTTCTTTTCACATCTTGGAACTTTTCCAGGCTCCTCTTTTCATGCTGTTGCCCTTATCCTCTCTCTTGTTTCACAGCTCACAGCTCTTGTGATCAGATTACATCTGCAAATTGTGCTGTGTACATTTTACTTCCAGAAATTCTTGGTTTGTATCAATTAACAAGGAGTCCCAGGTATCTCAAAGATCTTGCTCACTGCTTCTTTTCATGAAAATTATAAGAGAACACTTTCAAGCAATGATTTTTCACACTCACATCTGTGATTTACAGATACCTTGAAAGGTTCTTTCCCAGCAAAAATATATTTTTCAAGTGGAGAAGTGTGTGCTTGTTAGATATGGAAAGAAATTGGTTTTACTTTTTCAAGTTAGTATGGAGAAGCAGGTAATTGTATTCATATTCAGCATTTGAACAGTCAAGTTTTAATTGAAAAAGTGGAAGCATTACAAGATTTTTCTCAAATACTGATACATTTAGTACTTAGTACATTCTACACAAAATTAGTATTTTTAAACAATATAATGTGAATTTCTGCTTAACCTTTTAGTAGTTTGCTGAAGATTAGCAAAGTGCTGTGGTTTAGAGATTGTTTTTAAAAAAATAAATCCTTTTTTTCCTCCATTGCTAACTTATACAGTGGAAAAGTTTATTGAAACATATTTGTCATTCTGTTTTCAAAATGTACCAGTGGACAGCTGTCAGACAGAAGAATCTCATATCTAAGTCCTCCTTTGGCTCCCAGTCAGGGGTGGTGTTTGACAGAAATGTTTGATAAGCATTCTTACAGCTATGCTATATTCTAACATCTGAGTCAGCCTGTGCTCATTTCAGATGTTCATAGGATGGAACAGGGGGACTTGACAGCATTTCTTTTTTTCCCCTTTTTTTTTTTGGTGGGGGGGAGGGAGGGTGGGGGGATATTTTGCAAATAGTGCTTAACCTTGTTGGTTGAAAGGCATGGTAATGGCTTTGGAGAGCCGAGACAGCCCATGTGTTTTCAGAGAGCAAACTCCAGCAGCCCAAACAAAGGCCTTATTATCTATGCCTGACTAGGCAAAAGTGGAAATGTTCTCAAGACTCAGAACCAAAGCTGGATACTGGCAAGTGCTGCAGGATAATGGTGGCAATGTACGAGCAGCATGGTCTGCAAGAGGTTCTAACAGCATTTGCTGGGATCTGGGGGCAGTCTAAAGCAAGATCTGCACAGACAAAAGTGTTCTGCCACAGAACATGCTGGCATCCTCACCCTGGAGGTGCTTGCCTGTTTCTGGCTTGAAAAAGTGGATTACAGTAAGAGAAGCAGATTAAAAAGTAGATTGCCATAATAGAAAGATGACGAAATCAAAAGCAGGATGAAATTGCACCTGTACTATCCATTTCTTCTCTAAGGCTAGAACCTGCAGTGCGAGCAGCCCTGAAACCTAAAGCTGGTAAATCAATTATGATTTGCCAACCAGACGGCTGAGATTCACCTCTGAAATGTTGCCAACACCCCAGGGTGGCTTCTAAACCAAGTTGTAAAATAGACACAGTTATGGCAGCATAAGGCAGTTATCACACATGTCAGGGAGCTGATGATCAACTCTTTCATCCTGAAATATTATGGTGTGAATGAGTATGAAATATGTAAGGCACTGGACAGTGTGTTCCCTGTAATACAATGCTTAGGACAGGGATACCATTTCTATAAAAGCTGTTTCAGTAATTTTCTTATAATAGTAATAATTTTCAGCAATATTAAGATATCTTTAAGTTGGACAGAAATTTGTATTAAAGGCCTTACTCATGGAAAGTTTGAATTTATTGCAGGAAGTAAAGTCATACAAGCAGAAACACCCTTAAATTTAGGAAATTTTTGGAAGGCCCCAGGAACCTTTCTGTGACAATTTCTGTGCCACCATTTTGCTATACACAACAAGGACCATACTGAGATACATACACTGCTGACATTTTCATTTAAGATAACTCTTAAATAAAACTCTAGCAGCTGAACAAGAACATGAGATCCTCAGCTTTTCAGAAATACGGAAAAAAATAGCATGCCAGAGAAGATACCAGCTGAGGTAGCTATATCTTGTTTACAATTGCAAGACTGGAAAAAGTGTGATGAAAAATTGTAGAAGACAGGGATTTACAAGTCCTAATAATGATGGTTAATCTGTCAAATTGTCCATACACTTTGAGATAAATCTTAGCTGTCTTGGGAAAATACTGAAATTGCTTAGAGAGCTAATGGTACACTGATGGCCAGACTATAGGACTCACCTCATGCAGAGCAGATGTTCTTTCAAAAACACATGTGGTGAAAATACGATTTGAGAAATCTAGAGGCACCATCAATTGCATCATATACTGAACCCTTTCCTCAAGGAAATGGTGGTGCCTCAGTGGTGCTGAGGCAAGAATACAGGACAAGCCCTGAAGGATAGATGGAAAAGGCCAATAAGGGAGCAAGAAGTAGAAAAGAAGTGCTGAAAAGGTGCTTCAAAGAACTGGAAATAATTTGCTGCTCTGTCAAGAGCAACCAGCACCACATTTTGGATGGAGTTCAGTGTCATTTAAATGTGTTATATCCATGATGGCCTTTGGATGGAGTTCAGTGCCATTTAAATGTGTTATATCCAGATGGCCTGAACTTTTCCAGCTGTATTGTGACTTCGTTCTCCTCTCTAAGTTGGGAAAGAGATATGGAAGCATCTAAGTTCCTACCTGATAGATCTGTAAAAGTCTGTTCTAGCTGTGTGGGGAATCAGCTGTCCAAATCAAAGCACTGGAGAGCTCACCTTAGGATTGTTACAGGCCTGTAGTGTAAACTTCAGACTACTGTAAAGTCACCTTGTTCAGAGGGACAATTGGACTGTTAAGGGCATGACCCATCTGTCTTCTTTTCACCACGTGGTTTAGGACAAGGTAAATCCTGGTTTGTGTGTGGCTCCTCACCAAGTGGAGAGGGGATCTAGAGAAATAGTGTAGATGTATATGGATTGCATACTATGTACATTATATTGCATCTAAGAGAACTGTAGGCATGCTAAAATTATACTGATGATATCTCATTTAAATAATTGATATTTAGGTATCATATTCCAGAACAAATTGTTGTTTGATCTTTTTTCCTGTGTCTTTAGAACTGATGTATGTCAGCAGAGCTGGGAATACCATAAGGTTGTTACAGTTCCACCTTTCTGAGAGAGATAATACATGTTAGTGCCAGGTTCAGAGAAACTGGAGCCTCATCTCATGTCCACCTGTATTTTGGGCTCCTCGAAGAACTGTCATCCTTTGTGGATCAGTCTAGCCAAACTTGGTTCTGTCTCACCCACTGAGAATAGAGGGGGCAGTTAGTACAAAAGTAGATTTATTTAGAAGAATCCTGGTAGGTCTGAGCAGAATTCAGCTTCTTTATTTTTGTGGAGAAGGGGACCTCTAAAATGCTTGTAAATATTAATGTGCAGTTAGAATATAGGATTATTCCAGACCGTTCCCTTGGATGAGATTCCGTAAGGAACCTGACAAACTGTGGAAGTAAAGAATGGGTTGTGCATTTGCAGCAAAGAGGAACAGTTTGGAGGGAAGATGAGGCATGAAGCTGCAAAAGAAGCTGAAAGTCCTCTTGCTATCCATAGCCATCTTTTCTGTGGATTTAGAAATAACTCACCTTGCCTTGGGGACAATGTGCTGACGGGGCTACTAACCTGAGCCTTCCCAAGAGCTCCCGAAGGATTGGTGGGTCATCAGCCTAGACTCCTGAAGAGGGAGGAAGAAAGGACATAGATTTTACTCCTCTTCCTGTCCAAACTGGGTTTTGACAGAGCCTGTAGAAGACTTTGTTAAAGATTCAAGCTACTCTGTTATAGAGAGGGAGAAGAGCTGTCGGTGGAGGCTGTTTTATTTCTCATGTAGTACATAGCCACTAAATATGTACTTAAACAATTCCAGGAGCTAAAGCATGTTTAACAGAAGAAAATAATTTGACCATACCAGACTCTACATTAAATTTATCTCTTTTCTTCAAGCTGTAGAGGCATAGAATTGAAAATGCAGGATTCCATATAGGTAGGATTGCAACTGGCAGTATTCTCTTCAACAGAAAAGAATCTGTGGCTGACACTGAGTTGCCTTTTTCGAAGTGATGCCTTGATTTCCATGTTGACTTTGTCCCAGATTTTAGAAGACAGAGTTATCTGACACTTAATTCCCTTAATGTAACATCTTGTTATGTAGTATTATTTTTTTAAGTGAAATATTCAAAAAAAGCAGATAAAGCAAAGGTATCTACTTCAGTTTTTCTGTTTTGCTTTTGATGAAGAATCACTATGGTGATTGTCAGAATTAACAAAGGACATTGTAAGAGTTGCAAATGGAGCCAGGAAGAGTAAAATGACACATTATCTAGTAAGAACTGCTTTATGTAGCCCATAGAAATAGACTAAATTACCTTAGCCATATTCAAGGCTGCGAAAATAAAGCTATGGATAAAATCACTGCTTATATTAAGGAAGATTTACAGCATAGAGCAACCCAAAATTCCATGACATTTCTCTCAAGTATTTATAGAAACAATTTAAACATACTTTGATCCATGGAGCTAATATTCCATATTATTCTAACTGAAAACTCAGAAGATACTTGTAGATACAGGAACAGCTACAAACATTCCCTAGGAAAGTGAAGTCCAGTGTTCTTAAATTAATTACACAGACTCCTCTCTTGTTTTACATTTTTCCATGAGAACTTTCAAAAACCTGTAAGAATGAGTAACTTTACAATCATTTTCCAAAGAGGAAGGAATTAAATTTCAAATATAAAAATTTTAAACTGTGGCTAATATGCTTAACAATGTGTGGCAGGATATGAAGATAATTTATGTAGAATTCTTACTGAAAAGGAACTGTCTGTATCCAAATCTTCTTAGGTGTGGACTATAAATATGAAACAACAACAACAAAAAAACAGTTCTTAAAAGGTATAATATAACTGTGAGAACTGTAAGGCTTAATTACTTTGCTAATTAATCTTAAAAAAATAGATTGCTCATTGCTTCAGAATAGGCAGTTTTCACACTCTGAAGTAGATATTCAGTTCATGTGTTTGTACTGTCAGCTGCAACATATGCAAGGTTTTGCAGAAGAAATATGTAAATAGAATAACAGAGGAGTAAGAATGTAGTTAATATGACAACCAGTTAGTTTTATTTCAGGATTATGGACAGAAAAAAAGGTAAACTAATATAAGCTAGTTTGAGCAAAGTTAGTCCATTGTGTCAGCAATGAAACCAGCAGAAAACATCCTATTTCCTAAATGGGAAAGGAAGAATGAAATATAACTGTCTATACATGAAGTCCTGCCTATGTCTATAGTTAGATGGAACCTCAAAAAAACAGTGAAATTCTATGAGACACTTCACACATTATGATCTGAAATTATTTGCTTATGTAAGCTGATGGAAACAGTACAGTGTGGAAGGGAATGAAATACCTAATTTGGATTTGTCCACAAGACAGAGGCTGACCAAAAGAAAACAGTGTTACCAGAGAAACTGGAATTGAGTTTTCCCTGTGACAGTAATGCTAGTGATACATCATGCAGAGTACATGCTAATTTTCTAAATGGTAGATGTTTATAGAAATGCCATTCCTGGAATAGAAACTTCCAAGTATAGAGCCTGAAGTGTTACTACTGTTCAAGTGTAACCACTCTGCTGTGTGTAACACTGGTCCAAATTATTCCAAAACAAAGCTACATCACTTACAAACTGCATGGTCATGCTCTTTCTTCATTAAATTACCTAGTATATGTCCTTAAGGGACAAGTGGGTAACTAGAATAAAAAAATACTGCCTCTGGTGTTGGAATTGCTGTTGCCTCCAGTGGTGTGCTCCCCCTTAATCAGAGGTTGCTTTCCCAGGAAAGTCGAATGGAATGTTTATGTGTACCTTGGTTGCTTGAGTGCAAATCCAGAGCCTGTGTGTCTTTCCCAGTTTTGCTGCCATTTGAATGAGCAGGTTGGGCATTGGGCTGGATGGCTGAGCCACGATCACACCATCTTCCTGGCTGGCTGTCCCCTGGGGCAGGGGCCAGCAAAAACCCCGGGGCACCTTCAGCAGCAGCTCCCTTTCAGCTGTACGTGGCTGTCCATAGGTGAGAGCTGTGCTACTCAACTGTTGAAACCAGCAATATTTATTGTTCTGTTACAGGTGATGACAGCAACCTTATGTGCCTGATTTAAAGAGTCAAAAAGGAAGAACTGGAGAATTTTCTATTAAGTTTCAAATAAATATATATATATATATATATATATATGTATATATATATATATTTAAGTATGGCCCTTAATTCTGTAGCACTGTTTATTTTCTTGCTGATCTGACTTCTTTCATCTAAGCTGTCATACCAAATGCAGAGTAGTGAGCAGCCAGTGTATTTTAGTTCTTGACTTTGGTGAACAAATGCTGAACTTGTCTTAATCAAAGGCAAATGTGCATAAGTTTAATGGTATAGAAGTGAATTCTTGAGAGAATCAGTTTTAAATATAAGAATGATTTGGTGTCTCATGTTTGGTGACTGCACATTGATGCACACATTGTTGTCAGTGATGATAATATTTGATTCCTGAGGTCTTCCTGATCTGCACAGTTTCCTTTATTCCTGTTTCATCTGTGCTGTTGATAGGTTTAAACGGGACATCAAACACAGCATCTTCTGCCTCTGAAAACAAATTTTGGCAATAACCATGTGGGCTGAGACTCTCAGCACAGCTCAAACTGACCTTAGAAGTTTATTCTTGACACCATAAGTCAAATAAGGCTGTGCATGTTGTATATTTAAGGCTGCTTCCAAATCTGTATCTCTGCTCCATAGCAAAAATACTCTTGAGTCACATTCAATTGCTTTCCTCTCAAAAGATAAATGTGGAAGTGCATAACTGCTTTTTGGTTTACAGTAGAAAGAATGCTGAATGGCTTTTCTCACATGAAAAAAACCAACCAAACAAAAGCCAATCAGCCCAGGATGGAATACAGAGGTTAAAGTGGTTACTGAACACAAATTCTTTCAGAAATAGTAAATATCTGGAAATTTCTTTCCACTGAATCCATCCTGTTGAGTGTACACTGCACAACAAAAACGTACTGTGTTTTCTGACTTAAGCAACTTACAAATGAGGTAGTTGACAAGACAAGCAGTAAAAATAGTTCTTGTGAAGCCTGTGGAATAGTACAAATACTTTGCTAATCACAGAACAGTTTTGTGAGTCTATTCTACACCAAAATGATTTAAAATGTTTATGTTAGATTTTGACGAGTGTCTGGTAATTTCCCCTCTTCTCTTTTTGATGGACAGACAAGGAAATCAGAATCTTATTTTATTTAACATAAAATTAGTGTCCAACAGCAAGTCTTGTCCCTGATATACACTGCAATAACTGACAATGCTAAAAGTACTTTGAGGCTGGGGATTTATTCTCTAATATATATGTGGCAATGTGCACTTCAAATATCTTTTGTGTGTGAGATAGACAGCTTTCCAAATAGACTGGTGTGGATAATTTGCATGGATGTAATATAAATTAGACTGAACAACTAGTCTAGCTTATTGGTTTTGTGTTTCATTTTTTAAAATTTAATATCTATTTTGACCTTTTTATTCAAGTCAGATCAGTTTGCCAGACAAAGTTCACAGATGGTCCACAAAAGAAATACCACCACAGCTGAGGCTGGAGTGCACTGTGTCTCAAGGGGGGAATAAACAGTGGCAAAAGAGAAGGGAGAAAATATCTTGCAATGCCATGAGACTACAGCCAGAGCAGCAGTGGTCTGAGATCTAGTTCGTTGTGTTTATGGAGCAGTATTTCTCATATTCAGGTACTGACATGATATTACCAGTTGCTTTTCTTCCTGATCTTTGAACTGGTACAGAGGAAATAGAAAAATCAAAAATATTTTTTTACTATAAGCTGCACAGTGAAAAAAAAAAAAGACTGTGGAGAAATATCACAAATATTTTGAGAGGGACTGGAACGTTTTCATGTTGTGTCTTGCTTTTGTGAAGAGAATTTTAGGTTCATTTGACTTCTGGCATTCATTAAGCATCTCTATACTGGAGCAGTAACCTATAAAGTCTTCTTGACTTCTATATTTGACACTCCTGGCAAGAGTGACAAAATGTACTTGCCAAATAATTATCTCCCATGGCAAGTCACTGAAGAGATGGAAAAACACTGAGAGAAATTATCATACCTTTTAGGACAGTCATCACGTTCACAGAACTTTTTTATAAATGGCAAAAAGTGGGAGTTTTAAAAAGGAAAACATATCTGTAAAATAGGTCAGACTATTTACAACAATATATGTTCTGTAATCTGTTGTGTGTATGTGAAGATGACTGGTATCTAAAATCTGTTGCCAAAATCTGCCCTTTCTGAGATCAGTCCTGGAAAATAAATCACAGAATTTGCTTTCTTTTGGTGAATTTCAATAGTGTTTTTTGCTCCTGGTAATGCAATGGTATTTTCCTACCATTTTGATGCATGAACAACAGTATTTCTTTACTTGGAAATTTAACTTTAAACATTGAGTTTGGTGTGGTTAATAAAGGGATTATAGTATGTATTTGTCTGCAACAGAGAGCTTTAAGCTCAGTAATAAAGGACTTTCTTACCGGTTTGGTGTTCTCAAATGAAGAATTCGGGAAGAAGTTAATAATTGACAGTGGGGGGCAAGGACAGCCTAGACTTTAGCCTGTCCCTCGGGTCAGTGAAGTGCGTGGCCTGGATGTGTTGTGCTGTGACCTGCTGGCCCCGGCAGCGCCCGGGAGCTGCTCCGCGCTCCCGCAGGGGCCGCAGGCTGCTGGGCCCTGGCGTGGCCACGGGCCAGGGACCCGTGCCAGGGCTCTGAGACTGGGGCAGGGCATCCACATGGCCACAGCATGGGGTCTGACATCCAGCTCATGGACCCAGGGGTTCAGAGGGAGGCGGCCCAGGTGGCTGCAGAGGAGGCAGCAGCTCTGTGCTCCTCCTCGCTCAGCGCTCTCTGCCATCCCAGGCTCTGTTCCTCTCTCTGCCCTGGGGCTCGACCTGTGCCTTTGTCCCTTTTCAATCTCCAGCTGTTCTGGAAAGCAAAATTCCATGAACCTGTAGTATTCTCCCATCTCCTCCCATCCCTACATACTTACCTTGTATATCCCTACACATCGACCTCCCTACACACTTTCCGTTCTTTCCCTGTGTTACCCCTAATGGTTGGATTCATTCCTCTTGGTAACTATACAGGTTAAGGAATTTCCTGACATTTACACCACTGGTCTTTCTGGAAGAAAAGCTCTTCCTACCCACAGGAGGTTGGCAGAAGCTCATAAGGTTGGGCTTTTCAATCTAGGACCGGTGGGAATGCTGTTAAAACACTGCTGTTTTTCAGCAGTGGGTTTCCTTCACAGCAAAACTGGGCTTTCAGGGTAGTTTTTCTGTGTTTTGTATGTACAAAAATATGCACATACAGAGTATATACAGAGAGAGGCTTAGCCAGTCCAGTGTGGAATTTTACTGGAGAGAACACGAAATAGTTTTTGCAGGCAGGGGAGCAGCCTGCTAGTGTGGTGCAGAATGCCTTCAGACGCTGGTGCTTCCAAATGCTTTTCTAACTTCACATCAGGCCTTATTCTTCCCTGTCCCAGCTGCCCCTGCCTGCTCCTTGGCTCTTTTATTGAGCAGGTAGAGGTTAAAAACTGCAGTGCAATCCCGCCTGCAAAATTCTGATCAATATGGTCATTTTGCTGTAAAAAAACATTTTCCCATTCTTAAATTAAGTCATATTCAGCATAAATTATGTCTGTTAATGTATATCTGGTATTCTGACTTCTTGTGTTTGCTTAACATTGATGCTGCAAATTAGATAAGAAAAATAATGGTACTACAGAGTGGATTTCTTTGTTGAAACCGAAGATTTTAATAGCATTGGAAATGGAAGGATGTTTTTACAAGAATAAGCTATATCTAATTGTAAGTTAAACCCTTGAAAGATGGTGAAATATTGTATGACAGGTATTCCTTTAAAATGAATCCTTTATTGCTTTTTACAGAGGTAGAGAGGAAGAAGGGACACAAAGAAGAGGAAAGGGTACAGACTGTAGTTTGTATGGTTGTCAGCAGTAACAGGAGGAGGAGGAGAACTGAGAATTCTGTACAATGAAGTGATAAAAGAAAAGGAAGATTTATTCAAGGTTGTACCAGTGTGTTTTATAAGCTAATAATAGTCTTATATTTGAACAGGAGACATCAAGATTAGATTTAATGAGAAACTTTCCCACTGAAAGGTTTGACAGTGGAGTGGTCTGTCAAAATGGTCGTTGAAGTATGATCACAAGACATGTTCAGGAAGAAATAAGATAAAACTCTCAAGTGAGTAGTGAGAGCAGAGATTAACTAGACCTGCTCATAGCCCTGGTGATACTTCTGGGCTTTGAATTTGTAAAAATTTGTGTAGTGGATTGTTTCATGCCATCTTCTCAGACTCTGTCCTTAAAAGTTGTTATCTCCCTTAAGCCTGTCCGACAAAAAAGGGCATAAATATATTTTTCCTACTCTTTCTTACTGAGATGAAGGTAAATGATGATCCTGATATTTCTTGTATTGCAAGAACTGATCAGGAAACTCAAGAGGTGTGTATGAGAGTTTGAAATTATTTCATTCTCCCTCTCTCTCTGAAATACCAAGTGGAATATTTGACATTGCAATTTTCTAATGCATAATGACAGATACTGCAATTACTGGGGACCCTGATTCCTAGTATCCCACTTTTTACTAGCTAGTAGAAGATGTAAGTGACAGCTTCTAGGGGTTTAATTTACTACTATCTCTTTCTACTACTCCATACTGCAACAGTAGCCCAGGTTGTTGAATGTGGTTGTGCTTTGCTATTTTTAAAATGAGTTTGTGTCTTTTGATGGGAACACTTTAAAATGAAACTGGAGAAGAGGAACTAAAAAACATCGTTGACCATATTTGTCTGCATCAATAGGGTCCCAAGGGTTACATTTCAAAATAACCTTTGCTTGTTTTTATGGTCCAAGATAGCTCAAACCCCTTTCAGAGCTGTTTCAGCCTTGCTTTGATCTATGGCTAGCTACTTAATTCACAAGAAGCTGTTCTCTTGAGAGAGAATTGATAGACTTGAAGGGTTGCTGTGGTTATGTTCAGTTTCTCCTGACCATATCTTTCAGTTTTGTTTGGGAAGGAGCAGCACAGCACCTGTGTGAGGATTGCCTTGCAGTGTCTTCCAGAGGGAAGTGGAGCCAGAATTTGAGCTGCCACGGTGGGTTTAGCAATTCAACTCTCTGTTCAGACTGCTGTAGAAAAGTCAAGAGAGCTGTTAGTCAAGAGAAAGGGGAATAAAAAGCACTGCAGCAGAACAGGAGCAATGTCAAATGCCATTGGAAGGACAGGATAGGCCACTGGGTTTACATTCACCATGGAAAGAAAGAAGATAAAAGGCAGAGGAGAAGGAGGATGGTGACTGGAGGTGTGCTTTACAAGATAACTATTTTATTGGAAAGGTTAATTGGGTATAAGACAATGTATCCAGTAAATTCTGCTTCCATACTTTGCTTATAGATAGTTTCAAAATTATATAGAAATTTTGATGATAGATTTAAAAGTCCTAGGGTATGTACTGTTGAGATCTATATTATGGGAATTCATGGACAGATTAGATATATTTTGGAGAAGGAGTATCTAGAGTCTGCGTTTGTTACAGGGATTGGAATTGCTCCAACTTTTCCCAAAAGACATTTCAAGGCATTTGGTTTTAGAGATTATTTCCTATAACTTCAGCAGAGATAGCCTCTGATCATATTTAAAAAAAAAAAAAAAATCTGCCAAGGCTTGCTGCATCCTGCAGTAAGAATGTTTGTATAGAAGCTCATTGAATACTTCTTCAAATTATTGCAATTGATTGGCCTTCAGGAAATAAAAAAAGGAGGAGAACAAAAGCTTTTTTGTTCTTTCTGAACAGATGTTGTACTAATTAGATGCATAATTTAAACATTTAATTGAGAAAAGGACTCCTTATGCTTAAATTATCAGAAACTGTCTAGAATTTGCATACAGTGACACTAGAGTTCATTGCAAGTCTTTTGAAATTCTGAACACACGTACAATTTTTTTACTAAGATTTACTTGCATCTCAAGCAAGTTCTAAAAGCTGTTAAAATGCCAAAATTCAGGCTATGCATAAAACATTCTTTTACTAGGTTTGCTTTATGATACAATCTTTAATGGATAACTGCACACCCTGTTTAAGCCAAAACCCAGCCCAGTTCAGAGCTCTGTTTTGCTGCAAAACATTTCACATTGTTCAGATTCTATCTTCTACGTGTGTCTACATGTATTCTCTCTTTGTCTTTTGGCTGCAATAAAGAGAGATGGAAAATAGATGGAATTCAGCTATAAAGGTACAATTAGGTGGAATGAGGGTCATAATGTGTTTGGTTTGTTGTATTTGATGAACATATCTCTATCCCTAAGAAGCTGAAGTTGCAACATTTTGTTTTTCTAACCATTCAATTAATCTAAGGCCTTATTTTAAGGGGATGTGCTGCAAAGAATTGGAGGGTGGAAGTCTGCTTCAAACTAAGTGCTTAAGGTCAGAACTGTTTAATTTTAAATTGTCTTCTCTGTATGACTGAACACATGACTAAGAGCAGCACTTTCTTAACAATAGATTCCAAATTGTGGATCTTTTTCTCAACTTGGGTGTCTTGCTGAGCTTAGCGAATATTGAAACAGCACCACACAACAAAACACTGGACACGTTAATGATATCTCCATTTACTGATCTACCCAAACAATTATGCTGAATATTTTTTCCATGTATAGAGGGCTTTTCCTCAGTAAAATGTTTTCTTTCCCTTTACAGATTTCAAGCATGTGTTTATTTTGCATCTGTCTTTCAAGCTATGTCATGTGGCATCCATTACTTAGCATCTGTGTTCATGGCTGTTACTCCTAACTTTGTATGTGGATTCCCTGGAAATGTGAGTAGTGTTCTTTTCCACAACTCCTCTGCATCAAGTATAGAGGACATCTGGACACTATGGACATCAACAGAAAACTACATTGTAGTCCAGCTGGCAAATGGAGAAATTTGGGAACTTGATCAATGCAGCAGGTCCAAACGAGAAGTCAGTTTGGATCTGGCATACGAATACCAAGGCAACAAGTCTGTATTTCCTTGTTCTGATGGATTTCTCTATGATGATACAAAGTGGAAGAGCACCGTTGTTACGCAGTGGGATCTGGTCTGTGACCGAGAATGGCTTGCAAAACTAATCCAGCCTATGTTCATGCTTGGAGTCTTGATTGGAGCAGTGATTTTTGGTGACATTGCTGACAGGTAAAGTGTCATCCTCTGAAAATTGTGGCTTCAGACTACAGTAACTCACGTGTGTCTACCTGTTTTTGTTGTTTCTGTTCATTGTGTATTCATAACTACACATCCAGGAGGTTTGGATATTGCTTTGTTGTTTCTATTCATTGTGTATTCATAACTACACATCCAGGAGGTTTGGATATTGCTTTATTCACAGATCTGTTTAACTTGGTTTCTTTTTCCTATAACAAGTTCTAATTTTAAAATGTATTCTCAAGTCATTTACTTTTAAAAGTTTTTCATACTTTGTCATCCATTGTTCCAGGCCTTGATCCCTGAAATTGCCCTGTGCAGCTGGAATTTGCCTTTAGATTTTTATTTATTTGTTTGTTTATTTACTTATTTTGACAGGAATAGCAATAGCTCATTGAAATAGCAATAGTAAAACCCGGGAGTAGATTTTCACCTCTTTTTTTTTTTTTTTTTTATTTAATATGACAAACAGCTGAAGGGCTACTAGAAGGCTCTGTCATGAGTACATCTCAATGGAGCTGATGCAAAGGCTCTGGAGGTTTAATCAAGCCCCACCTTCTTAAAATAAACACCCATATACTGTTTTTCCTTGCTGCCCAGTTGTAGGTTTCCCATGAAAAATTAGCTTAAACTTCAGTCTCTTGAAACGTTGTGAACATAAGAGGCAAAATGGGCGTGGGTGAGCTGTGCTGTAGCTGCACTCACCTACCAGCATGTACAAAGCTCTGTTTGAGCATCAGTCCTGGAGGGACTCGACCCGAGCAGTCTCTTGCTCACTGTTCCAAGGCCCATTCCCATCCAATGCTCCCTCCCTGGGTGTTATCTCAGACCATGCACTGAAACCCAGGATCAGAGCTGGACTCAGAAGCAACAGTGAGCCTCAGGCTGTGCATCTGTGGCCTCCTGCCTCAGCTGCTTTTCTCTCTCAACACGAACAGGCATATTCCTGCCTCAGAGAGCACCCAGCCATGCCTGTCTGTCCATATGAGAGCAAATGTCCAGGCTGAGTTGAACTTAGCTTTGTCTTGGGCACTTTTTCTGTACCTGTGCTTTGCTGTGAAGGCTGGTTTAGAGTTATTTATGTCTTTCTATAAAGGAGCCTGTTGATTGACAGTTTCTGCTGGGTGGAGAGTGATGTTTCATCCCACATCTAACAGTGTAAGCAGAAAAAGGAGATCAGGCGTGTTGTTTTCTGATTTTCCTTCATTATCACAACACTACAGTGTGACAGTCACAACATGGGAATGCAAAAGCAATGATGAACTTTTTCTTTTTAATTTGGCTTTTAGAACACATGGAATCAATCTGCCTCCCAATCCCAGGCTTTGTAAAACTATTTAATACAAAACCAGAATATAATGCCAACATCTGTTTTGAGTCCCTTTAAATAATTCATAACTTTATTAATTAATACTTGGACATGATTTATAAGGTTTGGATTGTATTGTTCTCATTTCCATTAATTCAACCCATGGACAACCAGTTAAGATAATACACACATTCTGAGTTGCAGATTTACAGCTGCAGAATTTACAGCTGCAAGTTATTATTTTCTGACACATCCTGGCTCATGGGAAATAAGCTTGTGTATCCCTCCCATTACCAATTAACAGATTTCCCAACAGAAGAGCTCTGATAGCTAAGACTTATTGGGATCTTTCCTGGCGGGGATCAAACACCAAATCATGACTTCAGGTCAAGGCTGGGAAAAAACAGGAGGAATTTTACTGGAGTACCAAATACTCACATTAAAAAAAAAACAGTCTGAAAGTCCTCAAACTCTCTGTCTAAAAGTACTATCTCCATTTGTGAAAAGCTGTTTGAGCAATGGAGGAGCTAATAAGAGACCAAGGAATTATCATTGGGGAAGAAAAATTATTCCACGCAGTTTGTGTTACAGAGCATTTGTAGATAGAATGTACTGAATTCCCAATAGGGTCTTGTATATGTACTGCTGTATCTAGTGTTTAACATGATTTTTTTTGCCATTAGTTTACTTTCTTCCTGGATTTCTGTGTTTTTATATGCATGCATATGTGCTGTCAGAAATCAAAAAATTATGGGGAACTGTGTGATTGTCATTTGTTAGAGAATTCAATTTTAAAGAACTGGACAAAGGTATGTTACAGAAAGCTTTCTTTAATGCCAAAATTGGTTGTTGCTTTGACAAAAGATGGCATGTGTTATCACAGTTAACTTTTGTCAGAAATTATTAACATGATGCTACTTAATATAAAATATCTGAAAAACTGATTTATGTTCTCATAAATAAGAGAATAAAATTATCAATCACTTACGCAGAAGTTAAAACTGGAGGTGAACATATGTAATGCCCACTGCACGTTGCTTCCAGCCAAGAATTGTGGAATGGAAGTTCCATTCATCCTTTTTCTTGGAAGCTGGAATTACTGACAAATTAATACAGGTAACTAAACCAGAATTTCGGCGGTGAGTTATTAACTTCCATCTAAGCTCCGTGGAGCTGCAGGTGTATTTGAATGGAATGTTTGTGGTTATTGATGATTTCATTCCTGCTGTGATTTGCAGACTGGGAAGACAGCGTGTTATATGGTTCACAAGTGCTGGTCAGTTTGTATTTGGCATCGCAGTGGCCTTCACGTTTGACTACTACAGTTTTGTGATTGCGCGCTTTCTCCTCGCTATGGTAAGAAAGGACGTTCGCCCCGGTCCTTTTCCATGTCATTTCTTACCCCTTCTCAGGAAAACCTCCCTTTTGTTATTATTTCCTCTCCTACTTCATTATTCTAAAGCCCCATCTGTTGCACTTATTTCAGCAGAGCAGGGAGAGTCTGAATGTTCTTGGACCACAGCAGTTTTCCTCTTTGAATTAATAGAAAGCGTCTGTATGAAGCAGTGTTTGGTACTTCCTCCATCCCAACCTCTGCTGGACTGGTAATTAAATACCAAGTGTGAGCAGCAAACTCTGGATTCTGCCTTGCAGCTGCTGTTGCATTTCTCCTTATTGTTAGAAATGGAATATATTTTTTTCTTGAACTAGCAAATCTATAATAAGTATTATTTTTATCTCTACCGTTTTGAGTGATGGAGGAGAGATGCACATTTTCTCTTCCATGCATCTCTTTGGTCTTTTAAGCTGTGTCTAGAATACTAAATATATAGGCAGATATGTTTAACACCTAGATGTTTTATACTGTACTTAAGGGTATTTCAGTATATGTGTTTATGCTGACCCACACACACAATTTTATGTGTGTGTGGTATACATCCAATATCTGACACATATTTAATATTTATACATAGTAACCAATTTTAAATAACTATTTTACAGCCCATAGTACATTCTTGAGCTTTTCACTACATAATGCATAAAGAAAATAGAATGCCGTCACAAAAAAAATCATCTAACTTATTTAACATGGGTTAGATATTTGAAAATATTCCCATAATTTATTTTGGTCCTGCTGACACTCAATACAGGACCTTGTACCTGGAGCTCCCTTTGCCTGAATTTCCTAGCAGGAAAAAACTGCATCATGTCCGCCTTGAACAGTGAGATCTACAGGAGTCCCTCTGCAGACTCCCTTGGCTGTTGATGCCAGGTTCTGTGGTAGTTTAGAAAAGCAAACAGCTCTGACCAGACTGATGCTGTAAGTTTTATCTGGCCACTGGGACTGATTTGCAAGGTGCAGTCCTAAACTCTAGCCCCGTGCCACTGTGGTCAGTGCAGCTTTCCTATTAGTGGGTTCAGAATTGGAGACTATTGACTGGAATATTGGTAACAGGAAAATTGATTAATCAAAACAATATACTGAAATATTTTCTAGTCTGTATTCTCTAGCTGTGTTTTGCAATGTTTTAAGACACCAGGAATTTGATGTTGAGTTATTTGAGAAATTGAAAAATATGTATATTCAATAATATATATATATTCAATGAAGAAATACTATTATGCAGAACATGCCAGTAATTGCATTCACTTGATGCCATATGAGAACCTGTAATTGTGTGTATATATGTGAGATTCTCTTCCAATGTTGTAAAAACTTTGATTTAATAAGATATTTTACAAGGGTTTGGAAGGTAATTGTTCGTAAATGTGCAGTTTTCTGACATGCAGGTTATTAATGGTCTGCTTAAAAGCCAAGATCAAGATTTTCAGAAGTGACAATTACTTCAGGGGACCTCTCTTTCCCAAGCATCCAGTTTGTGATGTCATTAAGGGACCTGATTTTTGGAGGAGAAGGGCTTAATGACATCAGCAAATTAAGTTTCTTCACAGGTGTCTCTTGCTGGCTGTCCCCCACTACAGAGAAGCATCCTAATTCACTTCCATTTTAAAATAGTGTCCATGCAGTCGGAAGGTTTGAGTGAATTTTTTCTGCAGCTGATTCGTTTTCATGGTTGCCTTTTTTTCTGTCAGTGTGAGACAGGCCAGCGCGGTGACAATTTAGCATACACAGATGTAGAACATTGTTAGCTCTTTGTTTTTACTGCTGGTGCACTGGGAGAGTGGAAACACATCTCACTCTGGTTTTTTTTTTTTCTTTTCTCTCTCCCACCCTCCCAGGTTTCAAGTGGCTATCTGGTTGTGGCTTTTGTTTATGTGACTGAATTTGTTGGCATTAAAGCACGAACCTGGGCTTCTATGCATGTCCATGCTTTTTTTGCTATGGGAATTATGATTGTGGCACTCGTGGGATTTTTGGTTCGGACCTGGTGGGTCTATCAGATATTTCTCTCCATAGCAACTCTTCCCTTTGTCTTGTGCTGCTGGATGCTCCCAGAAACACCTTTTTGGCTACTGTCAGAGGAAAGATATGAAGATGCACAAAAAGTGATTGATACAATGGCAAGATGGAATAAAGTCAGCACTCCCTGCAAAGTTTCTGAACTGTGCTCAGTCCAACAAGACGACCTAGCCAGTGGCAGAACGGGTGATGATGATACGTCCTCAGCAAAGAAGCACAACATCTTAGACCTGTTTTGTAATTGGCAAATTGCAAGAAGGACCATCACAGTCTGGCTGATCTGGTTCACTGGGAGCTTGGGGTACTACGTCTTCTCCCTCAGTTCTGTCAGTCTAGGAGGCAATGAATATTTAAATCTCTTTCTCATAGGTAAATATTCTTGTACCTTATTCTGTTAATGACAGAACTGGAACATAACATTTAAAAATGCCTATAGATTTGACAGCCAATTTTTTACTTTGTTCATTCAGTTGTGAACCTTGTTTGAAAAGTTTCATGCTAACTTTTCATAAAGTTGACTAACACAGTATCATTCACTCCAAATTTCACTGTACCTGAGGAAAAAAAAAATTAGAATTTGTTGGTGAACAGAATTCTTCTCTGTCTGTCTTTCTGATTGTAAAACCATATTCTGGCTTGTATGCTCTTTGCCTTGGAAATTTATAGCAGATCTGCACAAACACCAGGGGAAGCAGACAAGCAACACAAAATTCACACAGCTCTGTTAAAGGTACAAACTAGGAAAATGGGAGAAAAAATATTCCTTTTATCACTTACAGTCATGATATATTGAGTTTGTCTGTGTAGAAAACATAGTCATAATTGTCAGAAGGAAGAGTAATTTTCATTTTCTCAGAAGTGTATTTTTAATTAAATGGTAATACTCTTTTAATTTTATCATTCTGGCTGTAATCTTTCTCTGGCATGTAAGTTGTTTATAAAGACAGCTCAGTGCATTCAAGACCTGATCCAAAGTTTGTTAACATCAGTGGAAATATTCCACTGGCTTCAGAAGACTCTAGATCAGACTTGCAGCTCTGAGCCAGTGAAGAATTAAATCATGTGCTTTGCTTTGTGCAGCTGAGTACTCTCAGTGAAGTGAATGTGACTGATCGTGCACACAGGCTCACAGCAGGACTGGGGCTCTCATTATTGCAGTTTGTTTTGTCATGTGTTACAGTGTATTGTTAGACTGATGTGTTGAAGAGTGGGTGCTGGTATTGCACAGATAAATAAACTGCTATTGTACACTGTACCCACCTCTTCTAAAAATATTTTAGCAGACTAACACACACCGAATAATTACAACTTGCTTTTTCCAACACAACACCAAAATATTATTTCCTGATGTTACAGGTGTATTGACATGCTATATGTATTTAATAAAGGAATCCAGGCTGTTCAGGGCTGTATCTTATGTTCTTCCTTGATTTTACATTGGACATAATAGCATTCTTCCAGAGCAAATTGGCTTAAAACGTGTCCAAACTGGCTTTGGCTCAGTATTATTTGTCTAGGGGCAGATCATGTTTACACAGTGCAGACAGGTCTAGCCAAATGCCAGGACCTTTAGAGCAGCAGAAGTTTTTCTCTGGAAAGGAACATTAGGACAGGATGATCTGTATTACGACTGGGATGTTGTAAGCCCTCTTTTTTTAGGGAGAAGGGAGAAAGCTGGAACTGCACTCTGTATTAGTGGGGCTTACTCAGAAAACTGGATGTGGACAGACCTTTCTTGCCTTTTACTTTGAGATAATTTTGAGCTGATGCTGGGGGAGGCACCTGTGGCTACCATTCCCTGTCCAGATGGAAGCTGGCAAATCCTGAGAGGTGTATCAGTGTGACACTAGCAATATTCCCTGTGGGCACACTTGAGCTGTTAATGTGAAAATACCTCAAGGAGAAGAGCAGCAAGTGTAGAGCTTTCTGACAAAAGTGTCAGTGTCGTAGAAACAGAACTGTGGCCTTGCTCTTTTCTGTAATTTTCCACCCCAAAGAGAACGGGAGCTGCTCTCTGCTGTGAAACTTGTTTCCCTTGTCCTTCTCCACTCCCACTTCTGTATTTTAGGCTGTTCTCTGCCTTCTGTCACACTTTCTGTAACCAAATGAACTAGCCCAACACACTGGTTATCTTTAGACTTTACTTGTTTACTAGCCCGTAGATCAGATAAATTCCTCATAAAGAGGAAGTTACAGTTATGAGATGAATATGTGCAATTATGACTTAAACTGAGATAATTTCATACTGACAGGTGCTGTGGAGTTGCCTTGCTATATCATTGCTTGCGTTGCGATGGACAAACTGGGAAGGAGAAACACACTCATTCCGTTCCTTATTTTAAGTGCACTGATCTGTGTTTTAATTATGTTCATACCTCAGGTTAGTCACGTATGGTTGGAAGTGTTCCTTCAGCAGAAATTGATTTTAAAGGCTCTTAAGTCAGTAGATGCAGCTGCTCTTTCTAAATCATAGAATAGTTAATTAAAGGCTGGTTTTAAGTTGCAGCTGCCAGTCTAAGATAGATTTCTGTATTTTCAGTACAAGTTTCAATGTCATTGCTGGAGTCACATATAAACGCTCCCAGAGCTTCAGTGAACCAGGACTGGTAAAAAGTGATGTGGAAACTAGTAACTTACTGAGCAATTTTAAAAAGAAAGCAATGAGTATTGCTTATTGTTTGAAGGGTCACAACTTTTGAAGAATGTAAATTATGTTTGGAAGGGTGATATAATTTTCTGGTGATATATTTATTTGTGCTCTCTTTCAATAGGATTTCAATATATTAATTATCTTAGCAAATATGGCTGGAAAATTTTCCATAGGTGTGGCATTTGGCCTTATATATCTCTACACGGCAGAACTGTACCCAACAATAGTAAGGTAAGAACTTTTGCCAGTCATGTCTTTTTCATTAATTAATTAATTTTCATTAATTAATTTGTTATTCTATACAAGATCCAGCAGCTCTTGGCATCACTGGTGGTGATCTGAAAGACTTGGGATGGGATGAGTTCTTCAGCTGCCTCAGAGCTGTGTGGAGTTTGGCTGTACCATAGTTCTTTATTTATTTTGCATTCCATGTGCATTGATAGGTTCCATTGCGGAACTAGAAGACTACCCAATACTTTCTTAAACATTTTTTATGTCTTTCTTATAAGTCCTGGTTATTCATCCCGTGATCTGTGCTGAATGAGAATTATATTTTTAATCTTAATTACCGAAGCAGCTGAATTTCACTACGATATAAATTTACATTGGCATAGCAACAGCTTCTTAGTAGAATTGCTTAAAGACACGAATCTTACTGATGTTTTAAGCGTCTGTGCGTTTCTAATTGTTTCCTTTAACGGCCAGAATTCTTACTCAAATTCTTTTCTGTGTAGATCACTTGCTGTTGGAAGTGGAAGCATGATGTGCCGTGTAGGAAGTGTGGTTGCTCCTTTCTGTGTCTATCTGAGAAGTATCTGGATTTTCATGCCACTTGTAGGTATTTATTTCAATGGTGAATGGTTTTGGAAAAGGCATATGTGTGACTTTCTTTCCTCTTTAGTAACTTACTAAGTATGTTTTTCCTGTGACAAAGGAACCAAAAGCTGAACATGTATTTCAAAAAGAAAATCGAGTAAACCATTCTAGTTTGAAATTTTCAAGTCCCAAAGACTAGTAGCCTCATATTGTTAAAAATATGCTGCTAAAGAAAAAGAGAGACTTTGAATCATTAAAATACTCAGAAAAGTTTTTGTGATGCAAGACAGAAAAATATTTATGCTCTGAATCCCAGCATAAAATTGATAAAGATATTCTGCATTTACCATGTAACATTTAGGAAGTATCATAGTCCAGACTTTTTTGAAGGCCCAGCAGTTTTTGACCATGCTCCTGATTTAGTTTCACTTTTTTGCAAAGGCATAGTTCTTCCATTCCTGAAGTCACCACAGGTAGCTGGATTTTTTTTAAATCATGCCTTAACATTTTCCACAGCTTCTTTGGGATGCATCTTTGGAATAGCCTCCCAAAATATCAAGGTGTTATGCTTACTGTATTTGTTCTCCACACCTGTCCCAAAGCTCCTGTTGTGTGTTTTTCACCAGAACAGAATGAAACAATTAATGAGACAAGCAGCAGACCCAGGTCAGGTTGCCATTACGTTTTGTCTTTTACCACCAGTTGCCCCAAAAAAGAGAGGTGGGACCATTCCTTTTTGTACTTTGGGCATTATGCAGTAGATCCACTTTGGACAAAATACTTTATGTGTTCCCTGCTCACACATGAATCACATTTCTTCATTACATTTCTGTTATGAAGCATTTCCTGCTTAGAAATCCTGCAGCAATTCAATCCATTTTTTCTCCTGAAGGATAAATTATGCCTATATATGTAAAACCGGATGAATTACAAAATCTGTATTTAAGCTTTAAGTAAAGAAATGTTTATTAATGATTTAAAATAGTTTAAATTCTTTCAAAAACCCCTTAGAATTCACTGTGACTAGGTCACTGCTGTTATATGTAGATTATACATGTCAGAAATTGAAAGTGTAATGGGATGTGTCTTTAACCTGGATTCTCTAGTCAAATTTTATCCACCATAGTGGAGTTTCCTAAACAAGGACATTGTGTCCCTTTGATTTGGCAACTAAAAAAATCTTTATTTATAGATTGTTTCAGAGAATTATTGTGAGCTCATTTAATTATTTAAATTAATTACTTTTGGTTGTCTTCGATGAAAACTACCAAGGATGGATGAAGGAGACCACAAATTAATTTATTTCTTCCAGTTCCTAAAAATGTTTTCTTTCTTAACAACGTCTCCATCAAGATATGATCCCAGGAAAGACAAAGAAACATTTGCACAGCAGAGTGGTCATGGGAGAACATTTCTCTTTTCCTCTTGTCAGCATTTTGCCTTTACTGTCTGAAATAAGACTTATCTGTGCAGAAGTGCTGCAGTTAAACCACAGCTGGGGGAGTGCTCAGATGTTTTGGAGAGCAGTGCAAATGGCAATATAAACACAGGAATTATTTCAGCTATGAACAACTCTCAGGGTACAAAAGTTATCCAGAGTTTTTGTAGAGTTGAGTAGTAGTTCACAGTGAACGTTTCCATTATTAGCTCCTGTTATAGAGCATTTGTCAGTTTATTAAATAGGCTTGCCTTGAGTTGGAGCATAGCTTGCCAAGTCTCAGGTCAAGTAAGTGTTTTGGAATGGAAGTGAAATCAAATGGATTACATTTGTAAGTAAACTGATACAGATCACCCTGCTCTATTGCAAACACCACACACTGTTGAACAGTTACTACTGCTGTTTGTTTGGCACTCTGCCTCATGCACAGCTATGCCACCTGTGAGTACTGCAAGCATCTTGAGTGCCTATAAATCTTCAATAAGTCTATAAATTGAATAACTTGCCAAGTATGTTTTTCATGTGACAACTTTATAGAAAATGTGCAGTAAAACAACTGCTCCTTATACAACCTATTTCTGTTTCGCAGCTGTTAAGAATTATGTTGCAATAGCTCTTTAACAGGGTTGATTTTTCTCTCAGAAAAAACATAAATTAGAAATTTGAAAAACCCACACTGATGTTAATAAATAACAAACCCTCTGTCAAATACTATTGGTTTTTCATGTCGAAATATAACCTTTTTTGTTGAAGTAGGAATTTTGTCGATAAGATCACATTTTAGATTGGATTAGAGCCATCAGATGTGAATATAAATATAAATATGAATATAAATATAAATAGCAGACTATAATAATAATTTGTTCTCAGAAGTAAAGGCATTATTTTGTAGGTATATTTAATTCAAATTATCTTTTGTTCTGGAGTATATATATATCAAGTTCTAGTCTTAGATCACTGCAGAATTATAAATGTTGCTCCAGAAAAGGAAGAGGACATAAGAAAAATTATGATAAATATTTTCTGAAGGTTTCTATGGTATCTGTTAGAAGTTGCTGGTTGTACTGAAGTGTTGGGAACACTCTAAGAATTTGACTAAGCAAAAAGTCAGATTTCAAATTAATACCCTGAAAATACAATACATTTAACCATGTATATCTTTCAAATTAACTTCAACATACTTAAACGTACTTAAATACCTTGTACAATAACACAAATACACTTTATTTGTACACATAAGCATTTGACCGTATCAGAACATTTTCTGATACTGAATTGTGTATTTAAAATAGTAAATACATACATACAAAATGGATACATTTGTAGTGCGCAAGCAAAGGGTTAAATTATGTCAGATGACTTATGAAGAAGTGTGCCAAGACTGCAAAAGAGCTGCTTTTACTAAATGTGAGTCCCTTCATTGATAACTGTGGCTACTGCCCTTGAAAAGGTAGATGTCCTTGAATTAATACACTGTGACTTAATTATTTCATACTCTGTCTGTTGTAGGAAATACTGGAAAAGGGTTCGAGCGTCAGGGAGGGAAATGTACTCAATTACTCAGCATGCAGCAGCTTTCACATAGAGAAGGAAAAAAAAAAGGAAACTATCATGGGATGAAATAGAGTTATGAGAGCTGAGATGAAAAGGCAGGAAGGATGGTGGTGTGTACACTTACAGAATAGTGAGAGTTCTCAGGGGAATGAGAGGTAGGTTCATGAGGAGGGAAAACATGAGAAGAATGCCAAGTGTCTAAAAAGAATAACGAAAAGAGAAAAGACACGCATATTCAAAGCATACAGTGTTACTTTAAGCTTGTTCTTTTGAGTATCACTAGTGACCCAGTTCTCATACACTCCAAATTTATGGGTGTCCCTAAGATTCAATATCCTTTACAGACCCCAATATCCTCAGTTATAAACTTCTGACAGACTAAAGGGTGTACATAAAAGAGGATATTGTGGAATAGCTGCCATGTGTCAATTTATCCTGTCTTTCCATGGCAGAAAATCATGTCTGAATAGTAGAGAAGAAATTTGACACTCAGAGATGAGATTTTATTATTTTGGAATGTATTTTTAAGTATCACTCTTGCCACATACATGTCTAAAAGGATCTCACTCAATTTGTGCCATTTCCTCTAGTCCTGTTACTGCTAAGATTTTAAAACTTTTTTTAACTTTCATGGTAAGACCATTACTTTTATTTTCACTGTAGTTTGTAGTATTTAACAGTATTTTTTTTTGTCTGGCTCTATATTTATTGCAAATACAAAAAGGAGGGTATGCAACAGTGCATTTTGCTTCTCAAAAGAATACATGAAACAAACTGTCCTTTTTTTTGGAAGGGAAGAGAAGCAAAACCAGCATGGTGCATGGACAGGCAAATAGCACTGTTCAAGGTTATTCTGATTTTAAAGCACCTTTCTGACTTAAAGTCTGGCTTAGCTGCAGATGGTAGCTGGGCAGCTCTTGTCTCAAGCTCTGTGTGAGAGACATAGGCACAGTGATTTCAAATGTTCTCTCTCACCCTTGGAAAGAATGCATTAAACAAAGGACAGACTTCAGAATCAGCACAGGGCAAGATAAAGATAATACAGCATCAAAGTTCACAGTCACAGAATGGAAAAACACTGAGACCAGGCATGATGTTCTGTGTGAAAGCTTTTCTATCAGGAGGGAATTAGGTCATTTATAACCTGGTGTTGGAGGACTGTCAGGGGTTTAATGCTGTTCTGTACTCAGAGGAGCAAAGTGGGAATTGTTGTCATTGAACAAGACATAGAAATGTCTGTGTGAAGGGAATGTGAATGGAAAGTGTAGATATTCCTGGAACAAGGGAGTATTTCTCTACTGACCCCACATCCTGATCCTTGCACCACTTATGCTGCTGATGTGGAATTGTGTACACCATGGACAAATCCAAAATCCAGTGATCCCAGTGCAAATGGCAGTAGATGCCTGCACTCCTGACAGTTCTTTGAAACTGAATTTAGCAAAGTATTCCTGTTGAGAGTTAGCAGATGCTGACGAGCTCTCCTGAGCACAGATGTGCACTTCTGTGGCTCTGGGCCAATGAGCCATATTGAGAAATTCCAATCTGGCTGTGTGGAGAAGGAACAAGCACACAGGTACAGGTACACAGGAGCTGGAGTGTGAACTGAGATTACAGGCGGCAGGGAAATTGTAGCTCTGCAAACATGCCTGTAAAAAAAATGTATGCAATCCTAGAATCAGTTCTTAAATACACTCCTGATGCTGAAATGCTGAATGAAGGTAATATGTGTTGTTTACTCAAACAGAATTATTCCTGCTTGCACTGTACTGATCCCTTGTGAATAAAACACTTCACTTGCTCATTCATTAATTCTGCTGCATAATCTTTTCATTTATGCAACAAAAAAGGTAGATCTTTTATACAGGCAACATTTCAGAATTATGATCTTTGCTTTGCAGTTCTTTGTGCTTTATTTTAGATTTACTTTCAAGCAAGATCAAAACTATTGTTAGCTTGAAAGACTTATTTACCTTTACAGCTACTGTTTATTTCTTCCAGTTGCTTGTTGGAATCATGGCTCTTCTGAGTGGAATCTTAACCATAATGCTTCCAGAAACACTGGGAAAACCATTGACTAATACTTTGGTGGAAGCTACAGAAATGGGAAGAAACAAGAAAAGCTGTTCAGAAAAGACTCCTCCTCCAGCACATAGTGGTGCAGCATTAGAAAAGATAGAGATGTTTGGTCAAGAAAGAGTCAGCACTGACAAATAAAGCAGTAGCAAAATGGCTGTTCCCAATTTTAATCACTATCTAATTTATATGATCTGTGTATTCAAGAAATGTGACTGTTCTATAACATCTGTGCCTTTTACTTTGTATTCTGTCTTCCCTTTTCAATAGAGCAATTGTATGAAACCTTTTCAAAGTGACTGACTTACTGCAGAAAATTTGATAGGATTTCTAGATCCCTTATCTAACTTACCCAGACTTTAAAACACCTGTCTGACTTGCTGTGACCAGTTGGAATGATTTCTCTAAATGTCGGAACCTACCTGATTACATGTATGTAAAAAAAAAAGCCAATTCTTTGCTTCACATTTTCTGCAGTTAGATTTGTCAACCTACAACAAAGTGCCCTGCCTGGTCTCTTCCTGTTGCAGCTGTCAGTTACAGGCTTGAGACTTCAGAACACAGTAAACTCCGCTACAATTCAAGAGAAAATTCAAGAATATCATTGCATCAGGTCATGTCAGTAATTTTAAAGTAATTTATTCTTTTTCTTTTTCTTTCAAGTTTTCTACTAGAAATGGTGCCATTGCTAACAAAAGGAAAGTATTCTATGGCACAGCTTCTGACTGAAAAAATAATACTAAGTTTGCAAAATGTGCAAATAGTTTGTATATTCATTCTGTTGAATGGCAAGTGTATTTTTATTAGGGGTTTAGGAATAAAAAAAGTTCACTGGATCTACTGCTGTTTTAGTTTAGATTAAACCAAACTGCCTGATCCCATTTAAAGTCATATTCATTCCAGACTATTATTTCAGTGCACCCTTTCTCACTTATTTAAGATTAGATCTAGCATCAGATTTTTCATAACTTCTAAGAGCTAGACTAGAACATTGCCAAATGCCTCCAGCAAGGTCTTCGTAGTCCTCAGTGGAAAAGAATAAATGGCATATGGCTTTTATTCAGGCTCTCTGCAGAGAAGTGGATTTAGTTATTCATTTTTGGTAGAAACGGTTTCCACTCACCATTTTTCTCCTAGATTAGATGTCTGTAATTCATTTTTTCCTTATTATATCTAACCAGTTAGAAATATAGAATTTCAAAGACGGTAGTTTTAGTCAAAGTGTCAAAACATCCCACTGCTGCTACACCTCATGTGCATCAACACTTATTGTTGGTGCAATGGTTCTGCCTTATGACTCTGGACCATAGAAAACTGATAGATAGGAATGCATCATTCTGGCTGTTTCTTTTATGGCTTTCTCCCACCTCTCCTTTTTCAGTCTATCTCTAGACCTCTCTTCCTTGTCTGAGGATCTGCATCTCCGTTGCTTGACCACCCTTGGATTGAGGGGAGCAGCACAGGAACATCTGCTGTTGAGGTTCAGACAGCCCTCTCTTGCCTGGGTTGTGTGAATTCAGTCCTCCCTGGTTTGAAATCAGTGTTTTTCCCTCTTAGGGCCCTATTCTCATGGCATGATCTCATCAAAACAAGTCTTCCTTGATCTTTGCCATGTACCCAGCCCAAAAGAAATCTATATTAGTAGATATTCTATATGCTGTAGAAATTAATGGCTACATTTTTTAAATTATATTTGCACAATTTTATTAGTTTCAATGATTTCTGAAACCAGAATAATGGTTTATATCCCCTTATAAAAGATTTTATTCTTCACTGCACTGTCCTAGAATTTGGTCCTGGTATTAGGAGAAAATAATACCTATATGAGGATCAACATGCTCTGAAGCATGCTCTGAAGCAAAATCAGTAAATTTAAGTTTAGGGAGTCTCTCTGAGATAATTACATAGAAAGCAGAAAGGAGTCTTCATGCTTCTTACAGTTCTGTGGGTGTTCCAGTGTTTGCAGGGAAAACCTCCAGAAAGACCTGCATAGAATACTGTGGCTTCTGGCCAGATATGAGTTCAGCAAAAGCACTTAACCTTCCCCCTGTGAGTAATCCCATCATTATTCTGAGAATGACTTGAATACATACTTTGATGACTGAAGATCAGATTACTCACATGCTGTGGTTTTTTATTTTGCTGAAGAGCAAACCCAGTATTCTTCCACTGCTTTCAGGTCCCGCTCCACTTCCCAGAGCAGAGCAGCTCTCTTTATCTGCAAGATCTACTGCCAAACTCTTCCTGCCCTGCCTTAAATAAGGGTTTAATCATGCTAAAAAAACCACCACCATGCAATACACATAACAAGGAATTAAACTAGTACTGTCTTGCCTTACAACCACCCTCCCCACACACAGAGCTCCAAATTCTTTCTTTATTTTGGGATTTTTTCACACTGATACTCCCTCTTTTAATATCTCAAAACTCTATCTAAACCCATCTATCTTAAAACTCACTACTCATAACGTTTAGGAACAGTACAGTCTATTTCTAACAATGTATTAAAGAATATTTACAATTAATTTTTCTACTTCCTTACCTGCTGAGTAACTGATTCCGTTCTTACGTCTCCAAGAACTTGATGGTTTAACCCCAAAAGCCATTTCCTCTTGTCACTGAAGTCAGTTGGTATTTGGTCTTTAATTCAAATGACCCCTGAATTTCCCTGAACTAATGATGTTACTGTTTTTCCTTGGAAATAAAATGTTTGTTGATTTACAGGTACATCTTTTGTGATTTTATGCATCAGTAGCATGGAGATTGCCTTGGGGTATCCTATTCTTTAACCTGAGGAAGAATATTACTTTTTAAAAAAGGAAATAGCATGTATCTCTGTGTCTCTAGCATTTCTATTTGCTTGTTCTTTCCATATGGGCAAAAATATGTTTAACACTAGTCATGCATTATAAATGTAGGAAAATCAGGGTGAGTTTTCTTTCTCTTAAGTATTCATAGATTTTTTAAATCCTCTTGCAAGAGAGCACTGAGTTTGAGAACAAATGCTTCTGTTCCTATGGGGCATATTTTCATTTCAGTGCTCATAAGAATTAATTTTCACAGTTCCTCACTTCAGTTCACAAGTCCTTTTATGTTTGTATTTGTCATCCTTATCTTAGTGCAAATTTTTTGTGCTCTTCAATGTCTCTGGAGTTACACAATGGTTCTGTGAGATAATGAATTAGAGTCCTTATCTGCCTTAACTGCTGGTCACTATTGCATGATGGCAAATGTTTTTGTCTGAAATTTGATATCCAGTTGTATTAGATAGCCTTGCAATTTGTTAAGGACATACCTTTCTGAGTTAAATATAAGAATACGAGCAACTATTATTAGTTTAATGATAACTAAGGAAAAAGTACATGTGTTTGGCATTTCAAAATTGTATTTTTAACATTTAACATTCTATACAAAAATACGTATTTTCTATTTTAACAGCTTCATTCAATTTCTCTGTGCAAAATTCTGTAATTTAACCAGCTATGTAGAAAAAAGATGCTATGCAAACATGTGTGGTTATCATATGCTTTGGCTGACACCCTGAATGTCTGAACAAGGGTTGAAGACTCCTTGAAGGCTGAGGGCTTTTGTGTAATGGCTCTGTGGAAAGACAAAATGGCCTGACATCCCAGCTCTGGCATGGAATGAAAGACTTATTTGCATTCTCCTGTGTCTTCCACAGGTTTATTTTACCAACCCCTTAGGTGCAGTCATTTAGGAAGCCTCTGTGGCATTGGGCTCAGCAGTGTGCATGGCCTGTGAGTGCCTTTTGGAAAGGCTTAGGAAAAGGTGAGCTCACTTGTGCCACGGGCTCTTGGTCCGGAAAGGCATTTGTGACTGCAAAAAGGAGGCTCTGGATTCATCCTGCGCCCTTTACAAACATCTGAAACATGTTTGTCTGAATCCTAGAACAGATTCCAGGGGGAGAAATTAGACACAAGGACTAAAAAGAAAATAGAGAGTTGACAAAAACTGAGTTTATTCTATAAGGGAAAATTCTACTCAGTGCTGACAATTAGTTAGCTCTCAGAGGAAGAAAGGCTAAAACACGTCTATATTCTGATAGCCTAATAATTTTGTAAAAGATTCTGTACTACATGGAGCATGTCTTTTGGTTACATGGGGGAAGTATGTACTCATAGGAAAGTTTGTTTGCCCAGAATTTGTGGATTTAATACAATATATTTCAATGAGTTTTTTAAAATGTGTATTTATTATCTGAAATTATGTGCAAGAATAAAGTCAGACACACATTTTTTAATCTTTACACCTTTACCTGATTTAATGAACTTCTGTCACCAACTCTTCATTTGGTTCACTCTCCCTTAAAGAGGCCTGGCTGGTGTTTTGGCATGGAGATCCTATGGTTTAGGATGACAAATATCATGTCATGTCTTTTCCCTGTTTGTCTTTGCAGGTGTAAACCAAGATTTGGGTAATGTGTTAAGTGATGACTATGACAAAAGGTGCATTAAAAATGTGACATGTTTTGCATTTCAGTTGCAGGCAAAACATGATTCTTTCTTGCCTTTGTTTGTATAAGCTGACTGGAGCAGTAGTCCCTCAGACATGTCCAGCAGTGACAAAAATAGCTGCAGATACCGAGGAATGGGTGAGTTACCAGACGAGAGAGCAGGTACCACAGGATTGACAGAACAATGTACTTGTAAGCACATGGTGTTCAGTGCACATGAAGAATAACTATAGCTTCCTCATGAGGGAACTGGAGTGGGCTGACAGTGCAAGGAAAATAAGAATTGCAGCAATTCATAGCTCTGTTGTTATTTGTCCCCTTAGAGCATCTAAGGAACCTATTTATTCTTCACATCCCTTAAATCTCTAATTAGTGCAAATGAATCAACATTCCATGCATATTTTATTAATCTTGTATTTTCTGATCAAGTTACACTCATTGCTTTCCTTCATCATTTGTGTTTTGAAGGCTTCATGCATCCTTGCCAGGTGATTTACATTCCTCTCTGAAAGTAACTGCAGTGAATGGTCCAAATAGTTGCTGCTAAAGCTGAGAAATTTAAATCAAGCCTGATAGACTGATTTCAAGAGCACTGAGTTCAATCAAGCTGAGAAAAATCAAGCCTAAGAAGTATATACTTATATATATATGGGAAAATATCCTTTTTTTTGTAGTATATAAGCAGTGATTAGAGATTCCAGTTTCTGGACAAAACAACACTTTAAAAAATTACTAACCTAGATGCATGAATAATCAGAAGTAATGGGGAATATCTCATTTATGGACAAACCCACTCTTCTGTCTTTGCATTCCTGGCTAACATACAAGCCATAGCTACCGCTTGGGCATTTGTTGCAGATAAGTAGGATCCAGCTATGGAATGCTCATAGGCATTTAGTTATTAACATTGCCTCATAATCCACGTGGAGATGAACAGACTTGCATAGGAATAAGAACAAAACAGCATCAAGGGGTGATTCTTGTAAAGATTTTCTCCACTGCCAGTGATGAAATTAAAAAGTGGATTTGACTGAGGTAATCAGGAGCATGGCGAAACAACCATCCTGAATGGTTGGGCTATCTCTCAGTAAATATTTTCACAAAGCTTTTCAATAGGAATGTCATCACTGCTGGCTTCTTCCTCATGGAGAGAGAATTCCCTGAGAAGTAAATAACATGGGACAACAGCAAAATGAGGCACAGCTGAAACTCCTTGTTGAAATAGTAACTTGCCATGGACACTGATGCTTGACTTGAACTGGTTAAAGAAGTGGCAGAAAAATGGAGCATGCCCTTCACAAGATCTGAAATAGGTCAGCACTGCTGTGTTCAGAGAGGTCATTTCTGCCTGTTATTATGGCTCTGTTCAGGATAGCACACACAGCAGAGGGAATGCTAAGGTAAAAGGAAACACTTCTTAAGCACTGCTCAAGCTGAGTTGGTGGTGTGCTGGGATGCCACTGCTAGTCATGGTTCAGGAAGAGCTCCAAGTACAATCAGGGCTGTGTTTGTTCTGTGCCAGAAGGCTGGCAGTCTCTTCCCAAACACACAAATCATAACTTGCACTTTACCAAACACAATGTGTTTGTTCACCTTTGCAAAATACTTTAGCCCAAAGAATATTCTTTTCAATAATATTATTATTAGATTTGGTATCCCAAACCAGCTTGAATTTCCTGCATCTTATTCTTAGGAAAAAACACACTGAGAATTCCCTGAAACATCCAGACTTACACAAACATCTGTCACAGAACGTTGTGATCCAAATCATTCAGATTTGGCAAAGTTCTAAGCAATAAGCAGTAGAATCTCAGGAGGAGAAGTAGCAGGCATTTTTTATCTTAGCTGGAACTGCAACCTCCATTTATATTTGTAGATTTCCATATGTGAAAGGATCCTTTCCAAACCTATTGCAGATATCCTGCAATGACTTAGACCAGTATTCATTTTACAATACAGCAAGCCCATCAAAAATTTAACTTCTAAACAAACAAAGCTCTGTTTTTCTGCTGCCTTCCCTGTCTTAATCCCCTATTTTCAGAACACTCAAAAAAATCTAGCTATACAATAATTTGGGAGAATTATGCCTTATTCCTGTCACTGTTGAAGGGACAATCCTTTAAAAATTTATTTATCTTAAAGATCAGTGATGTGTAATGTATCATGGCTTTAGTTTTCAGAGCACAGCTAGACTGGGAGGCAACAACAATCCACCGTGTGTGGCGCACGCTGTTGCTCTTCATACAGATACCCTTTGGATGGCTGCTGGTCTGAATTCAAATGGCTACAGAGAAAAGGCACCTGCTTCAAAGATCCATTGCAAATGCTCTTCTACAGGGCTGGAGGGGAGCGGTCGGCAAATATTGTCCTGCTGAGAGTGTTCAGGGACGAATGCTCGGGCTGTCAAATATTAGCCAAAATATCCTGACAACGGCTAAGGCCCGGGAGGCAATAAACCGAGGAATATGGCACGCAATTTCATCCCAGGGCTCCTGCAGAGAGGTTTGTTTTTGACAAACTCATGTTTTCCTGCCGAAAACAGCCCTGCCTGGCTGCGCTCGTTAGGGATTTGCGGTCTGGCAGGAGACCGCTCGTTCCTCAGCGACCTGCGGAGGCTGGAGTTCCCCTCCCGGCCGCTCGCGCCATTGCCCAAGCGCTGTGGCAATCCTCAGGCAGCTCCAAAGCACTCAAACATGACTGCCTGTGAGGGACGGAAAAGGACAATGTATTCCCTGCAGCACAGCGGGTCCAGCTGGGCCTCCCCCAGAGGGAATATCAGGGGGGAAAGTTCTGGCAGGCGGCAGAGAGCCCGGCCCTGGCAGAGGCTGCCGGGCGCTCCGGGAGCGCTGCCAGCGCCGGAGGCGGCCTGAGCCTGGGCCTGGGCACAAACAGCTCCTTCATCCAGCGGGAGCGGAGCCGGGCCCCGGCAGTGCCCCGGGACAGGGGAGCGGCGGCCCCCGCGCTGCCCGGAACGCCGGCTCTTCCAGGCGGGACCGGGCCTCCTCCTCACCAGGTATCGCCTGCTCTCCCCGCTTGGGTTGTTTCCAGACCGTACTTACAGGTGAAGAAGTAAATGTTGGATGCCGGAGCCCTTTTGCTGCCGAGGGCCGGGAGGCGCCCGCAGTGGCTGCGTGGGGAATTCCCGCGGGCAGATCCCATCTCCCGCAGCCGGGCAGGGAGGGCTCAGCCCACACACCGGGCGGGAGGGGTGAACCGCAGGGCTTAGCTGGGGGGAAGGCCCGGGATCGCAGCTGCTCCCGTTTCCCTCTTCCCCGCCCTGAGCGGCGACATGCCGGCCCTGGAGGGGCAAGGATCGCAGAGAGGGTTGATTTCCTCTCCCTTTTGGGAGGAAAGCAAGAGCATCGGTGTGTGAGCATCGCTCATGGTGAAGGCGGCTCTTGCAGGTGGCTGATGGAGGACCATCCCTTCGCAGGTGTGTCCCATGCTTGCAAACCAGCCACCTGAAGGAGGAGCTGAGGCCTCCCGCGGTCCCCTGTGGCAGTGGCTGTCTGTGAGCACCTGTGAGTCCTGCTTTCTGCCAGCGGTGCTGTGTGTGCAGAAAGGCTGAGGGGATCCCGAGGAGCCTCTAGAGTCCTTTGTTCGGTGAGGAAAGGTCATCCTCGCCTTCCTCCTGCAGCACTTCCTAAATGTACGTCTGACAGGGCAGCCCAAAGAGCAGAAAGGGGGGACCTGGCCAGGGTCAAAAGGCCAAAATCAGGAGCTTCTTTGCAGCAATCGCCCAAGAATGAATCAGTCTTTGCCCAGAAAAATCCCTCTCTGGGGTCATGTGAAAGGAAGTAACACCAAGAGTGCTTGTAAACTGGGGAAGTAATAAGACAAAAGTGATCAACAAAAAAAAAAATGAAGTGAAAAAGTATTCCATGGCATGCACTGACAGGGACAGTGGTACAGCTGCCCTGGTGGATGAGGAGCCCCTCCAGAAGCTCAGAAAGGCTTGAGCCTTTGCCCCCCAGTACCAGAGGCTTCACATGATTCAAAACAGTGTTTCAGCACTTACTAATGATGAGAGTCAGTTAAAAAAAAAAAAAAACCAACAAACTAAGCCCTTCAAATATAACAGGTTTTTGGTTTTCTTTAGTTACTTCCTGTTCTAACTTTTCTGGTCAACAGTTCAGCTGGGCTTTTTCCACTGTTTATTTGGGTGTGTAAATATGCTTATTTTGGTAGGCCAGCCGGATTGCGACACAAGCTAAGAGCGTCCAGCCTGCTGTGTCTGTGGGCTGCAGCTGCAGCTGGCAGTGGATGTGCACGTTCCTCTGTGTGTGTGTGTGTGTGTGTGCTGGGGAGCAGTGTATTTATCCATATTGGCCACGTTACCCACTGCCAGAACAATGTTAGAGCTGAAAGTTAGTGGCACTTAGTGGTGACATACAGCTATTTGAGGCAAGAAAGAATAAAGACCCCCTTGTGTCACATGAGGCTGACATTGTCTCCTCAGCTGTGGGAGTTGGGAGGTGAAGTCATGTCACAAAGTATCTCAGTATTTTTAAAACTAATTCGTTCTGGCCTGGGAGAAGCTGGGGCATGGCAGAGACATAAAACCCGCATTAGGCAACTGATGTCCTCCTTGCTGGAGAGTACAGCTCCAGGTAACTCTCTCTGGCTTCTGTCCTGTTCTTCATACACTATGAAGGGACAGAAAGCTAAACAATACCTGTCACCATTCAACTCCCTCCCCAAGAGCTACTGCAACTGATCTGCTTTTTAAATGCTGATTTTTGCAAAATGCTCAGGCCTGTCTGAGGGGATGAGAAGTGTCAACCCTGCTGGGACTAAGCTGGGCTGCACATCAGCTAAAAATAGTTTCTCCTTCTCTGCCCTCCACCCAGCAAGGTGCAGGCTGTGCTGCCAGGGCAGAGCCATAGGTGGGCCTTGCACTCAAAGCAGGGTCAGTAGCTCTGCAAAGCCCAAGCTGTGCTTGCTCATACAAGCTGTGTGTAGCCTCTGCTTTGCACCCAGCTAGTTTTTGGCATGGAGGGCTGTGCTCCTGGGCTGCAGCAGTAGGTGCAGGAAAAGTGGTGCATTGAACAGGTGCTCGTCATGGTCTTCTGAGCTGCTCTCACTGGCTCCAGCACTGCCAGCAGCCCCTTCCTGCCCTCGCTGGATTTTGCAGCATAGGGATCAGTTGATATCAAACTGGCTCATCTGCAAAAATCCCTTCTGAACTGGGTAGACTTGTGAAACCTGAATCTCCACCAAGCCACAGCTCCCCTTTCTTCCCTGGGGACAGGGAGGTCAGTCAGGAAATTCAATCTCCACCGTGGTCCGAGGGCTTCAGCGAAGGAGAGTTGTGAGGGACAACCGAAAGCACAACTCTGGCAGGTGGATAATGTACCCATTGCATATGTTCCAGGGCAGCTGAAAAAGCAGGGCTGTGTTTTCCATGGACTGCTGGGAGGCTCACTGGGCACTCTGAGAGCCACACGCCATTTCCACAGCTGCCAGTTCTGAGTGAGGAGGTTTATTCATAAAGATGTATTTAGATACCTTTCTCAGAACCAGTTTTCCTCAGTAATTACAGAATTGTTACCCAGCCCCTCAATTTCTTGTTGCTAATATTCTTCCTTGCTTTCTCTTTTCCCTTCCCACAACATTTTTCCGGACTGGGTTTCTGGGTGTCAGTCATGCAAGCCAGCAGTTCTGGTCCAAGGTCCATTTTCCCCCCTGTACTGTATCCTATTCCTCTGCTGTGCAGGCACTTCTGTAATCAGCTTGTAAAAGAAGATGTGCTAATTAACAGAAAGAAACGTTGCCCAGAGAGGAAGAAGACGGGTTGTAACAACCCTTGGCTGTGATGCAGAAGGAATGCAATGACAGGCAACAGTTCCTGCTGCTCTTTCCCTTCTTACATAGCAGAGACATCAAATTTTAAGTAGTGAAACCTCAGGGGTAACTGAGAAGCTGCGTGAACAGTTATGAGCAAGGATCTCATAAATAAACCTGACCTATCATAATTCCAAGTTGTCTGTCTTGCCTAAATTTATGTCAAAGACACCAAAAGCCACAGGAAGATGGTAAATCAGCCTGTCTTTGTAAGTGCAGGCACTGGTTTCCAGTAAAAGTTCTCAGAAAGCAATGTGAGGCTGGATTTCTAGTCACTGATAAGCAAGCCTCATAGGAGAAACCAGAACCATCAGGGCACACAACTGAAGGTCTGTCTCACTCAGCATCCTCTCTGAGAATGAATATTGTGGCTATTCCAGGAAAAAATTAGTCATAGGCAGAAGGGATCTTCCCCCTACATCCTTGGTCAGATTTTGGCAGTAACCTATTGAAGGGGTGCCTGACCCAGCAGGAGCACCCCTACTCACCTGTTCAAAGCTGCAAAAGGATTTATCACCTCTGAGACTGCCTAATCTCTCTCTTCTGGGCCCATTTAGTCCTGGCTTTGAGGAGTTTGCAGGGTGCACAGAGCTGCATGGTTCAGTTCTACTTGGTGCCTTCACCAGTGTAGTGTGAGAGCTGGCCATGGCCAGGAACACAGACTGGCACCTCACTGGAATGGGCGACCAAGTGACTGTCAACCAAGAGCTGTGTGCCACTCCTGAGGACAGCTGCCAGCTCCGAAGCTTGCCCAGGACAGGGGAAAATAGACACTGCACTTCCTGGAGTGGCAATCAGCAGATGAGGAGTGAAGTGGAGCTGCTCCAGGACATAAAGCAAGTTATAAAGTAAAGCAGAGAGAGGCAAAAATACAAGCCCTTGGAGCAGCAAGACTGGCTGGCACCTGGAGACCGCCATGTGCTGCTAAGCAAGCATGGCAGCCTTGGATGCCCATGAATCTGTCCAAGGTAGTGAGTCATGCTGGCAGGTACAAGGACCAAGAATGGATTGGAGACCTCCAGTGTGATTTGCTTCTGCTGACCAGGCAGTGATAGCCCTCACTGCTGGAGATTCCAATATTCAAGTGACCTTTTGGCTTAACAAGCTTAAAAAAAGCCAGTTTCTCCAGAGCTAGGTGCCTTTTGCATCTGACACAATAGAAAACTTGATGGGTGCCTCACTGCCTCAGATTTTATTGAGGAAACCTTCCCCAAACCGGCCCAAGCACTACTGGTGCACATGCAGATCACTCTCTTGTGCTCAGGATGAGGTAGTGGCTGCTTGAAGACTTTTCAAAACTTTCTGTCATATCAAAGGCTGATTTTTTTAAATCATAACCACAGTCTGGGTTGTGCACAGCAGTTGACCTTCAATTAATTGTTGGGAGGGATTATGTTATATGTTGTGGGGGTATTTCATAGCCTGATATTGCCCTGGATGATAGTAATGTGTGATATGTTGTTTCCCAATGCAGGTAGGAACCTCTCTGCTCTGGCTCTGCGTCCTGGAGATGGCCTCACCCAAGGTTGCAGTGGTGGGTGCAGGAGTCATCGGCCTGTCAAAGACTTTTCAAAACTTTTTGTCATATCAAAGGCTGATTTTTTAAATCATAACCAGAGTCCGGGTTGTGCACAGCAGTTGACCTTCAATTAATTGTTGGGAGGGATTATGTTATATGTTGTGGGGGTATTTCATAGCCTGATATTGCCCTGGATGATAGTAATGTGTGATATGTTGTTTCCCAATGCAGGTAGGAACCTCTCTGCTCTGGCTCTGCGTCCTGGAGATGGCCTCACCCAAGGTTGCAGTGGTGGGTGCAGGAGTCATCGGCCTGTCCACAGCACTGTGCATCACAGAGACTTGTCCCAGCTGCTCTGTGACAGTCCTTTCAGACCAGTTCAGCCCCAACACAACAAGTGATGTGGCAGCTGGGATGCTCATCCCTCATATCTACCCAGGTTCGTTTAATTCAGGGCAGCACTGCCCATGCACGCCATGCCATGTACCCAGGTGTGCAGTGGTGCATAGAGGCTCAGGAAATAAGAGTCATGACCTGTGTTCCCTGTCTGTCCCATATCCTTGACACTCATTTGAATGCTTCTCTTCTTTGCATTATTCCTCCCTGCACATTTGGTTTTGTTCACATGCAGACACACCGATCCACAGGCAGAAACAGTGGTTCAAAGAGACCTTCACTTACCTTTTTGCCATCAGCAACTCAGCCGAGGCATCAGAGGCTGGCATTCACCTGGTCTCTGGGTAAGAACAACCCCTGGGGCAGCCTTTGGTACATTTGTGCTGTGTTCTGGAGCAGGCAGACGGGTTTTCTTTGCTAGAATTCAGGGGTATTCCCTTCAAGGAATAGCTTTTATGTCTGTATTCCCAAGAAACTGCATTGTAGCTGCTCACATAGGATGTATTTTTAGGCAACATTCAGGAACAGGTGTGCACAGAAGACCCACTCAAGTCTGACCAGCACCAAATATCTTTTAACAACCCATGTTTTCCACACTGTCACCCACTAGTTGTTTGCAGCAGGGATCATCTCCATAGGGATGGGACTGCAGGATCCTCCAGCTTCAGCAGCTAGGTACAGGGATTCTGCTGGGGGCTGTGTGTGTTGGGGGTGTTTTATGCTGCCTATTAGGTACTGAGAAATTTGCCTCTTAGGAGTATTGAGACTGAGCACTGTAGCTTTATGGATACCCAAGGAATGGTGAACAAGTGTGCAAGTGGCCCCACCAGGTCCAGCCAGGTGTCTGCAGTTGTGGTGGGGACACTGTAGGAGGGCACTCTGTACATACACCATCACTGGAAGAGCTCTTTGTAGTTTATTTACCCTGGTGGGCCACCCTCACGCTCAGCTGTGCTGACCTTCTGCCTGTTTGCCCGGGCAACTGTTGCAGGAGCAGGCAGCAATTTTTCCCCATTGCTGTTAGCCTTGCAGAGCTCCACTGATATGGAGAAAGAGGTTCCTGAGCTCCTGGGTTTGTTCTAAGGTTTCCATGACACATAACATGGCCGAGCAATAGCAGTGAAGTTTCCCATATTTTTCTCTGTCTTTCTAGCTGGCAGGTCTTTAAAAGCACCCCCAAGGAAGAGTTACCTTTCTGGTCAGATACTGTGCTGGGATTTCGACCAATGTCCGAAGCAGAACTCCAAAAGTTCCCGCAGCACCAATTTGGTCAGGCCTTTACAACCCTGAAATGTGACTGCCCATCCTACCTGCTGTGGCTGGAGAAAAGGTAGGGTTTGCTGCAGGCTGGGCATGCAGAGGGGAAACCCTGGCAGAGGGACTGGAGGCAAGACAGGGTTTCCTTGAGAGCCTTAGATTTGGGCAAAACTGGGAAAAGGCTGTTTCTCATTGCGGAAAATGCGACAAGCTCTTGCTTGGGGAGAAGCGCAGGAAATAAATACAGAACTTTTCTGAAATGTGTAAGTCCCTATTTATGCAATGTCCACTTTGTCCCAGCGTGTCTGTACAGTGGGGCTTGGAGTGTGAGCGACCCTGGACATAGGGCCAACATGGGGCCATGCTTGGCCAGCCAGACCTTGAAGGTACATCAGGAACATGCCATGTCCTGAGAAAACATTTGGCTGCTCCACATTTGCCAAACTTCCCAAATAATATCCCTCTGTTTTTGAAGATATATCCAGTCTCTGTGAGAATAAGCACATCTAGGAAGGTGTCTTACTGTGAAGACTTTGCTCTTATGAAGTAGCTGGACCAATTAATCTCAAATTTGTTCAACAATTGGAGTAATTTCTTAAACCATTTGGGTGAAAAAAAAAACCCCAAAATGTTAAACAGCATCATCTTGTAACAAATTTCTTGAAAAAGTTTGCCTGCGTAAGGTGGGTGACACACTCACTCTGAGGAGTTGTGGCTTCAGAGTTCATGCCTGGATTAACATCAAAGTTAGAAAATCTGCCAATTTCCAAATATTTAAGTTTCCCCCAAATACCTCAATTTTGGAGAACCGTAGGGAGAGACAGGATGCCGATCTGAAAGGGTGCTGACACCCTGGGACATACTGGGGTCAGTTTTTAATCCAAATAAGTACCTCTAAAGTGGGCAAATGGGCTGTATCTGCTTGAGAGAAAGAGACAGGCTGCAAGCTGATTTGGGGTTAAGTAAAGAGATGTGTACTGACACCAAAGTACAAATTGCCAGCTCAGCTGCTTACTTGGATGCCTTTCATCACACTGCAAAATGTGAAAAAGCATTTCTTCTTGTAGCAGCCAAGCGGGCTGGGAGTTCTCCTGTGGCACCAGTGCCATGTGAGGTCTGTGCCATCTACTCGGTACATGTGATCTGTCATGTTTCATTGCCTAACTGAAGCAAATTTCTGCTCCAGGACAGCTAAGTTGTACAACCCATTTAGTATCTGCCATGTGATTTCTGCTCTCTCCTTATTTCTCAAAGGATGTAATCTAATGAGATGATCAAGCTCTTTTTTTTTTTTTTTTCTCTTCTCCCTGGTGATGAGAAGTGAGAGAATATTAAACATGTAACTAATTCTCAACCCCCTAGTGACCTGAGCAGTATTTATAGACCATTCCTGGCAATCCACAAGGAAAATTGTTGTTGTGCCCACCTTGCTTGGCCAAAAATAGACTTCAGGAATTTTTTCCTGCTTACTTGCCCAAATTCAGGCGTTTTCAGCAGGTTTTTTCAATGGTGTATTTTTTATGGCGTGGTGACAGGGTCCTAGCAACAACTCTTAGGAGCTCTTCCTGCAAGTTGCCCAGCCACAGCTGCTGCATGACATCTCTCCTGTTCTTTGTAGACAGCTTCAGTGTCCTGCTACATCAGGCCCCAGAGCATCAACTATGCCCTGGATTCTTGGCTCACTTACTGCTTTGTGGGAAACCACTGCTTTCATAGTAGAGTTGATGACTTTGCCAGCTGCTAGAATGTTGCAGAGGATGGGATTTTCCACTCAGTGCATCACAGACCTGTCTCCTGACTTGCTTATCCTAAAACCCCCAGCAAAAAACCCCTACAATGGGATCCAGCTGACAGCATGCAAGGACCAGTGATTTTCCACAGGGAAGAGCTTCAAAATTCAGGCAAGTTCAGGGAAGGATTTGACTTGAAATTGAGTTCAGAAGTGAATCTCAAGAAGAGGTGACTTTCACTGAAGAGCAGACATGTATGTATAGTGCTCTGAGCCATCCTGGGTGATTCCTGGCTGCTGCTCCAGAAGGTTATGGGCACCCTGGGGGTCCTGTGCCACATCTGCCCAGCCTTAGTGCAGATCTTAGGGCTCGGCACATGGCACTAGATGGCTACATAGCTCAGGAGGTGAGTTGGGAATGAATGTGACAACATATAACAGACACATTAAAAGGGGGGTAGGACAATAGCTCTGCCACTAGCATGAGCAAGTTGCTAAGTAAATCTGTTGTTTCCCAGCTTGCTTGGGCTGTTAAAGCTTGATACTGTTACCAAAATGAATCAGACCATGAAGACCTGACTGTTTGCCTAGGGTCTGGTGCCCTAAAACTTCTTCTAAAACTTCTCTAAAACTGCTCAACTTATTGTACTTTTTCCAGCCCAGCCAGGCTAAATACCTCTTACCAAATCACACCAATCACAAAACAGAACCCCCATGGCATTTTCTTTGCTTTTTGTCCTAGCTATTGTTTGGTCTTGATCAGTATGTAAAGGCAAAGGCAAATTATCTCATTAATTAATGTTCACAATAGTTACATAATGGTTTAGGGGTTTCTTTTCTGCCTCACTTTTTGCAGGTTGAAAGCAACTGGCACCCAGATATACACCAGAAAAGTGGCAGACTTGTGGGAGCTGCACAGTGAATATGACATCGTTGTCAACTGCACAGGCATGGGAGCCCACCATCTGGTGGGGGACAAGGAGCTCTTCCCTGTCAGGGGACAAGTGCTCAAGGTTCACGCTCCTTGGGTGACACAATTCATCCGGGATGGAGATGGCTTAACTTACATCTACCCAGGGATACACAGGGTGACCCTGGGGGGAACCAGGGAAAGGGGAAGCTGGAGTCTCTCCCCTGATGCTGGCACTACTAGAGACATCTTTGACAGATGCTGCTCCCTTGAGCCCTCTCTGCAGCGAGCTAAGGATATCGAGGTGAAGGTGGGCCTGAGGCCATCCAGGCAGTGTGTGAGAGTGCAAAGAGAGGTTTTGAGCCAAGGAGGAGTTAAGCTCCCAGTGGTTCACAACTATGGGCATGGGGCAGGTGGCTTTTCAGTGCACTGGGGCACAGCCAAAGAGGCTGCTTCCCTGGTGGAAGAGTGCATTTCTGCTCTGCAGGGCTCCTCATCGAGAGCCAAGCTTTGAATCCCAGAGGCTCCTTTTCCATCTACAGGTAGTGCTGCATCTCCTAGTAGCAACTTGGGCTTTAAGTCCATTACTGTGTAGAAGGAAACTAAGTCAACATCTTGTTCCAATGCAGATACTCAGTGATATCTTTAACCACCTTGGAAAGGCATGATGTGTTGATCCATGTATTAGCCCAGCTGATCATCTCCTTCATCTGCCCTGGGTATTTGTCCTAGTCTCGTGTGGAAAAGACAAGATACACAAATATTCTTCACATAACGGGGATCAGGTTGCTGCATTATAAAACAAATAACATCAATTTAGCATTTCTGCACCTGCATCTAAACGGTGTCAGATGCAGTAAAAATACGTTGTCTCCATTTGTACCAAATCTAATCTAGAATTGCCTTTGTTTCTGCCACCTTGCTAACAAATTTTATCATTGTCTATATGATTTAAAAGGAAAAGAAAACCCCATGCAGTGCTGCATTACAGTGCTCCAGGTCAGCTCTTACAGAAAGTAGCATTAGGTCACGGTCACACACAGTGACCAGGCAAATGTGATTTTAAGAGCAGGTCTGTGATATCCATCACTGCATTTGCTCATATTGCACCTCAGGGAACTTAAAGTTGCTGCTAATATTGCCCCACATGAGCTACAGTTTTGTGCATCTTTTCTCACGCTAGTTTGCAAATCTGTTTTTTTCTTTCAAGGCCCTCAGATTTTGCTCTTAGACACCAGTGATTTCCCCCCAGCCCCTCCCCTCCTCCCCCACACAGCAGCATTCATATGACCTTTGTTATACTGAAGAGGATTTTCCAGAGTGGGCTGGGGAATGCAGCATCCCTTTTCTGCTTCACAACAGCACTGTCTGCTTTCCTTGCAACAGCTGATAGGAATAAATTGGTGACAAACCAACAAGGATTCTAACACCAGCATCAGTTTCATAGAAGAGCTATTTAAGACTAGATAAACACTCTGAGGAAAAAGTTGTAACTGGACATGAGCAAGCTCCTCTGCTGTAAGAAAGCTGAGTTCTCTGCTCGCTCCATGGCAGAAGCTCTGCTGGGCTTTACACTCCCCTCAGCAATTCAAACCCTTTGATGTGTCTGAAGATAATCACTCCCCAAAACTGGATCTTACCATCAAAGTACAGGTCTGACTCTTAGTGATTAAATGACTCATTAAATCTTTAAGGGCTCACTTGAGAGTGTTATCATCCATTTTTTGTCTAGCTTTTTTGTCCACAGAATTACAAAACCATTCAAAATCCTTCAATAATTCCAGTGATTAAAATTAACTGATAAATAAAGTTCTAATAATGGAGCAAAGGTCACTTCTGTAGTGTTTCCTTTCATAAGCAAGGCATTTTCTTTAATTTGGAATGGCTTGACAGGGCCAAGAAAGGCCACATTCAGCTACCAACTCCTGCTGTTCTCAGGAGGATGAGGACAGTTATCATTTGCAAGGAACAGCTGTCAGAAGAAACATCACCAAATTAAATTATGGGCCAATAAGCACCTGGGACCAGCGTAAGCCACCCCTGCCTTTAGCAGGGCTGAAGAAGAATAAGAAAGAGAATCCTCATTTTCTCAGCTCTGAAAGCTAATTTTGCACTCCCCCCTTTGTCCGTCCCCCCTCCCAGTTTGTCCTTTCCAGTGGTATGAGAGGGCAGAGCTGCTGCTTTTGGCAGCAGTGTTGGCGTAGGGCTTGTCAAACTGCAGCTTTGTCCTCAGCTAACACAGAACATAAAAATACATGGAAAAAGAACATAAGAATGGGCTCTTTTTCTTAATCTTTATTTTAAGTTTTAAAATAGCAAACAGTGTAACTTATCCTGGAACAAGAAATGCTACTAATGCTAGTAAGGTGATCATAGTCCCATAAGAAAGGAAAGCTGTGCTTGTGCACTTCTTCTCTGCAGGGTGATGGGGTTTCTTCTAATCTAGTTCTAAAAATTGTCTGGTTGATACAGTGTCAAACAGGTTGGGCTGCAAAGCTTATCCATCTGGTATCCTAGCTCTGCTCATGCCCAGCAGAGAGAACAGCCACTTCTGGTCTACGGTCTTCCTTATCTGAGGGGTAGCTTAGTGTTTCAGATGATTTATCTTCCTCACAGTGGTTGACTTGCTTCTAAAACCAATTATGGTTCTTCTATACTCCCCAATATCTGTAAAGGGAGAAACTGTCCGGGAGCAGAGCTTGTTGCCTTCATCTTTGTCTTGAACCTAAAACCATCATCTGATGGCCCTTTCTTGCATGTTCTGAGAGGTCGTGACTCCATGGCCCATTTGAGTTTATAGAGTTCCACCATACTCTCTCTCAGACTCTTCTTTCCACCTTGAATAATCTTGGTTTACATAATACATAATTGCCTCACTTTCACAAGCCCTGATCCTCATGGGGACATACCTGTTGGAGAAGACAGCACAGTAAAGCATAAGCAATCCAGGAGGTTCCTTCTCCAAGTGATAGAGCAGCCAACAAGGTGAGGTGCTATTATGGACTCTCTTCTTGTCAACAAGGAGGTACTGGTGTCCCAAGTGAAGATATTCCTCAGAGGTCAATATTGGGGCTGGTGCTGTGAAAAATCTTTGCCAGTGACACAGAAGTGGGACTGAGTGCACCCTCAGCAAGTTTGCCAATGACACCAGGCTGTGTGGTGCAGTGGACACACTGGAGGGAAGGGATGTCATCCAGAGGGACCATGGCAGGTTTGAGAGGTGGGATTGTGCAAACCTTATCATGTTCAACAAGGCCAAGTGTAAGGTCCTGCATCTGGGTTGGGGCAATCCCAAATACAAATACAGGTTGGGTGGAGAATGGACTGAGAGCAGCCCTGAGGAGAGAGACCTAGGGGTGTTGCTTGAGGAGAAGTTCAACGTGACCTGGCAATGTGTGCTTGCAGCCCAGGAAGCCAACTGTATCCTTGTCTACATTGAAGCAGAGTGACCAGAAGGTTGAGGAGGGTGATTCTGCCCCTCTGCTCTGCTCTTGTGAGACCCCACCTCAAGTGCTGCATCCAGCTCTGGGGACCCCAACATAAGAAGAATATGCACCTGCTGGAGGGAGTCCAGAGGAGATTATGAAGATGATCAGAGGGCTGGAGAACCTCTCCCTATGTATGTAGGTTGAAAGAGCTAGGGTTGTTCAGCCTGGAGAGGAGACAACTCTGGAGAGACCTTAAAGCACCTCCCAGTACCTAAAGGGGGCTAACAAGAGAGTTAGAGACTTTTTGCAAGGGTATGTAGTAACAGGACAAGGAGGAATGGCTTTAAAATGGAAGAGGGTGGATTTAGATTAGAAAAATTTCTTCACTGTGAGGGTGGTGAGGCCCTGGCACAGGTTGTCTAGAGATGTGTGTGCCTTATACCTGGAAGCATCCAAGACCAAGTTAAATGGGGCTTTAAGCAACCTGGTCTAATAGAAGGTGCACTTGCCCATGCCAGGGGGTGGAACTAGATGATCTTTAATGTCCCTTCCAACCCAAACCGTTCCATAATTCTATGACCCCTCTTCCCTTCAAAATATATTAAAATGCTTTATAGTAATTAATAAGCATTTAAGTGACAACCAGATACCTGTCCTGAGTAGTACTAGGTGTTTCAGAGACCATGGCTGTGGCTGGGTAGTGAGGTAGTCTTCCTCCCAGCTCAGCCAGGTGTTTTTCTCTGCTGTTAGCTATACTGATTTTCACCTGCCGTTACTTTGTGCGAACTCATGAGATGGTTTTTGCAACTCCTTTAGGCAGTTTGCATTTTACTGCCTTCAACAAACTGGTACCACCAGCAGCTCAGCCATTTGCCTGACTGATGGGTCTGTGGATGAACGCTGGCCCTACCGCGATCCCTCTAAGATGCAATTGGCAGCTTCTCTCCGCTGTGAAGAATGGATGATTTATCCTTACCTTGTCTCTCTATCCTGTATGCAGCTGCTGACTCATGAGAGGATCTTCCCTCTTACCATGCCAGATTAGCTTCTTAATGGGTCCTTGGTGACAGATGTTGTTAAAGGCTTTCCAGAAGCTGAGCAGATCATAGTGAGCGGATTGCTCTCATCTGCAGCTTCACAGTTTCCTCTGAAGCCGTCAGAGGGTGGTGCAGCACAGCTTCATAGGCTCTCACTGCAAAGCTCTGCCAATTCTCCCCTCTTGCTCTGTGTCTCTCCTTGCAACTATTCTGTTACTATGGCTTTTGCTGTTTGCCTGCCACAGGTGTCAGATTTAATGGCTTGCATTTCTCTAGATCCCTTAGAGTGCTTAAAAGAAAACAGTATCACTTGCCGTCCTTTTTCTTCAGCTGTTTTAAGTAAAAGCTTATACACTAGCTCTTATAGTGCAATCATTTCCATTAGCATTCCTTAAAAACCCACAAGCAAGTAACATCTGCTTTTCAGGAATTTGCTACTATCCCTTGCATTTATTTGTTCTAAAGCCTCATCTAACAACCCTTCAATCTGAGGCAGCTTCCCTGTATTATCCCTTTAACAAATGGTTCTGCCATGAGCATTTCACTAAGCTTTTCTGCGCTGAACACAGACACAAGTAATCTGTTTAGCTCTTGCATTAGGACGTGTTTCCTCTCAAACTCCTTTTCCACCTTGATCATCTGCTGACTGCACACCCTGGTCACCTCCAGCAAAACTCTCCAGCAGGCTCCCAAGTCCTGCTGGGATAGAGGTGTTTTTTTGTCTAGTAGCAAGTTTCCTCAAAATATTTTTTTAGTCTTCCTTTATGTTTCTGCTTTTAATTTGACAGAGTTCATGTCCTTTTCCTGTTTGGAGGGGATCTATTTTGGTTCTTTCCCATGCAATTTTTATCATGCTATTACAATGACCCAGTAATTATCTTCCTTCTGGAATATGTCTGATATTTCTGACTTGTGATTATAAAGAGGTCAAAATGGCACCTTTAAACAAAGTTCACCATGATTCTCTGCTCCTCTCTTCCTCCTCACTTCCCCAGTTTCTAGCTTGAAATTATTTTTTAAATCTTACTCCTTCTCACAGTGGTTCTCTCCCTGGTTAAAGTCATGCCACACAAAGATTGAGCATTCTATTCAGAAACCTCATCTTTTTGTTCCAGAAGCTTTCAATTTGCCAATAATATACCCTAATATTTTGGGAATAACTGAACATTCTTCTGTTATGCTTCCCTGGGCATTGAAAATTTAAATAATCTAAAATATATCCTGGATACATAGTCACTGCTGCCCTGTGCCAGCTGTACACCTGCCCACAAAGGGGAGTCACACTATTTCAGAGCCTTCAGGCCAGCTCACTGACACTGACTGCTTTCAGGCAGCTGAAGTTTGTTGAGATGAGTCCTGTCTTGCTTCAGCTGCCCAGCCCCAGGTGTTGGTCTCCAGCAGTATCTCATCAGCCATCCCTGAGTTTCTGCTCCTCACCCAAGACTCGTGCCAGGAGCAGAAGCAAAGCTGCGGCCTCTGTTGCCTCTCCAGCTCCAGCTGAAGCTGAGCCAGCAGTTGAGGAATTTTCAAAACTCTGTTTTGATCTTAAAATCTGTCTCTGCTGCTGCATCAGCTCTGTAGATTTCATCTGGAATCACAGAACAAGTGTCAGAGAAACACTCACATGTGGGAGAGCATTAACAGTGGAAGGTTCATTAAACCTCCCTGACCTGCCTGTGCTGATGAAAGGTATCCTGAAAGAAAGACTTAGCTGTCACCTGGGCAAAGCATTTTATCCCTGTGCTGTTCCTTAAGCCCATACATGTCTGGACATAAGTTATCCAAACTGTTCTTGAGTATTTCCTTCTTATCCACACTTTCTGATCTACATTGAAGAGGCACCCTTAGCAGATGGCAACCAATCTGTCACACTCACATGGAACTTCAAAGGTGTAATTGTGGTATAGAAAGAGAACGATTATATTTTGAGACATTTTTATCAATCCTTGTGATTCCAGAGAGCAGATGGGATGTGTGATGGATTTTAGAGCGTTAGCACAAAATAATAGTTTTCTGCAACAGAGAATTTTGTTGATTTTCCTCACAGAAACAATGCCATGAAGTCATCTTATCTTGATATAGGCTTTTGACTCTGCTTAAAACAAATTTCTGGAAAATACAGGAAAATTGGCATTCACCATTCATTACCATTCTCTTCCAGTCAAGGACTATTTGAGATAAACTGCAAATTCATTAGGAATAAATGTAGCAATTAGAGATAACATCATGGACTGGACCGAGATTTTTATTGTTTTCACAGCAATCAAGTGGCTATTGTTACGTTGTCTGCTGCTGTAGTCTGTCCTGCTCTTTTCCCTACTTTCCACCAGAGGGAGATATTGGATCAAGCAGTTGCTGAAAAAAACCTCACACCATCTCAAAGACCAAATGGAGTTAATTCAGTGGAAAACTGGATGCCCGTCGGGCTCCTGCATACCTACAGAGCTAGGGGGATTTGGGTGCTTCAATAGGGCTTCGAAAAAGGGTCGTGTATGCTTTATGGATTTATGGAGAACACTTAAAAGAAATACAATAAAATGTGAAGGTAGCAGCATACCAGAAGCAGTTATTAACAAAAAAACCCAAGAAAAACAAAATAATAATAATCCTAGGTTTAGCTGCTGCTATAGCAGTGTGTCCCAGAGTTTTTCCCCCACCAAAAGGCTGGAGAGAAAACCATTATCTTGGATAGCCAAGTGTCCTCAGTTCCTCATGTTGTGGGTTCTTGGGGTCCCCCAGTGCCTCAAGTTATGCCTGGGTTGGACATCCTGTGGGGCAGTCCCTATGTGGCTGCACCCTGGTCCATGCGTCCACTGGCTCCTGACCAGGCTCCTGGTGAGCCCAGACACCATTCTGGGTGCTCAGGTATTAGAAATTACTGCTGCTTCAAGATCTGAAATGGACTGGTTTCTTTCTGGAAATAGAAATTTCTCCCTCATGTCTATTTTTCTCAATGAAGAAGTAAAAATTACATATTTTGGAGAAGGAGAAGCAGACATGAGTCAAAACCCAAGCGTACTGAGAAAGGGAGGTGCTGGTGAGAAAAGAAGGGGGAAAGAGATTTTCTGAAAGTGAATAGCTTCATACAAATGGTATTTCCAAAAGTGAAAGCAGTTTCAAGGGAATATTTTTCCTGTGTTTTGCTTTCATCCTTTGAGACTGTCTTACACCACTGGCAGCAGCCAGCAGGAGCACGGCCCCACATCACTTTGCTCCTGTTAACATCCACTACCCACCACAACACCAGTATATTTCTCACAGAGTAAGAGGCATGTACAGCACGTGCTGTGCTCCCACCATTGTCACATCTCCCACTTTTTGATTCAGCTTCTCCAAAGTCCCAGTCAACCAGTGGATATCTAAGCCTGACATTAGCCTTTCCTTCAATTTGCAAGCCAAACAGAGGAGGGGAAGTTTGTTTATTTTCTGTGTCATCAGACAATTAAACAACTCAGCCAGCTGTCGGCGATTCAGAAGCACCTGTGTGTGAGCCTTCAGTCAGCATTTTGGCTAAAACAAGGTTCTGAAAAACAACCCTTCCCTCAGGGAACACAGTAGAGCCGTGGAGGGAGCTTTTCTGTCACACAAATGAATGGTTTAGGTTGCTTAAAGGATCACCATCAAATATATTAGTGAAAACAAACTTTAATACAAATGCAAAAGTCAGGCAAAGCTCGATAGCAAGGCTTACTCTAATACTGCATGGATAATACATATAAAGGATAACCAATTAGAATCAATTTAGAGTGATTTATATGGAGGTCAGGGATGCAAAAATGGGTAAGGAAGGAAAGGTCAAGGCAGATTCTCTGGTGGGTCATGAGCTTCAGAGTGAACTCCCTTGCTTGCTAGACTGCTTCTCAGAGAGGTGCCCACACATGGCTGGATCCAATCTTAGACTTGCACAGGGTCAGTTGTTTATGTCTAAAGGATCTAGAAGCACTTAAATGTTAGATTATCCAAGGATCAACTACAAACAGTAATAACAGTGAAGGATCCAAGATAATAACATGCATACTATATTTGCTAGGGGGTGTCCAAGTGAATACAAACCCTGTATGTACTAAGGTAATACACACACAGGCACTGATATGTAATGTATAAGTGCAAAGGTAGATGTACTAAAGCATTTCCCTCGAGAATCAGTGAAACACTCATATCTAATGCCTTTTTGGCATTTCTTAATGGGGTTGAGCTGGGGTGTTGAGCCTCAAGTACTGGGATATCAGTCCAGGTTCTGTCACCAAGTGACACTTCTCTGAATTTCACAAACTTGAGAGTTTGGGCCCTCTGAGAGGTGTCCACACAGAGGGAAATACTAGTGCAGCCCACTGCAGTCCAGAAGAGCTCTAAGGGTCTGTCTTAGGACCACTGGCTTTAGGGCCATGAGATGGTTGGCTTAAGCCATCAATGTATTTTCATCCTGGCAGCAATCTGGGTTATTACTGGAATTTATGAAATTCCAGTGAGGATGGTACTGTTCCACTTGAGCTACTTTTCAGATAAGGAACATTCCAAGGCTGTCAGGGGTGACTGATTATTCCTGCTGTCATCTCCCACCTTGATAAGGCAGCAGGAGTTCCTGGTACAGACAGTACTGCCCCCCACCTCCACTTTCCAAGAGTTCCCAGTAGGATCAAGAGATGCTTCACCACCAATCTCTTGTGGAAAGGCCTGAGTGGGCCAGAGGAGGCGGGGGAGGGATGAACCAATGCACTCACACTTGCTTTCCTCCTTGCCAAACAAGGCTGGGCTTCAAGGAGATGAAGCCTCTCCTCTGCATAGACCTTGCAGTCTGGAGAGTCAAATGATATCTTGGTCGGTGGGACAGCTGGTCTCCTTTGAGCATTTGAAGAACTGGATTTGGGCTTCTCACATCCCATGTTGCTGTGACTACAAGAAGAGCAATCCCACTTTAATGTGTGCTTCCAATAAAAAAGGCTCAAAGGGTATTTTTGAAATAAAGAAGAAGAGGCAGCTGAACTCCAGGGAAAGACTCCAAGAAACAACCCACTTCTCTACAGAGGTAAAGCCCCTGAGTAGCACTGGCTACCCTGCTTCTGAAAATGCCTCTGTAATCCTGGGTGGGCACTTTTTTTTCTGTGTGGTGAGTGTATCTGCACAGTGTCAGCACTCCAGGAATAATCACAGGACGAATTGACACAGAGATTTGCAGCAGGATAATTGCCTCAAACAGAAGGATAAATAGCTTTTTCTGGCATTTAACGGGCCTCTTAAGTGAATGGCAATAAACTCTGTGCGAACAGCTGTTTTCCCTCTTTTTCGTCCTTTTGCATCTCATCCATAATTATGCACTAAAATGTTCTTGTCTGGGTTGCTGAGAGCAATCTTGTTGCTGTTTGTCTTTGCCGTGTAAGGCTGAGCATTTCAGCACAAAGATTGAGTAAAAAGCCCTGGATTCCTAAAGGCTCCTGCCACTATATATCAGTGATCATCTTCTTTGCTTCGTGTTTAGCCTGAGGGAGAAGTGAGAAGTTAAGGGGAAAATTTTTCTCTTCTAGCTGCTGCTCTACATGTCCCACTGTTGGGGTGTCCCCCTGCAAGTCTTGGTGTCCTGGGCTCCAGCTAGGAGGTTCCTTTGCTTGCCTGGCTTCTGGCATTGACCCAGCTACAGTTCAGGAGAAGCCACAGCTTCAATTTTGCCTTGCAGGGAAGTTAAGTGTCCTGTGAGATGCTCCTCCCCACTCTGTGCTGACTGGACCATGGGGAGATAGCAGAGCAGCCTTTCCTCTGTAGCTGATGGCTCTGCCTCCAGCTTTGCCGACAGGAGAGTAGGAGGGACAAAGCAAGCCCTGCAAAAAAGCCTTTATACTTTTAGCAATGTGTACTTCATCTGTTGATAGAGTACAGAGAAACGACCTTGTTCCTGAGGAAATTCAATACATTTTGGCAAAGGGATCTCCTAACAAGGAACCTGTGAGCAAGCCAAGAGCTAGGGCACAGCCACAAGCATTAGCCCAGCTGAGTGTTCCTCACTGGAAGCAATGTTGGTGGAGGTGTCACAAACCCACTCTGTCCTTCTCAGTGCATCTTTGAAACGTCCGACTGACCTTTGCTTCCCACATCCAAAACTGAGGATGGAGGCACACATGCTGCAGGGAGGCACATGCTGAAAGGATGAGCCCTGTGGTATCACCTAACCTACATACAAACTCTTGGCTGAGGAGGTTATTCCACTTGGGATCAATGCCGGTGTCTCTGCATCATTGATGCTGCTCCACATGACATTGAGGAAAACTGCTTGGAAAAGAGCCTGCGGGAAGAACACTGAGTTTTATCCTCACCGTCTGCTCCTAGACAGGCTGCTCAGCTGCAGGGGAGCTGTGGTATCTTTTCTGCTGAGGGCAGACCATTTCTCTCCTCCTTGTTAGGATTGTATCTAAGACTTCAAAATGCAACCAGATGGAGGAGAGGACTGGCTGACCACATGGTAATAGCTCAGAAAAACAACCTTTTTGTTACAGATAAAGACTGAATTTAAAAATGTCCTGAAAAAATGAGATGCTTTCCCGACACATGGATGAGACCTTTATTATAGGTGGATGCATATTATTAAACTGGCCTGCATACTGGTCCTGAACATTTTGGAAAGCCTCGTATCCCAGGAAAGCTGCTTTTCATCCACCAGGTCTCAAGGATGCTGCCAGACATTCCCAGCTTTTATTGTTTCCTATTGCCTTTAATGATGCATAAATTGTCCAGACACACGCCAGTGTATTGAACAACATTGAAAGACAGACCATGGGAAAAGTGAATAGTATATTAATTATGGGTCTTAATTGGTTTGTGAATCTTCTACCTGAAACATTTTGCTACTGTTCCTCTTCCTGTCAGCCCCAGTGCTTTGGCTTGCACCTCATCCCCTCTTGGAGACCCCTTTTCCCTGAGTGCTTCCCTGATGAAGGAAGGTTTCTCTCAGTGACATCTGCTCCATTGTTCCAGTGCTGTTGCCATCCCCTGTATAAATACTTCGGCATTTGTAGTGTTCTATATAAGCCCATGAAAAATATGTAATAAAAAGGATTATATAATTTCTTAAAGCCATCATTACTACTCTAGCTGTGGTGTTTTGTCAAATTCTGACAATTACAGATTAATCCCTATGCCAAATTACACTTTTTAATGAGAGATATTCATCCTTGAGCTTAGAAGTCTAAAAATGTAAGTCAAATTTATTGCATCCAAAAAAAGGCAGAGAGCTGAAGCCAGAACAACACTAAGGTAATCTTTAAAACATACAGAAAATAGGACTTTTAATAGAAACACAGGGTAATTTATAAGCAAAGCTGGACATCTGCCTAGGATTACAATACAGATACAGAGGAAATACAGATGATGAACTGATATCACAAAAATGTTTGTGCAACAGTATGTGAACTGCATGTGAGCCATCACTACTTAATTCCTCTAAACTGGAATGTCTTTTTTTAACAGTTCCTGTAAACTGGAATGTCTTTTTTTGATTTTCATACTAATATCTCTTCAATAGAATTTCCAGCCCTTATTTTAAAAAGTAGGCAGAATTTTGCTTGTTCAGCTTGATTGGACAATTTAGTAAAAGGCAGGCTGTAAAAGCACTGTTATTCCTATTCAGGACTGAAACACAGCTTCTGGAGGCAACAGTTGTATTTTGTAGATATCCCAAGGATTAGGGTTAAATAAATAAAGTTGAGGCCCAGGATTAGCAGAGAGCTGCAAAGCATCTTGTCCCAAAGGGCCGTCTCATTTTTATTCTTCTTCCTGCAGCGAATGTGTGTGCACAGGTACAGGTGCGTATGAGAGCAACCACACAAGGGTGTGACTCACAGGTAAACCTTGAGCTATAATCCCCTCTCCAGGCCAATAATTATCAACCATCTCTTCCGTCAAATTTGGAGCACGCGGCAAGGCTGTGCTGTTCGATTCCCTCTGTAGCTGGAGGGAAAGACAGCTCCTGCCTGTGCCTCGTGCTGTGCTGCTGAACAGCAAGATCAATCTTGTGTTAAGCTGCCTAAACAGCCCACGAGCTTGATGAGAGCTAATGGGAGACTGCATGAACATATATTTTTTAGTTGTTATCTGCAAACTTACCAGTGGCGAGCTGAGAAGCCGTTTTAATGATTCACACAGCTTTGCCTTGACAGCTGTTCAGACACGTATTTCTCAGCAGCAGTAAGTGGGTAATAGACCAATACAGCCAATTTACTTCTCTGTTGCTAACATTTAAAAGATAAGACAGAGAGATTATTTCATAGTTTTCAGTGGGATTTAAGGCATGGGAAGAAGTAAGGGCTATACCTACCTGGCAGAGCTGTGTACAGGCTCCACAGATGTCTGTCACTTGGGGCATAAAGAAATATTTCTAGGATTTTGCACTGCAATTTCAAGGAACAGAACTGAAACAAGGCTTGCACAAAAGCCATCGCTGAGAAGTCACCCAGGGAGCTACAGACTTTTAATTCCATGTTCCTCAGCACTATGGCAGAGCTTTCACACATAAATACACAAGGCAATGAACTGGGCCTGGACCAAAGCTCTGACTGCTCCAGACTCAGGATCTGAGGCACACACATCTTCTGTGGGAAGGACACACCGTGCTTGTGGAAGTTTCAACACAGAGCATCTCTGTTTTCAAGTGCACGGAACAACGTCACTCCGATTTTTGAAGCATTAGTCAGCAGTGTAGGAGGAAGGAGGGGGAAAAAACCTTCCTTTGCTCTGTCCTATAGATTTTGGCAAGTGGCTCATATCAAGTCCAGAGCACAAAGTCAAAAAGAGTGTTTTTATTCATTTACTCATTTTATAGGAGGAAGGTTTGACTTGTATTAACAGCCCTTGGAGAATCCTAGGGAATCCTCGTGGTGTTTTTCCTGCCTGGGGTTTAATTTTGCACATGGATTGAAGCAGAAATTTTAACTAGCCAGAAGATAAACAGAAGCCCTGACAGTGGGTGGAGGCAGAAGATGAATGGGGTAGGCAAGGTGTTTGAACTGAAAATGGCCATAAGAGAGAGAAACATTAAATAACAGCTGCAAAGGAGAGATTTCACTACCAACAATATCCCAGGCAAGAGGTAATTTGTAAGCAGCAGAGATAGCACTGAAGCAATGAAATTTCATTTGTGTTAAACTTTTTCCTTCTAGAGGTTTAGCACTGTGCTCTTACTACAGACAATTTTATAAATGAGAGAGGAATTTTAACAGTTTAAAGACTTTTCCAGGAGAAACTGAGGGAGCTGTAGCTCTGTGGTACAGTATCTAAAAAGTAGATATTGCAAGACTAACATCTGATTTTGGTTATCAGGGCACGAAGCTCCCTGTTCTCAGCAGAAATTGCACGCTCACATTCAGAGTCGCTGTTCCAGTTACTCCTTGCTTTTCATGGTGGCAGTTTGTGCTCAGCTGGATCCAGCTTGATGAATGTTCCTCTAACACCATCCATCTTGCTTTAGGACAGCAAGGAGGGGAGGTTATTTGCTGCCTGACTCAGTGAGAGAGCATGTTTTGCAAAAGATATGAAACTTTGCAGAAGCTGTATTTCCCAGCAATCACCTCAAAAAGGCCCATCCTCCAGCTGGAGTTTCATGCATTATGCTAAAATTCTAATTTACTCTACTTCTCAACAGGCTTTGCTCACACACACTTTGCAGCCAATTCCTGGGGGAGGAATTGATTTATAATACACTTGTTAAAATGAAGAAGTGAGACTGTTTAAGGGACTTTCTTAATTCTCACTGATTATCATGCTAACCCTGATAAGATTTCTCATTGTCCCTGAGATTTCCTGAGATCATTCTCTACCATTGTTCTTTTATTCTCTATCTTTAGAAACACTCTTTTGTGTTTTTAACAGGCAGACTTACATTCATAAGAAATTGCAGGACAGGGGAGTGGGGAGGAAGCATGAGAAATTAAACTGTTTGTTAAAACACAAAAGGAAAATGAAAACACTGAGTTAAATTAGTGAAGTGTTCTTTATCACGACCACTCCTACATATCCACAAACTGGGGCTTATCAGCTTTCTAAGGAAGGGAATATTTTGTACAAGGTCAGTACTTACAGCTCAGTGATGACAAGAAGAGCGGCTGGATTCAAGTATTTGAGCTTTTTGCTGAAACTACACAGTGAGAGAAGAACAACAAATGAAACTCTGATGCTAAAACCAAGAAAGACTTTGTGGTTTCTATTCTGCTCAGGTAGACCGCTTTTATCTGAGTATGCATTGTTCAAGCTTTTAGGAAAGCTTTGATTTCTCAAGGATTAAACTTCAAGAGAGAGTTTTAAAATGTATTTCTGCACTTTATATTTCTGGAGTCAACCCGCCTTCAAGATTTCCTCCATAACCATACGCACACACAAACTTACATTTCAATAGGACCTTCATATACCCTCATTTATTGACTAGGTGCTGATAGCTTAAAACAACATTTGTGCAAAGAATTTTGTGAAATAATACCCCTGCATTTAATATTCCTGAGGTATGTCTAAAATCATTCTTCTCTGAACAGCAACATTAGTTTTGTCCTCCATATGAATGTTGCCATTTCACAGAGGAGCAAAGTGATGCACTGGCAGCCCTGCAAAAGCCCAAGTGACCTTCTGCTGATGAACTCCAGGTGACGCTCACACATGGAGCCAGGTACATGTCTCTTAAGTTGATGTCAGTCATGATTGGTGCAGTTACACTCTCCCTTTTCCCTTATAAATGAGTTCCTTCCTGACACAAGCACCAGGACATGTCTGATCCATTTGTGAGCCACCTAAGTGGGGTGGAAATAGGAAAAGTGTGTGGTTGTCAGAAGGATCCACTTCCAGAGCCAACTGGCTTCCCTGTGGCAAACATCTGAGGCTGTCCCATGTGATCAAAAGATAGGATGATATCAACAAATGTGTCTAAGTCTATTAGGAAACTGCTCCGGATAGGGTTTTTTTGAGTTAGTTTTAATCTGTGCCAGGCCCTGTTTTGACTTAGTTGATGACCATGGAGCCACCTCCCTGCTACAGGAAAGGCAGGTAGGACTGACACTTACACCCTTCCGAGAGGGACCTACATTTACAGTGTTTTAAAAAAAACATGGAATTGCTCTAACCTAATTCATAAGGACACTTTGCCTAAAAAATAGAAACAGCAATGTTTAAATGGCAGGGATCGTGCATCTCACCTGCCAGTGCATCTGTTCTTGGAGCTGCGCTGAAATCCCACTTCCCCAGACAGATCATTGCTCCCTCCCTTATCTTCCTACGTGCAGCTCCTCCATCTCGCTGCCAGCAGGTCAGGTTGCTTGGCTGCTGGCACGCTCCTCTTCTGCCAGCGCTCCTCTCTGACCTGCTCTCCCAGCAGCAGCCAGCTCTGGCTCTGCTCCAGGCTGTGAAGAGACAAGAGAGGTCAGAGAGAAGTAGTGCAACCTGCTGCTGAAGAGAGGACAGCAGAAAGAGCTTGGTGCAGCAAGCCTTCCAGAAGAGAAGGCAGGGACACTGCAAGAACAGAACTGCTTGCAGGAGACAAGAGTCACAGCCCCTCTTCCCTATTGTCAAAGAAACGGGGAGTAGTCATGTATCCAAGTCCTGCTTATCCCACCTGGAAATATATTTATTACTCACTGAGCTGCAAATTGGTTGCCACTGCCTGGTCCCTGTTCCCACAGAGCTTGCCTCCTGTCATTGACCCTGCCCCCCATCTGTGCTTCTGCTTCAGAAAACCCCACCAGCCTCCACTCCCTGCTCATGCCTTAGCCATGGATAAGTGTTGTGCCTTGGGACCAAAGCCCTTCTGAGCTCTTCACAGTTCTTGGGCGGGGGGGCGGCAGCGCCGGGCAGGGCAGCCCCCGACGCCATGCCCAAGGAGCGGCCGCTCTGGCGGGGCGCCGCTTTCCGCCTCTGCCTGCTCTCCGCCGCGCTCTTCCTCTGCCTGCAGCTGGGCATGAGGCGATCCTGGTGTCCGGAGGAGAAGTCCCGGGACCCGGCGGCGGCGCGGGCGCCCGCCCCGTCCCGCGGCGCGGTTGTGCCTTGGGACCAAAGCCCTTCTGAGCTCTTCACAGTTCTTCATAGTGAGTCCCCATTGCAAAACAAATGCAGGGCCTCCTGTGCTCCCACTGACATGAGCAGGATTTGTCCCCTGCACTGTCTCTCAGCTCATGCAGATCCATTCCTTCACTCGTGAAACCAAGGATGTGTCATGAAAATCATCAGGATGGTGTGACTACCCAGGAGAGAAGCTAGGAGGCAAAGTATAAACTTGAAAAAGTTACTCATAAGCACAAGGTGTTGCAGCCAAATTAGGGCACCACAACTGATGTTTTGTGCAGGCTTCTCACACCCTTCAAAAGTTCAGGACCAACATGATTTAACAGGTCACTAAAAGCCACACCACTGGTTACTAATCACAGTAAAACTTTCCAAAGCAGGTCTATTTTTGCAGCATTCTTGCTGCTTGTCTATTGATCCGGATGTCCCTGGAGTCAGCCTCGCTAGAGTTAGTTATCTGTGCTGCCAGAGATACGGGGGGGAGAAGGCGGGGGCGTTTCAAAGACGTGTCAGAAGAACTAGGACTTTGGTGTTATCTTGGCTGTCCAAAGTCCTTTATCCTTTACGGGTACCTCTAACCTTACAAGAAAGAAAGTCCTTACTTCCAGGTCTGGGCTGTCCTTTTGTTTGACTTCAACATAAACAATCCTTAAGACTCCAGTAAAATTTCACTACCTCGTGACATTACAGGGTATAATCTCAACTAATACGTACCTTAACAAGTCAGCACACTTCCATCTTATAGAGACGGGCTGACACAATAGTTAGGGCAGGAGTTTGTGTCCTCTCTCAGGCCCGCTGACACGCACCTGTGGCACACAGCGGCGCGGCCCCACGCTCGTACCGGGCACTGCCCCCGCCGAGGCGCGCAGCATCCCTCGGGCCGCCTGCGGGCGAGCACCGCTGCGTCCCGCAGCCCCCGCCGGGCCGGGACAGGGGCATCCCGGCCCCTCCCCGGCCGGCCCCGCTCGGGGCGGGGACTCCCAAGTTTCGGCGGCGGGGGCCGCGGGGCCCGGC